>NC_079148.1:119343612-119943612 GCF_945859685.1 Eupeodes corollae
AAAAAATATTGTTATTCACATTCAGTAAAATTTTGAAAGCAATCTAATTGACAGTTTTTTTTTTAATAAAAACGCAATACTAAAATCTGGTAAAAATTGATTTTCGACTCAAATAGCTTTTCAAAAATGAAAAACATTGGACTCAAATTTATTTATTTCACATAAAATATTATTTTCGATATTCAATAAAATAAAATCTACAAAAAGTAGTACGCAAATTTGGTAAAAATTGATACATATAGACAAACTTTTAAGCAAGACAAATCGACAGACGAAATGGGAAGTTATCAGTGTGGGTCGCATCTCGCCCTCATTTTTTTATAATTAGCGAACACTAAAATTGTTTTGCATATATACCTTTAATATGCCAAGGGTACAGTGTGAGCATTAGAAAAAGAGGGAAGGGTTTGAAAGGAGGTGTCGGTGTTTTTTAATTTTGAATTCCTGAACATTGCAATGATAGGGAAAGATAGAGCCATTCCAAATTCGCGCAGTATGAATCTCTGTGCTTGACAGTACGGCCAAAGTTGTGTTTAACTGATGGGCAGTCAATTTAAAACCACATCTTTGAATACTGTGCAAGAGGCTTAAATAAGTTACTGGAGCACCAGTCAAGAGATGAGAGTTATATTCAAGTTTCGGACGTACAATAGGTTTTGTAGATTGTAGCCAGATCAGACGGAGAGAACAATTTCTTGCATTGTCTGAAAAAACTTATACATCTTGCGGCATTTTTGAAGACATCGCGTATGTGATCGCTGCACAAAAGATTGTTGCTGATGCACATTTTTATTTTTACTTGCTACATATAGGAACTATATGGCAAGTTTTGCATTCGTGCAAAATTTCGAACTCGAGATTTTAATCAAACATGATATTACGATGGTAGAGAAGTCGAAAAAAGTGGGTCCCGCGATTCCGTCCGGTCGGTTTTGTCTGTCTGTCCACGCTCTTACAGCCTAAACCATTGCTTCGATTGAGTCCAAACTTGGAAGTTAAGGTTTTGAGCAGATTCGCGTTAGGCGTTTTTTTCATTTTTTTTTTAAGATCAAAATTAACAGTGGCTCCCATACAATTTTTTTGGTCGAAAAACGAAAATTCGAATTTTCTCAAAAAGAAACCGATAGATTTTTTTTAAATTTCCTCTAAAATTTTATTTTTTAGTTTGGATTCTTTTAAAAGTAAAAACATATTTTTGTTTTGCTCAGGAATGGTACCGCCCATAGAACCGTTATTTTATTTTTTAATTATCTCAGCAACTTATGAACCGATTTAAATAATTTTTTCTCTGAATAAGCTTTTATATTGCTTGAACAATATTTTATTGTCAAAAGTGCATTTTTTTATTGTTTGGATTTTTAAAAAAATATTGAAATTTTTTTTTTCAAAATTCGATATTTCAAAAACCTATAAATATTTTTTTACAAAATTCAAATGCATAGCGTATATTTTTAACCTCTAAGCAACTGCATACCAAAAATATTTTTAGAAGAAAATTGAAAAATTTTATATATAAAAAATTAATTTAAAAAAAAACCGCTCTAACGATTTTCAAAAAAAAAAATTGAAAAATCAACGGTTTTTTGATTTATAAAATGGCATTTAAATTTTTGAAGACAAACTTATTTTTCAGGTAAAATTTTGAATCTTAAAATATTTTTTTTAATTATTTTAATTTAATTATTTTTATTTTTAGTAAATTTGTTTGACAAAATTTGAATTGCTTTCCTATCTTTTATCTAAATTAATGCATTTGGTACAATTTATGTATTTTTATAACTACATATAACTATTGTAAATACCAACTATGGCCTTGAAACGATTATGCTATGTTTAATCAACAATCTATTTTAAAGTGCCTATCAAGAAGTATTATCTTGGTACTTTAATTTTAAAATATTATTCTTTAAGAATAAGGTTGTTTAACACATATTTTACTTGCTTTCGATTATATAAAAGAATAAGTACCTACTTAGTACTAGATAAAGAAACGTACAACCTCTACAACTACACCTTACGTGTCACTTCATAACTAAAATCCAAAACGCAGAAGAGCCTGACTGTAAACAACACATGAATAGCAATTTCTTGAACTTTGACGAAAAAAATAAACTGAACGGAATAACTCAATGTTTGCGCTGAAAACTTGTAGGAAAGAAGGATACCTACACCTACACAATCAATAGGTGATCGCTTTACAATTTAAACATACATATTCTTCCTCTTTCTTATCTTCAGATAATTTACTTTCCATCCTGGTTCTTTTAACATGAAATTAAAATAAGGCTATCCAATTGAACGAAATAGTTGAAATGGCATTTATATCTTTGAAGACAAAGTTATTTTACAGATATATTTTAAAATTTTATATAAGTACTTTTTGCATACAGTAGCAAGTTCGTGCGACCCAGTCGTGCATTTTATTTTTTATATGAAAACAAAATTTGTATTTTACTTCCTAAAACTTCGGTGCCAAAAGAACCACCTTTAACTGAGGACTGGACCAAGTACATAATATGAATCAAAAATTCTGCCCTATTTTGAAAACTAAGCACAAATTCATTAATTTTGACCAACGGACGTTCAAGGGGAGTCATATGAGCCATAAAGCTTATACAGTTAAGTTATATAAGTAAAGATTTATTAGGAATTTAACAATATTCAACAAAAAATGTTTGCTATTGAAAACAACTACATTTTTTGAAATATTGTTTTTAACATTCGAAACATGTTTTTGAAAAATCGCATTGACAGCTTTGTTTACAAAAAATATAAACCTAAACAAAATAATTGATAAAAGTTGGAAAAAATTGATTATCTTTACAAAATTTGAGATATTGGCTTTAAGCTACTTTAATCTTTTAAAAAATATTGTTGTTAACATTCAGTAAAATTTTCAAAAAAATCTAATTGACAGTTTTCTTACAAAAAATAAAAACCAAACAAAAAAACAATACTAAGACTTGGTAAAAATTTAATTTCAACTTAAATACCTAGCTTTTCAAAAATTAAAAATATTGTCTTTAAACTTTTTTATTTCACAAAAAAACATTGTTTTCTATATTCAGTCGTTTTTTTTTTTATAAAAATCCAACAGTCAATTTTTTCATAAAAAAAATAAAAAAAAAAACAAGAAAAAGTACGCAAATTTGGTTAAAAGTTGATGTTTGGTTCTTCACATCTCTCAAATTAATTTCATTCATGCAATTGGTAAAAAATTAAGAAATGCTTCTTAAATTGGTAAAAATTTGTTTTCGTCTAAAAATTTATTTGAGAAAATAAGGTATTTCTTTATATGAAAAGTATTTTTGCTAGTTTTGAAATTTTTAAGAACAATTTATCTAATAACTTTTTTAACACAACACGAAAGGTCGGATGGGAAGTTATCAGTTACCAGCATCCCACCCTCGTTTGTACTGAGGACAAGCATAATTTTGTTCATGCACGATTCTTCCATTTTCTTTTTGCAACATGCTTAAGGGGATTTTGTATTTATTTTCGGTCAAAATGCAGTTATATTTTGTTTAGACTTTTTTAAGAAAAAAATGTGTTAGGATAGGCCAACATTATTTAGATAAAACAGTTGCCGCCAGACTTCATGCGGAGAATATAATTTATAAGCTAATCTTCACGTTTCGGCTCGCTATTCGAAGTTGTTTTTTATGGTTTACACCAATAGCTTTTAACTAGCTCTAAATTTCAAACTACAACAAAATATTGATTTTCCCATGAAATCAAAAAACTCTGAAATGTTTATACATATTTCAACATTTAGTTCTGAAACCAAATAAAAAACAGCAATGTTTCCAAAGGCTAATTCGAAAATTGCAATGTTTTAGTGGAAATTATTATCGAAATCTATACCGATTTTCGATTTTCATGAAATATTGTTAAACGAAGTAAAACTTACTTTACGATCAAGGACACTTTTAAATTTTAATTATTTTTCGTGATGTTTTATCATTTTTTGATTTTAATAAGAACAAAGACTTAACTTTTGATTTAGTAATTTTACAGAAGAGAAATATTATATATAATATATTAAACTAAAACTATACTCTCAACTCATATACTACTTTTTCAATTTTCCCAACATGAGTAGTGAAAGCAGCAATATCTTTACCCTATGATAAAGGGCCTAGCATAATTTCTTGATTTGTGTTATATTAAGGTAAGAGTCTTAATACTAACATTTTCTTCCCGGTCTTAATCAAATAAATTTCAGTTTATTTAATAATGAATTCAACATTTGTTTCGAGCCCTCTGACATACACGTAACTGTCATGTCCGTACAGCTCCTGAAGAAGTCATTTGAGACTACACCAAGTCGTATTACGTGTCTGCGTGTCGAGCTACTCTAGCTTTTTTAACTCTTTCCTGAATATTAGGTTTCAAACTTAATTTGTTGTCCAATATCAGATCAAGATATTTGGCTTCATTGGTAAAAATTAGTGGTACTCCTTTAATTGAAGGAGGTATAATTACTGGGATCTTGTAGTTCCGTGTAAAAAGGACGAGGTCTGTTTTTCGAGGATTAATACTAAGTCCGCAGTAGTACCAGTGGCATGATGGTTAGTGCGTTGGACTGTCATGCAAGGGGTCTTGGGTTCAATCCCTGCCTGTGCCACCTTAATTTAAAAAAAATAAATTTTCGACTGTACTGCCTCTTGCGAGGAAATGACAAATCCTTCAAGAGTAATTCTTGTCATGAAAAAGTGCTTTCTCAAACTAGCCGTTCGGATTCGGCATAAAATTGTAGGTCCCTTCCATTCCTGACAACAGTACTCGCACACAGAAATGGTTGAGAGTTGTAAGTCACTAGGCCCTGGTTCACAACGGACTGTTGCGCCACCCCATTTGATTTGAATACTAAGTCCGCAGTTATTAGCCCTTCTAGTGAGCATATTGAGTGCATTTTGGAGGACGTCTCTCAGTGTATTAGGATGTTCTCCTGTGACGGCGATAGCAACATCATCGGCAGACGCAACCACTCTGTAACCTTCCCTTTTAAGGGATATTAGTAGTTCGTTAACCACTATGTTCCACAGGAGAGGGGACAGAACATCTCCTTGCGAAGTGCCTCTACCGACAGACCTTTTCGTACAATTATCCCCCATCTAAGAGTTGGTGATCCTGCTTTTTAGCATTACATTCATCAACTCACAGAGTGAGTATTCAACGTTTAGGGTCGTCATAGCAAAAGTGATAGTGGATGTATCAACATTGTTAAAAGCACCCTCAATATCCATTAAGGCCACCATAGTATATTCCTTTTGCTCTAGGCAGTATTCGATAGTTCTTACCAGAGTGTGCAAGGCTGTTTCTACCGGATATCTATCAATCGTTCCAGAGTTTTAAGAATGAATGATGATAGGCTAATAGGTCTTAGATCTTTAGGGTTGACATGCGAACATTTGCCCGATTTGGGAATGAAAACTACTTTTAAGCTAAAGCTTCAGTAAAAAACTGGATAAGAACGTTCCAACCACACTTACCATTTACAATTATTGAGTAACTCTCTTCTGTAGAAAGAAAGCTTTTTCTAAAGTATAAACGTCGAATTTCTTGGAGTATCAACTATCTTGCTAGGAAGTGATAAACGTTTTGGATTTGATTAAGGTTGCAAAGATTACAATTATCATTTATATAAACCCTATGAAGTCTGTAAATTAACTCTAGCATTTCAATTCAGATCTTAAATATTAAACGCAACTCATTAACTGTGATTTCTTTCCGAAAATAATTGGATTCCGATAAACAATGATTCAGTTTGCTGTATATCTTTCTTGACATGGACCCTTTAGCACGGTTCAGAGAATTTTGAAATATTTTGTCGTCAATTGCTGAGATGCAGTTATAGAATTCATCCTTCCATGAACCAAAGTTATTCAAGGCTAAATTCAATGTCTTATTATGTTTAGCAGCCAATTCTTGCCAATCTTTGAAAAGCATATTACAACGCTGAAGTGCAATCATGAGTACTTTTCTTTCAAGATTATTATCACATCTCTTTAAAACTTTGACAATATAGTCCGCACTTGCCTTAAAGTTTTTAGGAAAATAAATTGGAGGTAGTCCAGATTCGACATATGTATATTGCATAGTTAGGTGTGTTTTAAGGGACCTTAAATACACGTTTGAAGAAATATCTCTCTATAACTCCAAAGTCTTCACATACTTCCTAACCTTACACTTCATTAGCATAACAGTGAACTTTTAATCGTTGCATCAAGTATTTTGAATTTAACTTTTGTTATTAAAAAAACTTGACCAAATGCAGTTAATGGCTGATTTTGCAACTGATGTTTTATCTTTGATATGAAGTTCGATGTTTAAATTTTGTGTTGTTGTAAAACATAAGTATTTAAATTTTTTACCTACCACTATTCTTTCACCATTAAGATTCCAAGAACGATCATTTCTGACATTATGATTATGAGATCTAAAAACCATAATCTTCGACTTTGAAGCTTTAACTTAAAGATCCCAAGAGTTACAATACTGTTTAAGTTTTTTAATTTGCAGTTGTAGAGTTACCGGATTATCAGTAAGAATGACAAGTCATCCGCATATAAAAGCACTTTAATAAGAAAATCACCAAAATATACACCCCCTGGAACACTGTCTCAAATGTCGTTAATAAAAAGTGAGAAGAGCAAAGGACTCAAAATGCAACCTTGCGGGACACCCACTTCTGTTTTAAATTGCTGCGAAGAGGTTCCACCATTAGAAACTACCACTCATATATTCTTAAAAATGTTGTTGATAATCTAACACCTGCTAGTTTAAAAATCAATAATTTCAATCAAATCAAAGGCAGCTTTAAAATCTACAAAAAAAAAACATAGAGATTAGTTTTCTTATCCAAAAAACGTTTAGCGAAATTAGTTAGAGTAAAAATTTGATCAACTGTAAAGAGGTTAGCTCGAAAACCAGCCTGAAAACAACTTATTTTGTTGCTTGTTTCAACCCAAACTACAAGTCTAGGATATACCATCTAAGTATAGAGTTTTCGAAATGAATTGAGAACCGAGATACCTCTGTAGTTTTTGGGGAGATTAGGATCTCCTTTTTTATAGATCGCTAAAATGGATGACTCTATGAAATTCTTTGGTATTTCTTCGTTGATGAACACTCGGTTAAGTAAGAACAATATATGTTCCAAAAATTGTGAACCGGCATTTTTAAAAAACTCGGCTGAGATGCAATCTAAACCAGAAGCTTTATTGTTTTTCATTTTTTCTAAGGCAAAAAGTAGTTCTGGCATTGAGAACGGATTGTCTAGTTCTTCGATGTAAAATCTGGTAGTGTCTACTTTCTTTAAAGCTAATAGATATGTTTTTTGTTTTAATTTTTTAAAATAAATAAGACAATTTTATATATAAATATTTTTAAGTCGATTTTATTCTTTTCTTTTCTAATATTATTTATAAAGGGGTATAACATTCTTCTAACTTTGTGTGTGTGTTTTTTTTTCTAAATATATGCCAATATAATCTCCTTGACAACATTTTATTGATATCGTTGATTGTTTTAATTATTTTTCATTCCTCAACGCTAATTATTCCCCAAGCATTCGAGATTTTTTCTTTTCAATTTTCCTATTTTGTCTGTCTTCATAAACTTATTGGAATGTTGTGCACGGGACCATATCACTTATATCCCTTTGTGACAAGTCGGCAGCCTCTTTGCGCGCTTTTAAGTAGATAATTATGGGCCTATAGAACTTGGTTATTGTTCTGCCTTTCCACGACAACTTTCATGTCGATTATTTTCGCTTGCATCTCAAGAGAATTCCAAGTTTTTTGATTGTAAAAATTTCAATATTCCCAAAATTTGCAAAGATTCAAATGTATCGAAGTCATCCAAGTAACGATGTGAAAATTTTTCATCGGCAGTTTGTCTCGGGAGTGACAAAGTTACTGGCAATTGTTCAGCCATAACTGAGTGATGGGTCACTAAAGCTTTGAGTGATGAAAATTCCTTTTTGGCTCCCTTTATTTAAAGAGAAGAAGAAATTAGTTAAATGATGTTCTTATATGAAAAAAGAATTAAATAATTACCTTAATTTTGTAGCATCTTGGAGATCCAAGGATAATGAACTTCTTCACTTTTGTCTCCATTCGAAGGGAGAGTATATAATTTCCAGGCTTTACACTGGAACTTTGACGAATTATGAATGCTCCAGGAGTCTCTTTGCTCAATTTCTCAGCTGCAGCCTTACCCGAGATATTCGGTTGGAACCAAGTGGCGTCACGAAGCTCCGAAGGTATTTCGATGGGTTTTCTCTTGGGGCTTTTTCCATCTGCAATTATAAGAAGACAGTTTTCTGTGTTAGAGAGAGATCTTGACAATTTTATAGTTTCAAGTTTAACTTACTCTTTTCGGCTTTTGGCGATCCACTAAGTAATTGGCAACAATCCTTTATCCCCACATCTGAGTCAACTTCGTCCCCATCCTCCAGGTAGAACTCGTTTTTCGGCCAACATCCCCCTCTTTCCACAAGACGAATGCACTTAGACCTCGTCTGATGATTGGATGTCACGACAAGCAAACACTCGTCATCATCGTCATCATCCTCGACATCGTCAACATCCTTAATGTCATACGAATCCTCCATCATCGTTAGATAATCCACCTATAGAATAAGGATCAAAAGCTGTTAGAATAAAATGCTCCATCACAAAAGTCCACACAGGACACAAAGCAAAAAAGGACTATTCTATACACAGTTACAGTTAATCCAAGGATATTGCTTGCGATGACGATGCTTACCTCATCATCAAACTCAACAGCTTCTTCGGATTCTTCCTCGGAGATGGAAGCAGGATGGAAGAATTTTTTCCTTAGAAAATCTCTCATGCAATCGTAGACTTTAGGTTTTTTTGGAACCGAGGCTGTTGCCATACCAATCATCTCACAATCGTCCTTTTCCAGAGATCCAGGAGTAGCAGTAACAATGATATTGTTGGTATTAGTGTCAGTGGTGACGTTGTCGTTGTTGTTGTTTTGATGACTTTGTATTAAAAATTTAGACAATTGATGGTATTTTTTGATAGCAATTTCAACGCTTTTTAGAGTTGATTTAGTCCTTTTCGTAGTTGTTTCGTCCTGTAATGGCGGTAAATCGTGTTCTGGATACAACTCAGAGTAAGGCGGTAATATACGTGTGTCGTATTTTTTCACCGATTTTGACTTCTTGTTTGTCTGAGGGCTAAGATTCTTCTGATGCAAGAACTGTATAAAATCCAAGAAGAAGAAAAAGAAGTAGAAAAAACAGGATTAATAACAGAACAGCAAAATATATAAACATGTTTTTTGTGTCTTAAAATTCTATCCCTACTCTTTAAGCATAAGTCACATTGATCCCTATCAGGAGTGACAGGAGGAAAAGATGAAGAATAAAAAGATATCCTTGTTTCTTTTCCATCTACAAAGGGTAAGCAATTATTTTTAGTTTTACTGAAGGATATCTTTCTACCTGATCACTAAGAACTTTATATTTTATGTTTATGTACTCGTTTCTTGTTCGGGAGAAAGAGAGAGGTGTTAAAAATGCATTCAGGACCATGTTTGTAATTTTGAAAGGTACTTTATTTCAAATATCTACATTGGATTTGAAAATTCTTTTACTGACCTAAGCCACTTAACACTCGTCTACTCATATATAGTTTGTTCTTTTCTTTTGAAAATTCTCTAAATTTAATAATACCCTAGTATGAGGTCCTTGAAATGTTATTCTTTATATATTATTGTTTCTTTTTTTTCAAATGTAAAGGGAATACAATTTTGACCATGTTTTGGTGTTGTACAAAAATTTGTTACGTGTGGTAAATGTATGGACGTTTGTAGAAATACGTACATAGTAATGTAAGTTGGTATGGGCAACAATGAAGGACATTAATTTTCTTAACATAAAACATAAATTCTAGGACGAACGTTTTATTTAATGGAACACACCTTCTTGGGATTTATGGATTTTGTTTAAGGGTGGACGGGTTTCTGTTTTTTTGAAACATTGTCACATCTATTGTATTGTTGCATTTGGTTGTTCAAGGAGTGACTTCTTAAGAGGAATAAATGAGATCTTAAGGTACCGATTCGTTTACCTTTTTTCTGCAAACGTTCGTGAGGTCTTGTTTTTGTCAGTAGTTATTTCTATGTCAATACGTTTTTAAGACAAAAGACGGAAATTAAAAAATTTGCACGTTACATGGTTAAGTAGAAACTTGCTTGTTCCTGTTTTTTTGTACGGAAGGTGTAAATATTTACATTGTATTGTAGTTTTCAAAAGCTGATAATATCTTAAACATCACTTACAATTGATTATTCAAAAGAAAAGATATGAACATAATTTCGCTGAAGCAAAGTTTCAAAGAACTGAAATGCTTTTGGTTTTGTCACGAAAAATACCTATTAATTTTGATGAACGGCAGTTGTTATTTAAAATTAAATTCTAGAAACCTGTCAAATTTTAATTTTGACAAAATATTATAAGTTCTTCCTTTTCTTTTTAAAAAAAGGCCTTTAGTTTTTTGAAAAATTGATTGTGAGATCTAAAAACCCTAATCTCGATTTTGAAGCATTATCTTGAAGATCCCAAGAGTTACAATACTGGTTAAGTTTGTTAATTTGCAGTTGTAGAGTTACCGGATTATCAGTAAGAATGACATGGTCATCCGCATACAAAAGCACCTTCATAAGCAAAACACCTCCTGTAACACTGTCTCAAATGTTGTTAATAAAAAGTGAGAAGAGCAAAGGACTCAATATGCAACCTTGTGGGACACCAGCCTCTGCGAAGAGGTTCTATCATTAGAAACTACCTAAAAAAGGCCTTTAGTTTTTTGAAAAATTGTTTTATTATTTTTACAAACTTTAATCACTTTATTTAGAAACAAAAACATAACTAAAAAGAGGCCGGGATGCGACCCACACTGATAACTTCCCATCCCATTAAAAATTTGAAAGTTTTCGTGTTGGTTTAAAAAAGTCGTCAAAGATATTTGAGTCGAAAATCAATGTTTACCAACTTTTGTTAAATTTCCTTTTAAGTTCTTATTTTTTTGTAAGAAAAACTGTCGATTCTGGTTTGGTATCCGTAGAACCTGTGGCTTGATGGTTAGTGCTTTAAACTTTCCAGTGACCCTAGTATATTCCCCAAAATCAAAAAGATATTAAGGAAAAAAAAACGGTAGTGACCTTCCATGTCTGAAACTCCAAAGAACTGAAGAGAACAGAGACAGCGCAAATAGATCCAGAAGAAGCCATCTTTGACGATGACTTTTATATAATTGAAGATCCGAACGAAAAAGTGGAGGCAGTGGGAGCTTCCTTCCAGCAAGTGGACAAGGTAAATGTTAGCATTCGCCCCAACCACGACCTGGAAAATAGAGCAATACTTAATAACTTTTAACTTCGAAATGAAATGACACAATGGCGATCTGAGAACCGCGGTTTCAGGCGGTTCAATGACGATTCCTTGGCAAAAGCCATAATCGCCGAGCAAACGGGACCAAGTCCCTTGTTAGTGACGAAGGTTGTCAGCCCGTCAAATCTTCGGTCGATAAGTCTTCTTCCGGGTATCAGCAAAGTTTTCGAAAAGATCATCAATAGAGCTCTGACTAAGTGGGCTGCGGACAACAAAATAATTCCGGATAAACAGTTCGGGTTCAAGGCGGGTCATGACACAATTCATGCTGTGTCTAAACTCGTTTCTGATATCCAATGGAATAAATCAAAACAACAATGCACAGGTGCTGTTCTGGTTGATTTGGAATAGGCCTTTGACACTGTATGGTTAGAGGGTCTTTACCTAAAACTGAGCAGGCTTGGCATAAGCAAGCCATTGTTGTATTTACTTTAACTGTAGAAAGTTTGTTGTCAAAATTGACAATGTTACTTCATTAAAAATGGTCTTCAACAGGGAGCGGTAAATTCGCCGATTCTCTTCAGCATTTATACCAGCGACCTGATAGGTAGTCTTACAAAGGCAATTGCGTACGCCGACGATATAAATGCGTACAGAACGGCCCGAAAGGTTGAGGTTATAAGAATTCTCTTGCAGCGTGATTTCGACAAGATTCAGCGATATTGCAACGACTGAAAACTGAAAATAAATGTCCAGAAGTCGGAGAGAATTCTGTTTCGGACTCCGTTGGCTAGGGCCACGAGGGATACGTGCAAGAATTGGCGCAAGATGGTCATCGTTGATCTTCACGGGCAGCTATTAACGAGCAAAAGTATAGTGAAGTACCTCGGTATCTGGTTAGATCAGTATTTATATTTTGACAGACATACGAGTATAAATGAGCCTTCGCTCTGACGAAACGGCTGTTATTTAGCGGTGGACTTGACCTCAGAGTAAAGGTAATTTGCTACATGGCCCTCATACGGCCGATGATCGTTTATGGGTGTCCTGTGTGGTTCAACGTTCAAATCAAATGGGGTGGCGCAACAGTCCGTTGTGAACCAGGGCCTAGTGACTTACAACTCTCAACCATTCCTGTGTGCGAGTACTGTTGTCAGGAATGGAAGGGACCTACAATTTAAGGCCGAATCCGAACGGCTAGTTTGAGAAAGCACTTTTTCATGACAAGGATTACTCTTGAAGGATTTGTCAAATCCTCGCAAGAGGCAGTACCTGCGAAAATTAATTTTTTTTTTTTTAAATTAAGGTAGCACAAGCAGGGATTGAACCCTAGACCCCTTGCATGACAGTCCAACGCACTAACCATCATGCCACGGGTACTGGCGTGGTTCAACGTTGCCCCTTCCCAAATGGAGAAGTTTCGGGTGTTCGAGCGGCAGTGTTTACGACGCTGTACCGGGTTATAACGAACAGCCGAATCTTCTTATGTTCATTACTATTCCAAAGAGGTCCTATACAACGGGACTCGAATCAACAGAATTGACCATTTCGTGATAAAACTCATTCGAGGTCATATTGCAAGAGCTATGTCTTCGACCAACAATTTTCAGGGTGTTCTATCCGAACGACGAATATTTTGAAAGTGCACGCTTGAGCGGCTTCATTCCACCAGAGGCATTCCTCTTTTTAGACAAATGCGGCTTGATACAGGATAGATTGGCAGTTCCATTAATCTACTACGTCAGAAGACGAACCGTGGATAGGCAACTCCTGTACAATCGGGACGTCATGGCACAAGGCGGAGCAGAGCTCCTTCGGTTCAGTAGGGCTGTGTCCGAACCGGAGCGAACTGATAGGGTGAAGCAGGATAACCAGTTTTGGTGGCTTCAATCGGCACTTGATAGTGGGTAGTCGGGATGGAGTTTTAAGCCTTGGCCGGCTTATATACTTGTTTTATAGTTTTAGGGTTGAGTTTTAAGTAGAATAGACATGGTGGCACAAAAAAAATACAAATAAGAAAAATACAAAAAAAATACGCAATAAAAAAAGGAAAAAAAAGGACAACAAGATATGAAAAACAAAAATGTTAGATAGTTTGATTTGCTGCTGTGGTTGTTCTAGTTTTAAGTAGTTTATAGGTAGAATAGGTGTAGTACCCGTACCATGATGGTTAGTGCGTTGGACTGTCATGCAAGAGGTCTTGGGTTCAATCCCTGCCTGTGCCACCATAATTTAAAAAAATAATTTTCGCGGGTACTGCCTCTTGCGAGGAATTGACAATTCCTTCAAGAGCAATTCTTGTCATGAAAAAGTGCTTTCTCAAACTAGCCGTTCGGATTCGGCCTTAAATTGTAGGTCCCTTCCATTCCTGACAACAGTACTCGCACACAGGAATGGTTGAGAGTTGTAAGTCACTAGGCCCTGGTTCACAACGGACTGTTGCGCCACCCCATTTGATTTGAGGTAGAATAGGTAGTGTAAGTTAGCTTTAGGTTTTCTATTGCTAAGGATCCTTTTTTAGGTAGTTTTTAAGTAGAAATAAAAAAGGATATCGATGTTAGTTTTTTTTCCAATTTTCTAATTGATACAAAAATAAATAAAATGAATTACAGTAAAATAGATATTAGCCGAAAGGTATTAGTTTTAAGTATTATTGTTTAACTTAGAATGTCCGCATTGGACCATTAAGTTATTTATAAGTTATGGTTACTTAGGCTAGTTTTATGAATTGTTTAAGATAGGTTTTAGATTGATAAAAATGAATTTATAGGTATAAAAAAAAAGTGTGTTGGACTCTCATGCGAGAGGGGTTCCATCCCTGCTTGTGCCACCTAAATCAAAGGTACTGACAAATTCTCCAAGAGTAATTCTTGTTATGAAAAAGTCCTTTCTCAAAGCTGTTCGGATTTGGCATATAAACGGTAGGACCCCTCCATTTCTGCAATTACTCGCACACAGGAATGGTTGAGAGTTGTAAGTCATTAGGCCCTGATTAACTACGGACTGTTGGGCCATTTAATTTATTTGGTAAAAAACCACCTTCTCAATTTTCTTTTGAGCCCTTTCTGCATTATTATCTGTATAACAAAATTTATTTGAAGTCGATATCTCTTCTGGCTCTTGAGCTATGGACGACGAGAAAAGCATCGCGAACGTACGAACGAACGGACATATTTCTGAAAATCTTTTATTTCGACTATAGGGACCTTGAAACGTCGAGAAATGTCCAAATTTTCAACTTGTTGAATCGGACTCATTACTTAAGGTGGCGCTACAGTCCGGGGCGGACCTGGGCCTCAACCAACATAGGTCTCGAGCCAGCTCAGTCCCTAGCTAGCTGTCTCTATTTTCGCACGCCAAGTTAGTTGAGGTCCTCTCCCACCTGGGTGCGCCACCTGAGTCGCGGTCTTAGTCTACTGCGCCGTCCCTCGGGATTGGATTCAAAGACCTTCCGGGCTGGAGCGTTGATATCCAAAGCGAATGGACTATAACTTCCTATGGGAAGTTAAAAACTTGACTAAACTGTAAATATTTTACTTTTAACATCTTAAAACAATGTCCGCTGTGACACTGTTATTTTTTCTTGGATTTTTAAAAATCAGTGTATTAAAATCACACCCCTAAGCTTTTTAAGTACCGAATATTTTACGAATCATGTAACTCAATCCGCCCTTTCATTCGATCCATATGTTGAAATTAAAATTATACATGAAATTTTATTAAAGCCCGCATATTTTTTATACACCCCTTCCTTAAATCTTACATGACCATAGGCAAAACCACACTTTTGCATCTGTTCAGTGTGTTAAAAAACCCTGCAGTAATTTTTTATCGTTTGAAAATCTATATTTACTCAGTTGAAAAGTAAAACATCAACATCTGCCAAAATGGTTAAACAATTTAATTACTAATCAATTGACACAGGCACAATGTTACGCTTTATCCCCGCGACAAACACATATCCCTCTTTTTATCCTTTTTCATATTTCTAACATGTTTATACACTCCACTGAGTTGAATCATTGATATTTATCGCCTCAGGGTCTAAAATAAAGAAGAAAAAGAATGAAAAGAATTTGAAACAAATTTAATTCCCCCCTCAACATGACAACATGCAACAATATTCTAAAAGGATCCTAAATTCATATCGAAGAAACACAATAATAACACACGTTGAATATGATAAAAAGTATATTTTGATAACGTGGTGTTGTAATCCAATGAATAGATAAAAACATCCAACGGCTGTTTCGTGCGTTAAAATAGTTTTTAAGAAAAAAGGAATAAAATATCTATGCATCCTTCAACTCGACTGCTTACCCATCAAATTTTAATGGCATCAGTTCTTCTAAATGAGTTCGTCCTTCTTTTATTCAATATCTGTACACATAGGTACATTTATACCTGCCAAGGAGTTCATCAATTTTATAGATTGATCGACTCGAATTCGGATGAAAAGTGCGCGCCACACTCATCTCATCTCGCATGTTTATTATTTTCGAGTTTGGTATTGGTACCTGTAAAGAACCACAACAATCGGCACTTTTCGTTCATTTCGATTTCGATTCTCATTATTTTTCAATTTTCATTGGAAGTGCCACCGAAAAAAAATTATACGAAGGTAGACAAAGAATATTCAAAAGGAGAAGTAAAAAAGGATAACAGACAAAATATATAAATACAAATGCACTCTGAAGAAGAAGGACTCCCCATCATCACTGTAAATATCTACAATAACAACTCTTGAGATATGAACTGACTGACTGGAGTAAAGGTATGTAGGTATATTAAGGACGAAAAATCATCGTCCTCGTTCATTCCGTCGTATACTTTCCTCACACTACATAAATGTATATACACTCTCGTTGTGTACCTAGAGTGAAAATTGTGAATCCATTGAAATTCATTTTTATTATATGTATGTTTTCCTTTGAAAAGGACTTTTTAAGGACCACGGAAAATTGTAGAGAAAATGTGCAATCCTTGAGTAGGTATGGTACATACATATGTTTTCTTTTTTCGAGTTTTGTATGGATCCTTTTGTTAAAAACTGATGGCATTTTATAGTGCTGCTGCGTTGCTTCATCATTTTATTGATGATCCGCTGAGGTGTCTGCTCAAGTTGGTTTACGCTTCATCAATTTTCCATTATATTCAAGACACACCGTCCGTCAGTCGTCGTCCGTGTATTCGTATAGTATAGCGAGCACATATGATTCGTATTTTCCTTTATTATAAGTAGGTACCTACGTATCATTCTTAATGGAATATCCTTTTTTTCATGTGAGCATGTATGGTTTTCGGTGGCAAGACCCTCTTAATGCAAAAAATATTATTTCTAGGCACCTTGGTTATTTTATATTGATGGAAATTCGTTATGGTTTTCAAGAGGGTTTATAGTTTTTTTTTTTTTATTCGTCAGTCAATTTGCAATGGACATTTTGTTTGACTTCTTTCATGTACTTCACCCAAACAACTACTAACAAAATATTGATTTTTATGTTTGTTCTCGAAAGGAAGAAAGAGAATATTGAAAAGTAGCTGGCAATTATTGTAATGGGGTTTCCATGAGTCCCATATTTTATAACAATCATTTAAAAAATGAAAAACTGACAACCTTCTAATAAATTGACAGTTGAAAATCTATAATCTGACATTCAAAACTTTACAAAAGTGATTCTGAATGACTTGATTTCGACTCAAAATAACTGCCAGGACAAGTTTTTCAATTAGTATTAAAAATTAACTTGACATTTCAAACTGATAAAATTGGGTGAGTATTTTAATTCGTGATTTACAGATTAGGCCAATAATTGGTATTAAAGCACCTATTTTTTTTTGTAAGCTAAGAAATAGAATAGAGAAACACTAAAAACACAAAAGAATTAAGTTTTTGACCAAATTTTAATGACCTATTTAGTCACCCTATAGTATAAGTTAAGGTAGGGAACGATCTTGCTCATGTATAAAAAGAGTCTGTTTAAAAATATCTCCTGTATTTAAAAATTAAAAAATGTGAATTCAAAAAAAGTGTATTTTCAAAAACTAAAAAGCCAATTGATTTCTCAAAAAATATCTTAATTTTGCTAAAATTGTATTTGAAAATAGTCAGAGCAGTACTTGTAAATTAATTTAAGTTTAAAAAAAATGTCAGTATGCAGTTATTAAAACGATTAACGATAATTTCGGAAAACAGAAATTGTAATACTTTTTTAGAAGTCAAAAATAAAAACAATAATATTTTTAACTTAACATAGGAAGTTATTGTAATGGGTCCGATTTGTCAAATTGAAAATTTTGACATTTCTCGACATTTCAAGGTCCCTAGAGTCGAAACAATAGATTTTTAGAAAGATGTCTGTGCGTGCGTGTGTACGTACGTTCGTACGTTCGCGACGTTTTTTCGTCGTCTATATCTCAAGAACCAGAAGAGATATCGATTTCAAATAAATGTTGTTATACAGATAATAACGCAGAAAGATGCAGAAAGGGCTTTCAAGAAAATTGCGTGGGTGGTTTCATTACCATAGCAGT
This sequence comes from Eupeodes corollae, assembly GCF_945859685.1. NCBI lineage: Eukaryota > Metazoa > Arthropoda > Insecta > Diptera > Syrphidae > Eupeodes > Eupeodes corollae. Next base: position 119,361,518 of record NC_079148.1, read on the forward strand.
TTGAAAAAAGGTGAACATTTTGGTTAACCCCAAATATCTTGAGAACCAAAAACGCTAGAGACTTGAATAAAATTTTATATAGTAAATTGTAACGTGATATCAATGATATACATTTTTTAAAGAAAACCCATTTAACGGTTTTTTTTTAAATCAAAAAAAAAACTGAAAAAAAATTTGTCACCTCCAAAATTTTAAGACTAAAATATGATTTCATCTCTAAAACAATATTGTGCAACGAAGAATAATGTTTTTGACATCTGATAAAATTTTGAGAAAAATCGAATTGACAGTTTTTTTAATAAAAAATAAGAATCTCAAAGTTGGTAAAAATTGGATATCGATTCAAATATCTTTTCAAAAACTTAAAAATTTAGGCTTCAAACTTATTTTATCTTTTATCTTCAACATCAGGACAAATTTTGAGAAAAATCTAATTGACAGTTTTTTTACAAAAAATAAAAGCCTAAAACAAAATAATAAAAGTTGGTAAAAATTGATTTTCGACTCAAATATCTTTTCAAAAATTTGAAATATTGGCTTCAAACTTTTTTTATTTCACAGAAAATATTGTTTTCGATATTCAGTAATTTTTATATAAAAATCCAACAGTCCGTTTTTTCATAAAAAAATAAAATCTAGAAAAAATAGTACGCAAATTTGGTAAAAATTGATACGAGTACATAAAGACAAACTTTTATGCATGACAAATCGACAGACGGGATGGGAAGTTATCAGTGTGGGTCGCATCCCAGCCTCTTTTTTGTCCAATATTATTGAAACAGTATAAGGGCTTGTGTAGAAAAAAACTATTGAAATAATGTTTATGGAGCAACACAAATATATTTTTTTTGAAAGCAGCCAAGTTAAGAAAAAATTAACGAACATTTAAAAAAAAATCTTTCGGTTCGTTTTTGAATCGAATTTTCATTTTTTTACAAAAAAGTGTGTATGAGGACTTCTGATATTCTAATTTAATAAATCAAAAAAGACAACACTTAAGACCTTAGCCCCCAGGTTTGAAGAACTCAATCGACCTAATATTTTGGGCTGTAAGGGCAAATACAGACAGACAGTCGGAAGGAATCGTGGGACCCACGCCTCAAGTTTAAAATTTTTACGCATGCAATACTTGTCATGTCAAAAATCTTTTAAAAAAATATTTTTTTTCGAAATAACTTTGGTGTTTTCAAAGTCAACAAAAGTTTTGAAGTAGATTTTAAAATCTTTCCCGGTCAAGATTTTTTTTTAATTATTTTTATTTATGTACATTTTTATATTTTTAAAAAGAAAACTATGAATTGAATTTTTAATTTCCAAAAGGAAGTTATTTTAATGGGTCCGATTTGTCGAATTGAAAATGTTGACATTTCTCGACTTTTCAAGGTCCCTAGAGCCGAAATAAAAGATGTGTACGTTCGTTCGCACGTCCTTTGCCCATAGCTCAAGAACCAGAAGATAATAATGCAGAAAATTGCAAAAAGGGCTTCCAAGAAAATTGCCTTTTTTAACCCTAAATATCTCACGAACCAATGATGCTACGGACTTGAATTAAATTGTATATAATACTAGCTGACCCGACACACGTGTTTTTGCCATAATAATAATTTCTAAAGGATATTTTGCTAGAAATAAATAACTAACTTATTGCAAGTGTGTAATCGTTTGGTCTTCAAACTTATTGATAGTCATTGGAAATTGAATTGGCACATCTGTGGGTATAATAGGGATAATATATTTTCGCTTCGGAATTTGCCATTTGGAATTATGGCTTCGATAAAATTTTTCATCAATTTTTTAATTATTAATGAAAAAAAAATGTTTCCACCTCAAAAATTTTACTAATAAAAATGATTTTATCTCCAAAACAATTTGGTGCAATGAAAAATTGACAGTTTTTTTTTATAAAAAATAAAAACAAAAAAAAAACTTTACTAAAAGTTGGTAAAAATCGAATTTGGACTCATATATCTTTTCAAAAATTTGAGACATGGCTTCCAACTAATTTTGTATTGTAAAAAATATTATTTTCAACATTTAAACAAAAAATTTTAAAAATTTGGGATAATGGATCCCAATTAATTTTAAATTATTAGAAATATTGTTTTCAACATTTAAAACAAATTTGAAAAAAATCGTATTGTTAGTTTTTGTTTTAAATAAACAAAAAAATTAACAAAAGTTGGTAAAAATTTACTTTCGACTTAAATAGCTTTTTAAAAATTAAAAACAATGTCTTCAAACTTTTTTTCACAGAAAATATTGTTTTTGATATTCAGTAGTTATTTTTATAAAAATTTAACAGTCCGTTTTTTGTATAAACTAAATAAAATCTACTTACATAATACGCAAATTTGGTAAAAATTGATGATCGGTTCCTGATAAGAGATATCAAATTAATTTCATTTATTCAATGCTACTTAAATTGGTAAACATTTGTTTTCACATAAAAATCTAGTTAACATAATTAGATTTTTAAACTAAACTATTTCTTGATATGAAAAATATCGTTGGTAATTTTAATTTTTTTAAGAATAATTCAACTTACAACCTTTTAAACCCAACACGAAAACCTTCAAACTTTTAAGCAAGACAAACCGGCAGACTTGATGGGAAGTTATCAGTGTTGGTCTATTCCCAGTCTGTTTTTTTTTCTTCTGAAAGCCAAGCTAACAATTAATAACAGAAAAATTGAGTTTTCAATTTTTTACCAAAAAATGTTTATGAGGACTACTGATATTTTAGTTTACAAAAATAAAATAAATCCAAAAACTTAAAACCTTAGCGTCCAAGTTTGAACTCAATCAACCCAATATTTTGAGCTGTAGGGATGAATACAGACAGACAGTCGGAAGAAATCAAAGGACCGACGTTTTCTCGACTTGTCTACAATTGTAATATTATGTTTAATTAAAATCTCGAGTTTGAAATGTTTACGAATGCAATACTTGCAACATCAAAAATCTTAAAAAAAAAATTTTTTTGAGAATAATTTGGGTTTTTGAAGTCTACAAAAGTTTTTAAGTAGATTTTAAAATCTTTTCAACTCAAGATTTTTTTTTAAATATTTTTATTTATGTAGATTTTTATATTCTAAAAAAGAAAACTATGAATTGATTTTTTTCTAATTTTAGCAGATGTCAAAAACGCTGTTTTTCGAAGTATGGAAGAATTCTCAAGGTAGTGTTACTTATTGTTCGACTTAAACATTTGGTTGAGTTTAAAAAAAAAATACTCTTGGTTGATTATTTTTTTAAGTAAAAACCAATTTTATATGGTGAACATGTAAAACAAATTGTACTTGAAGTCGACACTCGTTTTTCTCATTATTAACCATGCATTTTAATTCTACAGAACATCAACAAATCAGAATAATTACCCTAACTTCACATAAGAAGTTAAGAACTCGCAAAACTTTGCATTCAATAAAAATCAATATTATTAACTGCTACTTCCTTCTAAATATAAAACATGCAAAGCTTTCACAATTCATTGACTTCGTCCTATCAACTCTGTCATTATTTAAAAAAAAAACATATAAAAAGCTTCGATAACCCCTCATCATTATTTAAACAAAAAGTAAAATGTCACCCCTAATTCTGTTTGATTCATAGCCTTCAACAGTCCATCAATTAATTGTCTCCTCGTCTATTTAAGCCACATGCAATATAGCAGCTCCGTTCCAAAAGAAAAAAACAAAATAAATAAGAATTAAATCCTTTCATCAATCATTCAAGTTGTACACATATAGAAACCAAAGCAACAACAACTCGAAAGCAGAAACTTAAAATTTAAAACCCCAAATGCGACGACATCGAATTTCAATTGTCGTGAAAATTGTTTAAAACAAAAGAAATGTAGTAAAATAAGTCAGAATAAAAATTAAAGTAAAGAGCTTAACAATATCACAACCAGACTGTTGACATTGCATTGGCTTCACTTTCGTGTAGGTATTTTGTTCGAGTACGTAACGTACATGGAAAATTAAGGCCTAGGATTTTATTTTGACGGACGACGGATAGATTTTATTTCGTCTGGTTTTTCTATGAGTACTTTGTCATGTTTTAGTTTGCTTTTGTTGTAATTTTTTTTTTAACTTCGAAACAACTTTTTTACATTGTATCCACATTTGCATGCCAAGAAAATAACTCCTAGGATTATTATTTGCCATAGACACGCCCGCCATTCCTATGCATGCCCTCTATATTTCAAACGATTGCTCATATACCCCTTTTTCTATAATATCGTGTCTATTTTTAGCAGCCAAAGTGTCTGGGCTTCGGAATAGAACTCAAACACGACATCACAATGTTAATAATTTTGAAATCAATTAAATTAGTTTTATTTATATAAAGTGTTAATTACTTCACTCTCGTGATGGACAAAAATACTCTAATCGAAAATATCTTCCCATCACGTCGTTGGACTTATCAACATGCCATGCCGATATGACACCGCCATTATCATCAGCCACTATTTTATTTCCTAATAAAAAAAATTGGATTATGGAAATAACTTTTTGGTGAAGCAATTATCGGTATTCATCAGTGTAAAGTCCCTTTTAGAAGATAGAGCCCATAAAATATATTTTTTGAAATTTTTCAAAACGAAATGCATTGGACCCTACAACTCCCGATGATCATAAAAAAAGACCCAATTTTCGTTTATAAGTTAGCACCGATTACGCCCACATATAAGTTAAGTGCTGTGGATATGGAAACATTGGGAATGGGAAGTTGAAATAAATTAAAAAAATATTTCATAATATATTTATGTATGGGATTTTCTTGGGACGCACGACACTAAGCATCACGAAACAGTGGGACAATTTTTCATAGGAATAAGATTAGTTTAATGTGATTTTTGAAGTGATCATCGTTATCGATAAAATTGAAGTGTATGACTTTTGAAGTTTTATACCAGTTTTTAATCAGCAACATTCTAGTTTGCTTCTTAATTTTTCCAAACTTGCTTTGAATGTTGACCACTGTGTTGTTTAAAAAAAGAAACTGAAACTAAGTCACAGCGAAAGACCGTCGCACAGTGGTGCGAGAGCGGAAGAAAGTCTTTTTAAGAAGTTATATTTATCCTTTTAAATTTTATGTTTAAGTACTCTTATATAACCCGAGCGTATGATTTAAAATTATTTTTCAACATATATATTGTATGTTCTGATTTACAAGCCCCCAAAGTTGAAAAATAATTTTACTCAAATCGCGAACCGTATTTTCAACAAATTTTGAGATGTTTTTTTCCGAAGTTCCTTTAAATAAATTCTCTAGCTTCTTAAATAATTTAATTGGTCTATTTTCGATTATCTAAAATAAAAAAAAAATGATTATTTATGAAAGATACCTTCTATAAGTAGTCTGAAGCTTAAGTACTAGGAAAAAATGTGTTTTTTTTAAAACTTTTTGATTTCAAAAAAAAGCTCCAAAAGACTCCAAGAAAGTAAGTATGCCAGCATATGCTCCATGCATTTATGTAAAAGCACAGAAAAAATCAGCTGCAGATACGTGCAGATGTGGAAGTTATGATCAAAAATGTTTCACTGAATCGGATTTCAAAAAACTGCGTTTTGACGGTGGTGTTTACCAAAAAGTTTGATTTCTTCGTTATTAATTGTCAGAATGAACTGGTTAAGCCCATTATTTTAAGAAAAAATGTCAAACTTTATTTTAAAAATAAAACAAAATTAATACATTGACACAGGTCTGAGAATTTCGATTTTTGCGAAACCATTTATTTCTGCCTGGAAAATTTTTTCAACTTTGAACTCAATTTTCTTTGAAAGAACACACGAAAAGCAATATAGTTTTATGATATTTTAAATTATATGATAGAGCTTAAAAAATAAAGAAAAGGGTTAGGGATAATCCTTTATTTTTTTAGTTTTTTGCTAAAAGTAGGGCAGGTAGAAATAAAAAAGGTGTTATTTTTAAAGTTTTATTGCTTTGTTTTTGTTGTGTATTGCGTAATTTTGTATTACCTGTCTTATTAGAATAAAATCTCTTACTTAAATCTATATATATAAAGGATTAAATTAAAAAAAGTCAGTATTGAGTTATTGACCATTTGTGCAAGGTGTAAAAGAAAAATGTTTACTCTGATCAATCAATAAGTGAAAGTGAAGTGAAATATAATAACAAATATACATATAGTGAATAGTGAATTCAATAGATTAAAATGCATTCAATCGAAATTCCTTATTCGGTGTTGTGTAGTGAACTTATCACTAATGGACATGATGTTCAAAATCTTCTACCATATTTTGAAAGGGAATACCCCAACTTAATTTCTGAGCAAATAGAAACTGTGCTGTCAGAATTAAATAAACGTTTTGTGCCTCATTTTTTGAGTCGATGGAACGCAGTTCATAGAAAAAAAAGTCATTTTGAAAAAAAAATACACTCATTGGCTCGAAGGAGTTTTCGAAGTAGAACTAACCCAAAGTGTATTGGCCAAAACGTCAACTAATATGGGAAGACCACGAAAGAGTTTTGACGAATGCTGTGATCGAGCTAAAAGGTATAAGAGGGACGAAATTAGAAATATATTTCCTCAAGAAGAGATAAACTATGCAGCAACATCAGAGAGCTTTTCCTGCTCACAATTTGATCCGGATAAGGCTCTTGCATTATTTATACAAGCAGAATTGTCGAAACGCCAATATGAAGTATTAAGACATGCCGTAAAAGATGAAGGACATGATGTTTTTTCACCTTATATTAAATTACTGGAAGCAAAAAAAAAGTGCTATCCTTTAGATATAAGCATTACGGAAAGCTTAGCAAGTGTGCCACTACAAAAATTGTTAGATCACACTGCAACAAGGTTATTAGAAGGAAAGACATCAGAGGAGATAACCAGAATTGAAGGACAGTCTTTAACATTGTACACTAAATGGGGATGTGATGGTGCCTCTGGACAACCACAATACAGTCAAACATTTGACAATGAAGAAACTTTGGACGCTAATATGTTTATGACATCTTTGGTACCAATGCAAATGGCTATGGAGGATAACAGGGATATTATTTTGTGGAACAACGATCGACCATCCTCTACAAGATACTGCAGAGCCATCCAATTTTCTTTTGTTAAAGAAACTGCAGAAATCATACGAAACGAGAAACAAAGAATAGATACGGAAATCAGTAATTTAACTCAGACGATAATTCAAATAGGCGAACGTCAGTTTACAATCAAACACGAACTCATGTTTACAATGCTGGACGGGAAGACAGCTCAATCTATAACAGAAACTCCTGCATCTTCTTCCTGTTTCATATGTGGAACTACAACTTCTGGAATGAATAAATTGACAAATATAAGAACCAAAGCTGTAAACAGGGAAGCTTTGAAAATGGGAATGTCTCCTCTTCACGCTCGGATAAAATTTATGGAGTGTATCCTCCATATTGCCTACAATTTGCCAAAGCATGGAGAACCAACAATGAGACCCGCCATATTAGAGATGCTCAGAAGAAGAAAATTCAGCAGGAGTTCCGTGAAAAACTGGGCATCATTGTCGATCTTGTAAAACAAGGTACGGGGACAAGAAATGACGGCAACACCTCCAGAAGATTTTTTGCAAATCCAACCATGACTTCAGAAATCACTGGAGTTAGTGAATCCCTAATTCGGCGGTTTGCTGTTGTCCTTGAAGTAATAACGTCGAATGAAAAATTAGATTTAAAAAAAAGTGCAGCTTGCATGTGGGAAACTGCTGAACTGTTTGTTGAGAAATATAAATGGTACAATATGCCAGCAACCGTACATAAGATTTTGATCCATGGAGAAGAAATAATTAAAAGCTGTGCATTTCCTGTTGGACCGCTCTCCGAGGAAGCCCAAGAATGCCGAAATAATTATTATAAAGCCTACCACAGGTTTCATTCGAGAAAATGCAGCCGAATTGCGACGAATGAAGATGTGATGCATCACATACTCATATCCTCAGATCCAATAATAACAGGTTTAAGGCCACAGGCAAAAAAGAATATACTTCCAATCAGCGCAGACGCTAAAAATCTCATTTTAGCGTCATAAAATTACTACTTCATAATTGTTTTTTATTTATTTTTTGTATGTATTTATCCATTTATTTATTTAATTTTATAATATACATAGTTAGTAATAATATTTTGTTCAAAATAAAAAGTTAAGATTTTACAAAAAAAAAAACTTTTATTTAAATATAACATCAAAAGCCTCAAATTTTAGAAAAATGTCAATAACTTTTTTTCTTATAATTTTTTCTTGACCAAATTTTGACCAAGCATGTATAAGACTAATCTTAAAATGATTTAAAAATTTCATTAAAATTCGTTTAATAGTTCAGATTTTACAAACATTTTTCCGCTCTCCCATACAAAAATCAAAAACCCTCAAATTTTAGAAAAATGTCAATAACTTTGTTTATAATTTTTTTTTTCAACCAAATTTTGAACAAATATGTATAAGACTAATCTTAACATGTATGCCAAATTTTATTTAAATCCGTTGAACCGTTCAGATTTTACAGACTTTTTTCCGCTCTCCCATACAAACCGAACCACTGTGCGTCGTCGTCGACGATTGATGTACTTTCGACTGTGAAATCGAACATGAAAATAAGATCCATAATAGCACCCTATAGTGACACTTTTAATTGAATTGTTTTAGGAACGCCTGAAGACGGTGTGCGTCTTTGTGTTTGACACTCATTAACTCCGACACGTATTTTGGTATTATACGACGTGTTTCTGTTCACTTTGATCTGTCAGCTCGATTTTTTTTAGGTTTGTATTTCTTTTGATTTCTTGTTGCAACTACAACGTTATGAATTGATGAGTGACTGAATCGAATTGGAATCGTATGGACCTTGTCATGGGATCGGAGCTTCAAGAATCTGATTCTTCATACTTTTTGGAAGACATAACGTATAATATTAAGGCAGGCGTTGCTAATCTTGAGTGAGAGTGTAAAAGGATGTCCGAGTAGCAATCGAATTAACTTTAAATTATATGTGACAATATTGAAGATAACGTCTTCCATTGTCAGGCGACGTGATATTTTTAATTGTCAAATTTAGTTGCTCAAGACAATTTTTCAATTTTTATACCTATATAAACGTATATAAATCTTCTGAATGAAAGCAAAATCAAGTCTAAAAACATCTGAGATCTGACGAAGAAATTTGTAAGACTTTGAAACTTTTTGGTTACTGTCAATTTTAAGCTTAGTACTTAAATAAGATTGCTGTGATTAACATCAAATAATGCCAATAAAATATCAGTAATCTCCAAAAGAGTTTAAATACAAAGATTTAACTCAATATTTTAATACGAAAAATGTATGTGGATGTGGTTTAATCTATATTTTACGTCGAAGAATATATAAATATTTCCCCTAGATGTGGACTTTAAAGCTAGAGAAGACATGATTTAACGTTCATATGTCAGGTCATAAGCTTGAAAATTGCATTGAAAAATCATTTTGATATATTAAAATCTTTCTGACATTTGTTGGCTTTTTCGTCAGAAATAGACTAAAAGTTACGCATGCAACAAATGCCAAGAATGAAGAGGTGTTCTTCAACGCTGGCAAAACCACTGCGTTTGCTTTTTCATCTGTCCTATTCTACTGGTCTCTTTCCGAGTGGATGGAAAACTGCATTTGTCCAGCCTAACCCTGAAAATAATCCAATTTACTTACGTCCCTTCTTTCCAAGGTGATGGAAACGCTGATCAATTTTCAGCTTAAGAAATATCTTGAAGATCGAAAGCTTCTTAATGACCGGTAGTATGGCTTTCGTTGCAATAGGTTCACTGGTGATCTCATGGTTTCTTATTTCATTCTTATTATGGCTTTGATATTTAAAAAGAACGCAGTAGGTTTCGAGATGGTCCACTATCTGTCTACTAACTGCTCTCACTGATGCTTGATTTTGGTGATCGATGAGAACCGAAGCTTTATTAGTGACTGGGCCGTTGCCTTCCTTATTTTTGTGATTGATCTTTTGCCTGAAGCTATTAACCTACTAAAATGTTTCGCTGATGACAGTACCCTCTGCTTTTCATATTCGTTTTTAGATTATCATCCTTGTTGTTCGGATGTGTACTACCAATGGAAGCGTGTGATAAGCTCATTAAATTCTGATTTGACATCATTGTTCAATGAGGTAGAAGTTAATGCTTCGAAAACTCAATGCTGTCTTCTGTCACAAAGGCGTTACCCTTCCCCAATGCCACTATTCATGGGGGGTACTTGCATCGAAGAGATTGAACAATTAACAGCTCTAGGTATGTGCGTCACAAACCACTTATTGCGGAGTGATCACATATTTGACATCGCCAAAAATGCTTCTAAGTGTTCAGGTTTTTTTCGAAGATGCAAGAAGTCTTTTACCCCTTCTGGCTTTATTTTACAAAGTTTTTATTTGTCGAAAACTTGAGTATAACTCTCGAATTTGGGCTGCTGCTCCAAAAACGTACTCGAGTCTTTGAAAAAAGAGCTATAAAAATGATTGGAGATCGTTTTCTTACAGAGACATTTTCTTCTCTTGAACACCGCCACAAGATCTCTTGCCTGTTTATCGTTTCTTTTATAAACAACGCTCTATGGAAAAAGCCAGTTGCATTTCTCCCCTTAAACAATTCAACCGTAATACTCGTACTGCTATGAATACCCAGCAGTTTATCCTAGAGCCCAAAACCACTGCGTAAGCTTTTTCATCTATCCTACTCCTCAGGTCTCGTAGCGAATGGATGGAAAACCGCATTTGTCCAGCCTATTCCGAAAAAAGGCGAGTCTTCCTCACCGTCTTATTAGTTACCGAACGATTGCACTTACGTCCCTTCTTTCCAAATCATGGAAAGGCTGATTAATTTCTAGCTCAAAAAATATCTGGAAGATCGAAAGATTCTTAATGACCAACAATACTTTTTTCGCAGCAGTAAATCAAATGTTGATTTCATGGTTCATCTCACCGAACAATGGAACAAATCTTTACATCGTTTTGGAGAAAGTATGATTATTGCACTTGATATTTCAAAAGCATTTGATAGGGTTTGACATCAGGCTCTCTTATCGAAAATGAGTGCTTTCGGTTTTCATTAAACCCTTCTTCATTGGATTAGTAATTACGCTTCGAATCAATCAATACAAGTTGTATTGGATAGATTTAAGTCTGAAAACCACAAAATAAATGCTGGTGTGCCCCAGGGCTCTGTTCTATCTCCAACACTTTTTTTCATTTTTATTAATGATCTCCTGTCTTCAACTTCTAGTCCAATACATTGTTTCGCTGACCATAATACTCTTAGCTTTCATATTCGTTTTCAGATTCACACTCCTCTTCTTCGGATGTAGAACTGCAACGACGAAATATGATAAGCTCATTAAATTCCGACCTAAACAGCATTGTACAATGGGGAATAAGAAACCGGGTGGAATTTAATGCTTCGAAAATCCAATGGTGTCTTGTATCGTTAAAGCGAGATAAACCCCCATTGCCATTATCCATGGATGGCATCAATGAGACTGAACACCTCAATATTCTCGGTATGTGTATCACCAACCACCTCTTGTGGAACGATCACATACGCGATGTCGCCAAAAATGCCGCAAGGTGTTTGGGTTTCCTTAGGCGATGCAAGAAATGTTTCACACCTTCTGATCTGGCTGTTATCTACAAGACTTATAGACGTCCAAAGCTTGAGTATAACTCCCATATATGGGTTCTTGCTCCTGCAACTTACTTAAGCCCCTTGGACAGTATTGAACGTGAAGCATTTAGATTGATAGGTGATATTACCATCATAAGATCGTTTACGTCGCTTGAACATCGTAGAAATTTTCTTGTCTCACCCTCTTTTACCGTTATTTTAATGGTTTATCCTATAGAGAAATAGCCAGTTGCATTTCTCAGCTAAAACAGTTCAATTGTAATACTCGCGCTTCTAGGAATGCTCATCAATATATATTCGAGCGAAACTTCGGTCGTACTGTCAAGTACAGAGATTCGTTATTAAGCCGTACTATGCGAATGTGGAATACCTTGCCACACTCTGTCTTTTTAGCAATATTCCGGAATTCAAAACCAATGTGCTCCGACACTTACTTTCAACCGCACTCAACCTTTCCTAGTGCTCACACTGTGTCTACATTATAAGAGTAGTACTATCCCCTTGAGCGTGCGCTTATTATAGAAAAAAGTATGTATTTACAACTCAACAGTATTACACAAAATCTTAATCATACTGAATTTGAAAATAAAGTACTTCGTCCAGCTCCTTTGGTTTTTGCATTCAGAAACGATATGACAAATGTGTAAAAATTTAAAGAATTTCAGAGGTCGACAAGTATATTTTTGTAAATACGTTTTGCACCAGAATCTTTTTTGTTTCTTTTTATTCCTCTTATCCACTTTTATATAAATATTTGTTTCTTTTTAACAAAACCTCAAGAAAAGATAAAGACTTCCGTTTTGCATGGTCATTTCAACCACAAAAGGGTTGATACATTTTGTACATCGCATTCATATCTTTTTCCATCCCAATCCCATTCTTTGTGTCAACATTGTAAACGAAAATATTTACATTCTCTACAAAGGGATTTCAATATTTTCGAACAAGACAAATAGTTTCTTTCTCTTTATTTATGTTTATTTTCGTTTGAACTTCAGACTTCACAATAAATGAATTGATTTTCAACGACGAATGATGATAAATTTTTTGTAAAACATTTCCAAGAATTTAAATTTTAAAAAATAAACGTACATACATGATGTTTAGATACATTGTATAAAAATGTACCCCAACACATTTTCAATAACACAAAAGAGAACTATACTTTTCAATGGTATTTTTCTTTTCTTTAATTTTCCAAATCCAAATCATTCAAAATCTCCTTTCAGATCAATTTCTTTGAATATGTGTTTAATAATTTATATTCCATTGGAATTTGTTTTCATATGCATATTGAGAAGATTTTGCTTTGATAAGAAGCATGGAAGCATTTTGTTGAACATGAAAGATGATATACATTTCCTTGTTATACAGCGAACGAGGAAATTAAAAATGAAAAATCGTTTCAATTTCTATTCAATTCAAAATAGGTTCTCGGAGTTATTTAAGGAATTTTTCAAAATATCCAAAATAGTGGTGGTACTCAAATCAATGTTGTATCTTATTGGAAAACAAAAATGCAGCTGCAACACGTTCATATACAAGAACTACAAACTTATGCATATAGATACAATGTTTGTGATTGGAGATTGTTCTGCAGATCACCTGCTTCCATTCAGATAACCCTTAAAGTGGTAAAATACATATTTCATAACTTGGGACATCTTCTGTTAAGTAATTTATAACGACATTCTCAAGATTAAACCAAGCACTATTTGCCGAACTCCCGAGATACTTATAAGACATATCTTTCACTCATACCAGACCACTTGAGCTCATTACTGACGAAGAATGACCCCCATCAGCCCTTCTATGGAAATAGATACTCCATAATATATAAGATCTAACCAATTGGACAAAGATAAACTCACATTTTGATCGAAATTTCTGTCTTCACTTGCAGACAAAAATAAAACCAAAGATAAACATCCTTTTGCTCCTATGAGATACAAAAAAAAGGCACAATTAATTTCATTCCATTATCTTTGAAACTACAATCCACTTAAGGCTCCATATGTGATCTTGCTCTCACATCTCCTTCACCCATAAGAAGGAAAACAAACATTTCTGTGATCTTTTGGGTGAGTCTACATCTTTGTATTCACAAAAAGAACTCTTTTGAAAAGATCTTTTGAAAAGAGGATCATCATCGTCATGATCAGCGATCTTCAACCATCCACATCGACAATCACAAATAATTCTAGAATCATCATTAGAATCTTTTGGAGGACGACGCGACATCTCATCTGATGTATAGAATTAACTATAAGACCGGGGTAATTATTTGGAGTGATTCCTTTAGTCATCCTCATCGCATGAAAGAAACTCCAATGTAACGCTCCACTTGCATCACGCATAGTTGTTGCGTGTATGTGCAGATGATCGCGTCAAAGGAATATAACCTACACTTAAGTGCTCAATGATAAATGGTCCTATAAGCTATAATATACTTCAAATCTATTCAAGAAAAGGATTTTTGTTTCTTTTTGTTTGTAGATCTTTTTGTATCTATTTTGTCCGTTGTATCTTTTTGAAATACAAAGTTGGAAAAAATAGATAGACTCTACCGCTCCATATATAACTAAAACTAATTAAGGGGGAAGCACGATCGTTTTGTAGTGGATTTGGCTTTAGATTAATGAAATGTTCGTTTTTTTTGTATACTTTTATGGTACCCCACTGTTTTCACCCTCTAATGGATGTAAATGGTCTCTTAAATGTAAATTGTGTGCCCAAAAGTTTTTTTTTAATGTAGAGAATAGTTTTTTATTTGAAAATTTATTACTGACAAGTGGTGTGTGAGTTCAAAAAGACATTTAAGTTAACTAATTTATTGATTGGAGATAAAGTATTGGTCTTGGTGATAAAAGGAACACGAAATGATAAAACAAGGAAAAGAAGTATTTATAGGATCCTTATGGCTTAGCCACTAAGAACTTAAATACTTAAAAATATGAAGAAACTAAGAGGTTATCCATTTCGCGGTTTCAAAAGTATTGGGCTGGAATTCGACATCTAACAAACTAAGTTGATAAACCAAGTTTTTTTTTGTCAGTTGAAAGTCTGACATTTACGAAAAGAGATCGTTTAAGTATAGCACAGCGCAAAAAAACAAATTGTGAAAAAATACTAAAAAAAAGGGCGTTTCTGCAACAGCTACATGTCGTTCTTTAAGAGGAGATTATGGGTTACATAACCTTCAAACTACACGTTATCAGAAAAGAGGTTGGGATGCGACCCACACTGATAACTTCCCATCCCCTTTGACGATTTGTCTTGCTTAGAAGTTTGTAGATTTTCGTGTTGGGTTAAGAAAGTTGTCAGTTAATAATTCTTAAAAATTTTTAAATTACCGACAATATTTTTCATATCAAGAAACAGTATAGTTGGAAAATATAGTTTTGGTAAAATGATTTTTAGTCAAAAACAAATTTTAACCAATTTTTATAAATTGGATAAATGAAATAACTTGAGAGACATCAAGAACCGAACATCAATTTTTACTAAATTTGCGTACTAATTTTTGTAGATTTTATTTTCGCATGAAAAAACTGAGTGTTGGATTTTTATAAAAAAAAAACTACTAAATATCGAAAACAATATTTTCTGTGAAATAAAAATAGTTTGAAGACAATATTTTTAATTTTTGAAAAGCTTTTGAGTCGAAAGTAATTTTTTACCAACTTTTTTTAATTTTGATTTAGGTTTTTAGTTTTTTGTAAGAAACCTGTCAATAAGATTTTTCTTAAAATTTTGACGATTGTCGATAACATTGTTTTTCAAAAGATGAAAGTAGTTTTAAGCCAATATCTTAAAGTTTTGAAAAGATGTTTGAGTCGAAATTCAATTTTTACCGACTTTCAGTAATTTTTTTGTTCGGGTTTTTATATTTTTTGTAAAAAAACTGTCAATTAGATTTTTCATAAAATATTACTGAATGTTGACATCAATATTTTTTAAAAGATAAAAGTAGTTTAAGGCCAATATCTCAAAGTTTTGAAAAGGTATTTGAGTCGAAAATGTATTTTTACCAACTTTTATTATTTTTTTTTAGGTTTTTATTTTTTGTAAAAATACTGTCAATTCGATTTTTCTCAAAATATTACTGAATGTTGACAACAATAGTTTTTGAAAGATAAAAGTAAATTAAAGGCAATATCTAAAAGTTTTGAAAATATGTTTGAGTCGAAAATTTAAGTTTTTTAATTTTTTGTACAAAAACTGTAATTCGATTTTTTTCAAAATTTAACTGAATGTTAACAACAATATTTTTTAAAAGATTAAAGTAGTTTGAAGCCAATGTCTACAATTTTTGGAAAGATATTTGAGTCGAAAATCAATTTTTACCAACTTTTGTTAATTTTTTTTGGTTTTTAATTTTTTGTTAAAAAACTATCAATTCGATTTTTATCAACATTTTCCAGAATGTTGAAAATAATATTTCTTATAAGATAAAATAAAATTGAATCCTAAATTTCAAGTTTTTGAAAAGATATTTGAATCAATATTCAATTTTTACCAACTTTGAATACCGTTTTTTTTAGATTTTTATTTTTTATAAGAAAAACTGTCAATTTGATTTTTCTCGAAATTTTACCAGATGTTAAAAACGTTATTTTCCATTCACAAAATTATTTTGGAGATGAAATCATTTTGTATTCCCAAAATTTTCGAGGTGACAAATTTTTGTTTCAGTTTTTTTTTTATTTATAAAAAAAACAGTAAATTGCATTTTTTTCAAAAATGTATTGATTTGGTATCACGTTACAATATATATAAACGGTGATTTTTTAAGAGCTTGAGAACTTTAAAAAAAAAAACGCATAAAATTTGCAAAATCTCATCGATTCTTTATTTGAAACGTTAGATTGGTCTATGACAACATTTACTTTTTGAAGATAATTTCATTTAAATGTTGACCGCGGCTGTGTCTTAGGTGGTCCATTCGAAAAGTCCAATTTTGGGTAACTTTTTCGAGCATTTCGGCCGGAATAGCCCGAATTTCTTCGGAAATGTTGTCTTCCAAAGCTGGAATAGTTGCTGGCTTATTTGTGTAGACTTTAGACTTGACGTAGCCCCACAAAAAATAGTCTAAAGGCGTCAAATCGCATGATCTTGGTGGCCAACTTTCCGGTCCATTCCTTGAGATGAATTGTTCTCTGAAGTTTTCCCTCAAAATGGCCATAGAATCGCGAGCTGTGTGGCATGCAGCGCCATCTTGTTGAAACCACATGTCAACCAAGTTCAGTTCTTCTTTGTTAGCATTGAACGATAGCGATCGCCATTCACAGTAACGTTGCGTCCAACAGCATTTTTCGGGATGCATGGGCAGTTCTTGAACGGCTTCTGGTTGCTCTTCACTCCAAATGCGGCAATTTTGCTTATTTACGTAGCCATTCAACCAGAAATGAGCCTCATCGCTGAACAAAATTTGTCGATAAAAAAGCGGATTTTCTGCCAACTTTTCTAGGGCCCATTCACTGAAAATTCGACGTTGTGGCAGATCGTTCGGCTTCAGTTCTTGCACGAGCTGTATTTTATACGGTTTTACACCAAGATCTTTGCGAAAAATCTTCCATGTGGTCGAATAACACAAACCCAATTGCTGCGAACGGCGACGAATCGATATTTCACGGTCTTCAGCAACACTCTCAGAAACAGACGCAATATTCTCTTCAGTACGCACTGTACGCATTCGTGTGGTTGGTTTAATGTCCAATAAAGTAAACTGAGTGCGAAACTTGGTCACAATCGCATTAATTGTTTGCTCACTTGGTCGATTATGTAGACCATAAATCGGACGTAAAGCGCAAAACACATTTCGAACCGAACACTGATTTTGGTAATAAAATTCAATGATTTGCAAGCGTTGCTCGTTAGTAAGTCTATTCATGATGAAATGTCAAAGCATACTGAGCATCTTTCTCTTTGACACCATGTCTGAAATCCCGCGTGATCTGTCAAATACTAATGCATGAAAATCCTAACCTCAAAAAAATCACCCTTTAAAAAGCAAAATCCTAATACCCAAAAATTTATTTTGATTGTGTTGTTTTAAGAAGAAGCTGAAAAGTATTGTTGAAAATTTGATTTAAATTCAGCAAATTTCAATAAGCTTTTCGTTAGTCTTAGGACACTGTTTACAATTCATTGATGAAAAACATTGTTGTTTATTTTAGTTCAATTGAGTTATGAACAACAAAATTCCAGGATTTATTTTTCCATATACCCTGATGTAATGACATAAACAAAATACACTCCCAGATACTACATTCAAACGCAATAACACGAGATAAGCCTTTATTGTAACATTATTATCAAGCTTAGGCGCCGTTCGCCATAGGCCCTTCGTCATCGTAAATTATGACCCCGAACAAAAGCCATAAATCATTATATTTACCACATAAAAGTAAACAATCAATGTAAATCATTCATTGTTCTCTATTCTTATCAAATTATTTTATTTCCAGCTTATTACAAGCTTGTAGAATTTAGTTCCACGGAAAAGTTCACATGCACTTTGGCCCCAGCTATAATGATAATTTAATAATAAAATTAAGTGAAATTAAATATTTCATTCTCCCTCATAATAAGTTTATAATTGCCGCCCGAAAGTAAAATTTCCAAAAAAAAACTTTATTCCGATTGCCACCCAGTTTGAGAATGAATAATGACCAAATAAATCAAGCTTCGGTAATTTTTAAACAAAATGATAAAAAAGTTTTAAATTTATTGGTTTCTGGGATTTTGATCTACATTTTGTTTTTAAATCAGGTGCATTTTTTTTGAATCTAAGATGCGACAGAAAATATTTGATGAAGGAATTTTCATCATAAAATGAATTCTTTATTAGAAAAAGAGCTGAATATTTATGTTTCTGGGTATTTTCTTATTTTTTTAAATAAATGGTTTTGTGTAGGAGTTAAGTAGGCAAATAAACACATGTTAAATGAAAAAGATCAACTCGGAATCAATTTGTTAAATTCAACTGATTATTTATGTTAATTAACTTTTTTTCCTTCTTATTTATATTCAAAAATATGCTAGAGAAACGATTAAGAGGAATTTTGTAAGTAAATGTTTGCAGGTGCATTTATTGGGTTATTTTGAGAACGTTTTATTCTGTTCGAAGATTTGGAATCTATTAAAATTATTAGGAAAATCCTATTTTAAGGGATAAAGTTACGCATGAATGTGGGTTAGATTCATTAATGGTTTACATGTAAGTCGAACAAGAATTTTGTAATCATATAATGAAGTGATTTAACTTAAATTATAAACCATTAAAAATCTATTTCATAAATGTTTCAGTAATTAGTTGTTCAGCAATAAGTTGATTATTGCCAAAAGTTAACAGTCCTACACTGCCAATCACTAGGATGAGGCCACATATTTTTCAACTGATTTTCGGTCCGATACCTGTTGGAATTTGTTTAACCCGGAAAATTTTACTACATGAGAGTAGGTACATATTTTCTTAAAACAAAGTGATACAATTATAGGGTTAATTAGAAAAGACCGTTGGAATTTCAATACATTAATGAATGAGCTACCTAAAAAGGATATAAAAAAGTGAGTCACTAGGATGAGGCCATTGCAAATATTTCGTTGTAGAAGTTCAGATCAGCAATTTTTTTCAAAACTTGGGTGACAATATTTAAGAACGTTTTACAAATAACTATTTTTATTAAATTTCAACTACAAATGGGTTCCGGAAAGACGTTGACAGTAGCAGAAAGAGGTCAAATCGATGCTTTCAAGGAAATGGGCCTCTTAAGCCGAGAAATAGCAAGGAAGCTGAACAGAAGTAAGACAGTTGTAAACAACTATCTTGCTGATCCTCAAAACTATGGAAAAAACTAAAAAGGACGCACAGCCCAAGCAACAACATCCCGAGAAAAGCGGTTAATTTTACGTATTGCTTCAAATTCTACTTAATCAGCTACTTAAATAAGGTCCAAAAGCGGAGTATCAGCCAGTATTTCGAAAGTCCGAAGGATAATAAAAAAAAGATGGTACTATCCAGAGAAGAAAACTCAAAAAGAAACCTGTTCTAAAGCAAGTACACAAGGAGCTGCGAATGAACTTTGCAAAAGAATATGTCTCTTGGAGCAGTCAATGGAAACGCGTCGTCTTTTCGGATGAAAAAAAGTTTAGCCTTGACGGCCCTTTTATTTCCATGATTTAAGAAAAGAGGAACTAATTTTGGTAAGACATCACAGCCGTACATCAGGTGTTATGGTGTGGGGAGCTATCACATACTATGGCAAAATCGAATTGGAGTTTCTTTCTCTAACAATGAACGGAAACAGCTACAAATACTTGTTGGAACGCTCATTTCCGAAGATGGAAAATATTTTTGGACCTCTGCCTTGGATTTTCCAACAAGACAATGCCCCCATCCACACTTCCAGGGTTGCCAAAAGCTGGATTTTATCAGAAAACATAGAGCTTTTGTCATGGCCACCCTATTCACCGGACTTGAACATAATCGAAAACGTATGGGCATGGCTATCTCGAAAACTTTATGAAGGTAGACAATTTGAAGACAAGGACTCCTTAATTGAAGCTATCCTTGATGCCTGGGACGAGATTTCACTTGACTATTTAAAAAAACTTTATGATTCCATTCCAAACCGTCTAATAGAGGTCATATCGAAAAATGGGGGCATACTCATTATTAATTGAGAAAAACTTAATAAATAAATGTTTGAAAAACAAAAACTGTAAACATTTCTTTCATTTTTTTGATATTTTATAAGATTTTTCATGTGGCCTCATCCAAGTGACGCACTTTTTCATACTGTTTTTAAGTAGCTCTTTAATTAATGTAGGGAAATTCCAACTGTTTTTTCTATTTAACCCCTTAATTTTATCACTTTTTTTAAAGAAAATATCTACCTACTCAAATGTAGTAAATTTTTATTGGTACGAAATTTCCAGCAGGTATAAAGAACAAAAATCGGTTGAAAAATATGTGGCCTCATCCTAGTGATTGGCAGTGTATATAGGTGATATACAAAAGTTTCAAACCTTAAGGGACTGAGGATTTCTTCTAACACTGAGATATCAATCGAAATCAGGAAATATTTGGCAATACTCTATTTACTTGCCTAACATATAATAAGAAACCTTATATTTAAAAAGAATTTTAAAAAATAAGGTCCATTAATCACTGTTATTAAGTCATGACTCAAGTGATGGGACTTGGACAAATCAAAGTGGTGGTAAATATCCCAACAAAAAAGTGGTAGTGGTAAAAGTGGTGGTTAAAAAAAAACAATACAAAATCAGTCCAATCAAATTTGTTTTATAATAACAACCGATAAAATAATTATTTTACATAAGAACCATCTTTGAATTGGTATTTCGAAGCACATTTAACCAACACTTCTGGGAGATCAAAATGTTCCCGTTGCCCAAAATTTCTCTTGCAGTTGAAATTTTGAGTACAGATGTGTTCAATTCGTTTCTTTTATCTTTTTTGATAGTAGATATATAGTTCTACTATCAAAATAGTTCGGAAGCAAGGACACACTCCCACAAAATGATGCTTATTTTCAGTAGCGCCAAGGTTGCAGATCGTACAAATTCCATCCGTATTATTTTTAAATGCTCGTACATTGATGTTGAGCAATCCACACCTGGACTTTAATAGCATACTTATCATTGCACGCCAGTTACTATCATTGAAATAGTTTGGTACCTCAGTATAGTTCAAGTTGCAATATTCATTAGGGAATCTTGATTGTAGAGCTCTATTAGTGTGTTTCCGACCAATGCCTTTCACAAGTTTTTCGCAAGTTTCTGCGAGCAGTGCCTTCCAT
Source organism: Eupeodes corollae (assembly GCF_945859685.1). NCBI lineage: Eukaryota > Metazoa > Arthropoda > Insecta > Diptera > Syrphidae > Eupeodes > Eupeodes corollae. The sequence goes on from NC_079148.1 coordinate 119,383,014, forward strand.
TCAGACTTAGTGTTCCAGTCACACTGAATGTTCAGATCGTTAAAGAGTTCTGACCATTTGTCAGCCCAGTAGATCTTTTTTCTCACGATGATATCCATAAGTCTTCTTGGCAGTCTGTTTTCAGGGAGCGTGCTTACCCTTTGGATGTATTTAAAGTGGAGTTTTAGTATCGTAATATAAGCTTTTCTTAGACCAATTTCAATATTTAGAACATAGTTTGGCGTGTTATTAGGAAGGGAGAAGCATCTTTTAATGAAAAACCTTTGTAACTTTTCAACTTCCTCCGAATATCCCCAAACTTGGGCACAGTAATTCATTATAGACTTTGAAGCAGCTTTGTATATTTTGAATTTATCTGAGTGTTGTACGTTCTTATTTCTGATAAAGTTTGACCAAGTAGCATCAATTGAATTGTTAGACATTACTAGCCTTTTCGAAAGATGATCCGTCCACGACATTATGTTATGTGAGATTTACTCCTATTGGTACTTGACATTTTTAGATATTTTGATCTCGGTGTCAGCTGCCCGACGTCTACCATTTCGAAAAATAACTATTTCAGATTTTGTTAGGTTCACATGCAGTTGCCATTTGGAACAATAATTTGCAGAGCTGTTTATCATTATCTGTAAGGAAGCAGGATTATCTGAGAGTCTGCTTAAAGAAGAGCTTTTACCGATACTCCTTCCGTAGTAACTCCACACGGCAAATCAGAATTAAGGTCGTTTAAGAACAAGATAAATAGCAGAGCGCTTAGAACACAACCTTGTTTCACACCTTGATTAATAGGGAAGAAGTCACTGATATGAGTGCCGTTCCATACTGTAGCAGAGTTGTTGGTATAGAGTGCTTTAAGAATCAATACCATTTTTGTAGATATACCTTGCTGTGTCAGTTTGTAGAACAATGCGTTTCTGTTAATATTGTCGAACGCAGCTTTCAAATCTATACAGTTTATTTTTCCGGTATTTTTTGATAGTATTGAGTTGTGAAAATTAACGTTCAGTTGCTGCGCTACTATGTGCTAAACAACAAAGTTGTAACATGTACAATTACAGGTTTTCGAAAATTAAATCTCTTATACCATTCTTCTCCCATGTCATTCAAATTTTTAAGAACTATCCGCTGTTGAACAATGTCATTATTCTTGTAGCTTTCTATTGTTTTAAACTCGCCTATGACTTTAGTCCACTTAACGCTTGCAGCGTCTACCGGTTGGACTGTTGGCATCGTTAAAGCAATTACTTTTTTCGGATCTTTACAAAAAGCAAATCATTGTTAAATTTGTATACATAAATCAACATAAGAGCTGCACATAACTTTTCCTTATTCCATGATTTCATTTTCATCAATTTATTCTAGAATATATTCTTCAAAATGTAACCCAAAATACATTTGAGAGTATGGCAAATAGTTTTCAGGATTTTTTTCACATCCGTATTTATGTCAATATTTTCCTGTTTTAGGAAATTTTTCATTGAGTTCAACTTAAAAGATTTCAAACTTTTGACTAAGAGGTGGACTTGTGTTGTCTCAGATTGAAATATTCTGTTCAAGTCGTTAATTATTTTCAAATTCAAGGCAATAAAATTAAAAAAAAAAGTTTGTTTGTATTTTGTAGAAAATTGAAATGAAAATTCAAATGAACTTATATGAAAAAAAAATCAAATAAGGGATCCCACTGCTCTATATACCATTTCTAAAGAAAGCCACCGAGTTTAACAAACTTTAAAAAATTTGATGTTCATCGACACCAAGTGCCTTCTGATAGTTTGTGAAATCTTTTTGTTTTTTTTTTTATCTATGACAGAAGTAAAAATATACATATGTCCCTCAGCGATTTTTCAATATGTCAATACAGCAATACAATGATGTAATACAAAAATTATTTTTATAACCAGCTAATGGTAAAAGGTGGTAGATTTTGAGTTTGAGGTGGTAGAATAGAAACATAAAAAAGTGGTAGAAATACCATTTAAGTGGTAGAAGTCCCATTACTAAGTAGCGGATTCAATTGATGAAGTCAATTGATTTCTGTGATAAGGCAGTTAGAATGCAGTCTTTTTGACTTTTGAACTTTTGACAACGTTCTTGTAGTATTCAAACCCCACTAATATTCTAGACATGATTCCGCTCACATGATTTAAAAGTTAAATTTCTGATGTCTAAAGGAAAGACTGGTAAGATCTGTTTTACTTCTTTTTTGACTGTTGAAGTTGCAGTTTTTGAAAAAGTTATTAATCAAAATATAACTTTACTATTTTTTTTTGAGAAAATAGTCACGATCTTATTAAAAAAATTAACACTTTAATCTAGTTAAGTTGTTTTTGAATTTATTTTTTGTATTTATGTGTTCTTATTGAATTAACGCTTTTTAACTTCCCATAGGCAGTTATTGTAATCGATCCAATTTGTCGAATTGAAAATCTTGACAAATTCGACGTTTTAAGGTCCTTAAAGGCGAAATCGAAATAAAAGATTTTTAGAGTGATGTCTGTGCGTGGTGTGTACGTACGTTCGTACGTTCGCGACGTTCTTTTCGTCGTTCATAGCTCAAGAACCAGAACAGATATCGACTTCAAATAATTTTTTGTATACAGATAATATGGCAGGAAGATGCAGAAAGGACTCTCAAGAAAATTGCGTGAGTGTTTTTTTTTTACCATAGCAGTTTAAAAAAAGAGAACATTTTAGTTATCCCTAAATATCTTACGAACCAAAAACGTTAGAAACTTGAATTAAATTTTATATAGTATATTGTAACGTGATACTAAAGAAGTATATTTTTTGAAAAAAAAATACATTTAACGGTTTTTTTATAAATAAAAAAAAAAAACTGAAATAAAGGTGCCACCTCCAAAATGTTACGACTTAAATATGATTTCATCTCCAAAACAATTTTGTGCAACGAAAAATAATGTTTTTGACATCTGATAACATTTTGAAAAAATCGAATTGACAGTTTTTTTACAAATAATGAAAAATCGAAAAAAAAATTAACAAAAAGTTGTTAAAAAATGATTTTCGACTCAAATATCTTTTCAAAAATTTGAGATAATAGCTTCTAATAAATTTTACTTATAAGTAATATTGTTTTAAACATTAGGACACATTTTGAGAAAAATCGAATTGAGAGTTTTTTTTTACAAAAAATAAAAACCTAAAAAAAAATTATGAAAGTTGGTAAAAATTGAATTTCGACTCAAATATCTTTTCACAAATTTGAGATAATATCTTCTTACTAATTTTACTTACAAAAAAATATTGTTTTCAACATTAGGATAAATTTTGAGAAATATCAAATTCACAGTTTTTTTACACAAAATAAAAACCTAAAAAAAATGTATGAAAGTTGGTAAAAATTGATTTTCTACTCAAAAATCTTTTCAAAACTTTGAGATATTGGCTTTAAACTACTTTTTTTCTTTCAAAAAATATTGTTGTTAACATTCAGTAGCATTTTGAAGAAAATCGAATTGACAGTTTTTGTACAAAAAATTAAAAACCTACACAAAATTGAACAAAATTTGGTTAAAATTGATTTTCGACTTCCATTTCTTTTCAAAACTTTGAGATATTGGCTTTAATTTACCTTTATCTTCCAAAAAAATTTGTTGTTAACATTCAGTAAATTTTTGAAAAAAATCCAATTGACAGTTTTTGTACAAAAAATTAAAAACTGAAAAAAAAATTAACAAAAGTTGGTCAAAAATTAAATTATCAATTCAAATATCTTTTCGAAAATTAGAGATAATAGCTTCTTATTAATTTTCTCTTATAAAAAATATTGTTTTTAACTTTAGGACAAATTTTGAGAAAAATCGAATGGACAGTTTTTTTACAAAAAATAAAAACCCAAAAAAAAAGTATAAAAGTTGGTAAAAATTGATTATCGACTCCAATAGCTTTGCAAAACTTTGAGATATTGGCTTTAATTTACTGTTATCCTTCAAAAAATATTATTGTCTACATTCAGTAAAATTTTGAAAAAAATCGAATTGACAAAAAATTAAAGACCGAAAAAAATTAATAAAAGTTGGTAAAAAATGAATTTCGACTAAAATATCTTTTTTAAAAAAATTGAAATATTGGCTTCAATTTTATTTTATTTCCCATAAAATATTGTTTTCGATATTCAGTAATTTTTATATAAAAATCCAACAGTCAGTTTTTTCATAGAAAACTAAATCTACAAAAAATAGACCGCAAATTTGGTAAAAATTGATGATCTGTTCTCGATATCTCCTGAACAATAGAAGGTATTTACTTCAAATTAATTTGATTCATCCAATTTGTATTTGTTTATATAAGAAATAAAAACTTTTAATAAATGCTATTAAAATTGGTAAGAATTGGTTTTCGACTAAAAATCTCGTTAACAAAACTAGATTTCGAAATAAAACTATTTTGTTATAATTATGCAAAATATTGTTGGTAATTTTTAAAATTTTAAGAATAATTCGACTGACAACTTTTTTAACCCAACACGAAAACCTACAAACCTTTTAAGCAAGACAAATCGACAGACGGGATAGGAAGCTATCAGCGTGGGTCGCATCCCAGCTTTTTTTCTAATTTTCAAACATAGTTAAAGTATAATTTAGTCTGTATTTTCCAAATTATCTTAAGTCAACAAGACACATTTTTTGTATTTGGTTTTTATTCCTTGAACTCATACATATTAATTTAAGCTGTAATGAATTTTTTGAAACAGTGGCCGAATTTTGAAGGATAAATGGTTGAAAAAAAAATCAAAATAGATTTGAGTCATTAAATTTCTGACATGATAATCATAAATGTTTAATAACTTAAAATATTTAATAAAAAGTCCGATAAATTGCAGTCGAACTGACTTCTTCAAACCTTATAAGGTTAGGTCTGTTGTGATTTAACATGGATCTTCTTCCCTACTCTCTAAACCATTTGATGCCATATCATAAGGACATGGATCGGAATTGCGATCATTATTGTAGAAGTCTCCTTAGTACAATTTTCGGACCTTGTGATAGGGTAGGACAAAAACAAAGAAGGAGGGAAAGAAACTGTCTTTTCCCCCAAGTCGAAAATCTTGATTCATAATTGTTTATATGAATTCTCAAGATTGGACGTAGTTGAGACCGATGTCCTTTTCATCTCGTACCCAACTTTTTCTTCGATTAATAAGACAAGATATTGAAGAATGCTCAGAAAACTTACATCTCAATCCTAAATCATCAATAGAATACTTGTACAGTATACAATTTTTCACTATTTCAAAAAGTAGAAGAAGCCCAAATATCATACATCATCTCCTTATCTTATACCTAAATAAATAATCCTTCAGTATCAACCTTTGACAAGGTTCTTATTCAATTTCTATAATCTTATTCGCCTACACCATAATCACCTTAGGCTCAAAGTTGTATTCCATTTAATCTCCGTACAATTAAACTGTCATTATAGCTAAATCTTCTAATTTTCTCTAACTCTAATCTCATAAGAAGATTCATCATTGTATCATAAATTTAGGCAACAACATTGGTCTCCAAAACGTACCTCTTTTTGTTTGCATTCACTGATAGTACCACCAACTTCCTGTTTGTTATCCTCGGAATCGTTGTCAAAACGGTTATATTCAAATTGTCGACCCATTTTTTTTCAAAAATAATTTTATGTTTATTTGTATCTTCTTTATTTGTTTGTGCACTTTTCGCTATCACAATTTATTTCTTTATCAAATTCACTTTCAAAGATCACAAGAAATCGGCACAAAAATACTTCTAAGGCCTGTTGATAACACTTACTTTTTTTCAGATTTAAATTTTTATCACTTTTTTAATCGTTGTCGTTTTTGTATACAAAAATATTTATTATTTGAAAAATTCCAAAACTTTGTTTTCTATTTCCGTTGAGAGATTATAGAGGTGCACCGTATGTTTTGAAATATTTCAAATCGGAACAGTTATAATGTAAATATATTTGAGGGATGAGAGCGATACGGGACGCGTACGATCACAACAAGCATCGGACACGAAATGTTTTCATTTTCATCGCCCAATCCACATTGTCGACACCGAACGTTCGCCTTTGTTGTTGTTTCGGTCGGATTTTATAATACTAACATTCAACACACAACTCATCGTCATCAACATCAGCAGAACTCAGAAACGGCAGCAGTAGCAGCAATAGCAACAATAGCGTAGCGGTTGAAGTATAGAAGAGTACCCAGGCAGCAGGCATAACATAGGCTCAGGGCTCAGGCACTTTTCAGTTCATCATATGCGGACAGTACGGCAGTGTTCGGTCTTCAGTATTCACTCAATCCCCCTGCAGCAAAAGCCGTGCTAAGGAGTGCAGTAGCAAGGCAGCAGTTCAAGGGAGGAGGTAAATTATATGAAACGGCAACTCATTGTCATCAAGCAAGCAAGAAGCAAAGCAGCCAACCCTCCTACCACATTTCTCATTCCACTCGGGTTGTATTTTTTTTTCATTTTTCAAAAATCCACTGCACTGAGTATAATTTTTTCGAATTACTGAGTGGAATTTCTGTTAGTTTTCCTTTTCCCGGCCTATCCAATACGGGAGGGTTTTTCTTTTTGTTTTTTTTGTTGTACTCTTTTCATTTTTCATTTTCCACTTTATATTTGTTCTTTATTTAGTTTCACTCATCAGGCTTTAAGCCCAACGTTGACGACGAGCGAGCGACGCGACGACGACGACGACTTCGACGTGATGGTAAACGTTATAGTAGCTGCAGCGGTGGCGGCCGACGCGACGACTACGGGAGGTAGCACAGGTCATGTATAAGCGACTTATGCTGCCTCTTTCGTATGTCCGATAGTCAATCTTTTTTTTAATTTTTATTTTCCTAAAAGGAGTGCAATATGAACTGCATTCTGATGCATAAGCTGGATAGGGTGCAATGTGAAATGAGGGTGGTGTTGCCATCATTTAACACATACCTACATTAAAATGCAGATATTGAAGGATTTATTTGAGGCTTATACGAGTACAAAAATGCAGACAGAAATATGAGGAAAAGTTTTGCCATTCCAAACTATTTAACAGCTTTGAATGAGAGTTGGGTTGTCTAAAAAGTTTCTTTTTTTCAAATTTTTATATATTTCGCAGACTTTCAAACAAACTATTAAATATTTTAATATGAAAATAAAATGGAAAAGATTTTGAGCAAAATATGCAAATATTGTGTATGTAGGTTGAGTTTTGATAAGTTTTTCTGACACAGCAAAATTTATTCATTTTGGTAGCTTCTTATGCTCTCAAGATAACAAACAGCATAAAATTAAGTTTTAAACAGTCTATGTTACGCCCAGATTATGAATGAAATCTTTGACTTCAAAAGTTGACAAGAAAAGAACAAACTCATTTTAAAGACATACAAATTAATATAAGGCACATATTTAACTATTGAGCGAGAAATGCTTTTAAAAACTCACAATGATTTTGCAATAATCGAAGTTTAAAGTCGGGCAAGAGTGCCACACGTCTGGCTTAAAAATTAACACTGAAATTTGGAAATTACACTTTAATCGGTCCTATTTGTTGCATGTTTTGACAATTCCCAACGTTTCTGGGTTCTTGGAATCTAAACGTGGTACATTTTTTTAAATACTTAATTTTTCAACTATATATAGGGTTTTTCAATAAGGGCGGGTAGATTATGAAAATGTCAATCGTGGCTTTTACTTTGCGGTACGAAGCGCCCACTGGAACCACCTGTCGTCTAGGTCCACAAGAAATTAGTTATCATCGTTATTTAAAGCTCGGCGTTGACGGTGCCTCACTAACTTTGTTTTCAAAAAAGTACGGACCAATTACGCCGCCGCACAGTGGTCCATTTAGTACAACGCTAGCTGGTCAAAGCTAAGATTTTGTTTGTCATAAATAGCATGGAACTGTACAGTTTTTTCAATTATTTCCGTTAGTTTGGCAATGCAGAGCTTTGTGATGCAATGGACTTAAATTTCCTTCATATGCGAATTTACCTTTCAATAAAAGTTCTGCAATAAGTTGAAGACAAAATGTTACAATCTAGTGCAGGTAAGTATTTTAATACTCGTATTAAGCAAGTAATTCAAACAAAAAAAGTTTGTAAAAAAATAACGTTTCGTTAAATCTCAAAATGTTTTGTCGTTGGAAGACTTGAATATTGCCTTTAAAAGAAACCTAAATTTAAGTGTCGCTACATTGCGCAATCTTCTTTTTTTTCTCTTTTATAGCCTTTGTAACGAGAAGACATTTTTTCATGTATTTATATTGAATGAAAACTTGTTGAAGACATTAGTTACCGAGTTTGCAAGTGCTGTTTTACTATACGCAATGTCAATAATGTCCACTTCTGACCTTGAAGGAGAGCATAGAATTACATGTCTTGAATACAGCATGGCATTTGTAAGCCAACTCTTTAAAAAATATTCTGGCGACTTTTTTTTACATTAATCATGGCTCTGAATCTGAAGAATCATGGCTTAAGAAAGTGCTTGAGATTCCTTTCCATCGTATTCCAGTGGCGATTCCTTAGTGTATTCCTGAGAATGGAGATTATATGGAAGTGGAGGGATAGTTCAGTTTGCAAAAGATATATGTGTGCAAAGCTTCGCCTTTTGGATTGCAAACCCTTCACGTGCAAATACGATGAATGGAAGCTCTTTTACATCTATCGTAAACAATTTAAAACAAAAACTGGCAGACTATAGAGGGTGTGAACAAAATGATCGGTTAAACAAAAGAACAAATTTTTGCATAACGCATTAGAACTGAGCTTGGAATTTCAGTTGATTTTTCAAAACAAGGTTGAAGAAATACCAATTACGGCAACACAGACCGAACATTTTTGAAAGATCCAGGAAAAACCGCTCGAATAAAAGACTTTGATACGGAGTTGGTTCAACGTTTTTCGATTGTTTCAAAATCAGAATATATCTGGTATTATAAGCCCTTAAGTGTTCACAAAATTTTGTTGCACATAGCTGACATAATTGTCAGTTTGCCAATAGCTATCGAACAACTTTCGGAACAATTTCTCAGAAGCCCGTCAAAAGTATTGCAAATTTCTCTGAAGTTTGGTTTCCAGATAAATGTCCCGCAACCAATACCGATATTTAATATATAATATGTTTATATCCTCTGATATTAATAACTGAATTTCGCCTTTTTCCAATCCGAATTCATAACATACTTCAACCAGAATATTGAAAATGACTTTTAATCAAATTGTTAATATTTTGTATATAAAAACTAATATAAAAACACCTAATAAGAATTTAGTCGATCTAATGACCATGAATGGACCACTGTGCGCCGGCCCAAAATTTACACCAAACGGTAACTATTTGAGGATTCATATATATCACTTGGTGAACCTCGCGTGTGTTCGTGTCGCACTATGTACGGCAATTTTGCTTTTTAACAGAGCCTTTCATGGAAAAATAAATTAAAAAAATAATGTTGGATCTTGTACGGGTGTAGGCTCAAGTCCCGAAGCAAAATTCGTCAAGTTAAAGTCTGTGAAAGGCCGAGTTCTTGTGCACTGCGAGGAATAGGCTAGGTCGGGCTCTCCTGTACACTTTCACGGATGTTTTCGTTCCTTGAACTTACGGGTGTTGGTTGATTGTTAACTGAACTAAAATATGGCAACCAAACGTTGAAGAGTCAGCTTTGAAGGGCCACGACACGTCAACGACCGCTTACTCATTTTGATAATTAACTCTTATTATTTGAACGTGCTTTTTAATCGTGTAATTTGCCATGATGATTGGCCTATATTAGCAGCCAAAAACATCGACGCCAATACCATCAACTTCATCATTCAGCATTGAATACCCAGTAAAACGACAACATAAAAGTCCATCGATACTGTGAATATTCAAGACGAGGTTGTCAACTATCCAACTGAATGCTTATACCTATTCGCTTGATTTTCCAGGCATGCCACCGCACGTTCTTACACATTAAAAATTGGAGTACTCATCATTCTTCTTGGAAACCTAAATCCACCACAATTTTCAAGGAACCAGACTCTCAGTCAAGAGAATCATGAACAATGTTATCGAGTTAACAATTTTGACTGGAAAATTCAAAGGTAAAGACGTACTGTTGTCAAGTATCCTAATGTTCCCGACAGATATGAAATTAAAATTCAAACTTACAGTTCCCGGTGCGACTCAATCCAATGAGGTATTAAATTTGCCAAATCCATGCTTCTTATATTCGTCTTATATGGACACTGGACAGCTCTACGTGACTTCCTCAGGTGTCGGAAAACTTCTGATTTATTCGTCTTTGCATCAGCTGGAAAAACAAGAATTGTTGTGTATCCCACAGTACTTCAATAAACATCGAACTGAAACTAAACTTTGTAATGTCACAACTTTTACGGAATAAACTAAATCAATAAAATGGCTTAGAATGAATTTAATATTTGTGTACTGATTTTTCTTAAAAACTATTTTTCTTAAATGTATTTAAGTTGTTGGCGTAGCAACGCGCGGCGGGTACAGCTAGTTTTACAATAAAAAGACTACATGAAATATTACTAAACATTTTTCCACCGGACTATTTTAAAAATACTACTAAATAGGTTTAACGCCTTAAATCGAAATCAGCTTAGACTTAAATTCATTCTTTAAATGACAATTTGGCTCATTACAAACAATACCATGACAAAATTTTAAAGAGTCAGTTTTTAGATTAAAAATTGACCATTTTCTTCAATTTAGCGTTTTTTTCACAATTTAATCATTTTGCCATAATGTTAAACATGACAGCCAATTTGAAAGATAAAGACTCGTCAATATCTTTACGTTTAAAAAATGTATGGACCTTTAAAAGGTTAAGATAGGAAAGACAGATCTTATCCAGCTTTTTCCTCTCATTAATTTAATGATTGTATAACTAATAGTGCCCGTGGCATGATGCTTAGTGCGATGGACTGTCATGCGAGAGGTCTTGGGTTCGATCAATGCCTATGCCACCTTAAGTTTTTTTCACGGGTACTGCCTCTTGGGAGGAATTGACAAATTCTCCAAGAGGAATTCTTGTCATGAAAAGTGCTTGATCAAATTTGCCGTTCGGATTCGGCTTAAAACTGTAGGTCCCTTCCATTCCTGACAACAGTACTCGCACACAGGAATGGTTGAGAGTTGTAAGTCACTAAGCCCTAGTTCTCAAAGGGACTGTTGCGCCATCAAATTTATTTATGTATTATAAGTAAATATTATGAAATAAGAAAAAAATTAAATTTCAAACTGGCAACACTTTCAGTAATCAAAAGTGAAGCTATCAACAAGCTTATTATTACTTCTTTTTTCGTTCGTTCGTTTTGTTTTGTTGCTTCACGGAGTAGGGTAGGCGAACAAAGAGGAATCCGGCGGAGATAGGGCGAGCAATTGCACTGACAGTTGCTTGCAAATAATGAGGACATTCGTCCATCCGTATAGAGTTGTTGTTAAGAGTTCATCCCTTAGCAGCGCGGAGCCGCGATGACTATTTACCTGAGTAGATTCGCCTCATTGCTTGAGTGCTTGCTCTTGCTTGGTGCGAGTGCCTGACGGCTGCTTGCATCAAACCCGTCCCAAACAATCATCCCTACGCTACCGTATATGGACTTGTTCCCTAATAGGCTTATTTATTATTAACATATTTGTTGTGCACACCCATTCCAATCTGAATTCGTGCTACTGACGAGCCGGCGGAGTCAGAACCAGAGCTAGAACCGAGTCTGGACCGTTGGGCCTTATGGTAAATCACGTGGTATGCGATGTGAGCGCCTATATACATACATATACGGGTATCACGTATTTGCGCTGATTATAATGATAGTTCCGTTCTTTTCATTATTTTTCTGGATTGCACGAAGACGGTTGAGTGAAAATGAGTCGAAATGAAATAAAATAGGGAATAAGGGGGTAAGCTTTGTAGGGCGGTTTTTATCTGCAGAACAATTTAATGGTATTGGTAAGATTGAAAGATACCAGCGACTATGACGGTATAGCAGCAGCGGCGACTGGAAGTATGGCCTTTGATCTGAATTCAATGCTCCCGGGATATCTGATGAAGCTCTGATGATGTCCCATCGCCTGCCACGCTGCCACCGCTACTTTTGTTGCCTCTGCGACACAAACATTTATTTAATTATAACGAACCGGAATCAGCGGCTGGCGCTTTATGGGGGAAATGGCATTTGTGTCATATCGCTAGACAGATGGGGTGGAATGGAGATATGGAAGTGGATGGAGACCATCAAGTCAAAATATGAAATAAAGATACAGAATGTAGGTCATCCTCATCATCATCGTGTGATGCAGCTGAGTTCCTATATGAACTACCGAGGCATTTATGCTGGGTTCCCATGCGGCACACTGTACCACATTTACGCTTCGAAATTCTGGAAGATTGACGAAGTATACGGTGGAATAACTCTTTTCCTTTTCCTCGACATTTTGTTTTTCTTCCTCCCAACTCGACCGACAACGACTGACATCTCGAAAATTGAGTGCTTTGCTGTTTCGGTGTTTGACACACATTTATACAACCTGCAGAGCACATAAACGTATGTTTTGACATGTTGGCTGTTTCTGATGGTTGCTTCTTTTTAACAGCAGAGCGGAGGATTGCATGGTGTGGCGCTTCGGGATGCAATTTTGCATCGCTCCGGTCGCTCTGTATGTCGTCGTCAAAAGAAGAAGGTATAGAGCGTAGATAGGACTGTGCGACACATGTTGTACAGGATGACACGTGGTGTAGTAGAACATCATGAAGCACTATAAATATTTCAACCTTACCTCCTGTCCCAGCTTCCCAGTCCCTGTCTCTGTCCATGCCCACTGTCATGCAACGACACAGAGCGAGAGCGACATGTCATGTAGAACATAGTTTTCTTGTTTGACATTGATGCGAATCATGCGGCCGAGATTGTGATTAAACTTTTCGAGGGTTAAGCCTTTGAGACTTTTGACGAATACGAGTAACTAAACTATAGATATATGTGATGCAAGAGCAAGGCGATAGAAGCGATAAAATACGCGGATACATGTGACGATGTTGAGAGATTTAAAAAACTGATGTTTACGTCGACACAATTTTTGTTTTTGGGTTTTTAATCTCGAGGGTGATGATGATACGAATCAAGTTGAATCAGTTTAATAGTGTTTACGTGAAAATTCTATAGTTTTTGGCTGTTTGAAGTTTTAAGTGCTTTATGGCGTAGCAGTGGCTGATGGCAGTGGTTAGATTGCATGGGATGAACAATTTTGATTGTTTTTGTGATATAAAATCTGATAGATTTTAATTGTGAAAGTAAAAATGTACCTATATGAGGGTTTGTCGACGTTTTCATAGAGAATTTATTCTTTTGAACTGAACCACACAATAAGTAAGAGGTATATTAAACGGGGGTAGGTTGCCCCTATTTCGGTTTGATGGAGGTTTATCATTGGAATCTTCTTTTAGGACGGATTAAAAAGCAAACTATCTCAACTCAATAAATGTTAGTAAGAGCATCTTTTATTCCATTCTTATCTATTCCAATTTCTTGATAGCTGCTCAGATGTCGATTCAGTCGTTCTATTGCCTTTTCGAACTCGAGATTTAAATAAAACATGAAAATAAACGATAGAAGAGAAGCTGACAAAAGTGGGTCCCCGATTCCGTTAGTCTGTCTTTCCACGTCCCTACAGCTCTAAACGTTGCGTTGGGCCGATGAAGTTCCAACTTGGAAATTAAGGTTTCATTCTGATTTGGATTTTCGTCAGGCGTTCTTTTCATTTTTTAAAGACTAAAAAAGGATTTTTCAAAAAGGGCGGGTAAATGTTGAAATGGAATAAAGCAAGCTTTTTGTGAGGTATTAACAATATTATTTTGTATTTTAGAAGCGCATGTATGCTATTTAGTGTTCAATGTGACATCATTCAAAGGCCCGCCCTGGCTTCTTGGTGGCATGGAACCGAGTGGTAAAGTTTCAATGACCCTTCCGCATAGATCCGGCTGAATTTTAGCGATGGCCTGTGTTATGTTAATCTTTAGGTCATCGGTCGATTGTGGTTTATTTGAATAGACCTGCAACTTTAAGAAACCCCACAGGCCAATTCACATCACACCTGCGAGAGATAACCTTACCCTTAAAACATTCATGCATTCATTTCAATCGTGCCATTTGCTGTGCGGCACAGAGCACCGTCCGGCTGAAACCACATATCATCACCCGTAAAATTGAAAGGAATAAAAAGAGTGTTTTTTTTAATATATTCTATATTCATCATCAACATACCCATTCCCATTTATCTGTAGGGGCCCGAAAATTTAAAATCATTCATGCTTTCGCAATCTGGCCGCAGTTTGCATGTTATCTACCAATCTATCAGTCACAAGCTTGCCGATCGGGCCCCCCGATTATTATTGGCTTACTCTTGGTAACATTTAATGAAAAATTCGGGAACTCTGAATTATTGAAAGAAAGTTATAATAAATTGTTTCGCTTTTCTTATTTAATTTAACTTAAATTTCAAATTTATTTTATTTTGAAAATTTGTAATGTCAAAATAGGGGCCCGGAAACTTAAAACAAAATACAAATGTTTATTTCGGTTTCTGATTTTATAAAGTTTGTTTTCGCCTTTTTTTGTTTCGGCTGGGAACGAAATATTTGATTCGGTTTCGAGGGATCGGAAAATCTAAAACAAACGTTTTCAAGTGAGGTTTCCATAATATTAATTAATTAATATTTTGAATAAGTTGTTTACGGAAGATTTGAAGGATATCAAATCACTTCAAAGTGTGTATATATCGAAGTGTTGTACTGCCGCAATGACATTTTTTGGTGTTGTTCGAAAGTTTTTTTTTTTGACCGGAGGAAATCTTCAAAACACACTTGGCAGTATTCGACACCAAGTAGTGTGGGGCTCTTAACCATTAAACCACTCCTTCATCAGGACCAATCTTGAAGGATCGAACTCCAATTTTTCTTTCCTTTGTACAATCACTTTGGGGGAAGTTTAAACTTTTAATACTTTCCCATGTTTTTTTTAGACCATAAGCTTGGGCTTGGTTCTTCCTAATCTCCGAACACGGTTTCTTATATTCAAGACGGACTCCATTTCAGAATTAGTATGACTTTGCAGTCTGGTTGTGCGATACACTGTATTTTTTAACAACTTCTGTAACAATTTCAATTTATAAGTCACGATGTAGATCGGTATTTCTTATGTACCAAGGTGCATTAACTATTCCACGAAGGACTTTGTTTTGGAATTTTTGGATGAGTTCAGTATTTTTTTTCTTTGTACAGCCCCATAATTGGATTCCATAGGTCCAAACAGGCTTTAGAACTTGATTATACAGCGTTATTATATTTTGGATTGATAAATCAGAGTTGTGTAACCAATACATTTTGCTATATTTCAAGCTTAGTTCTCTTTTCTTTTTGATGTGCTCTTTCCATTTTAGCTTTGCATCCAAAGTCATTCCAAGGTATTTGGCCGTATTGGCGTAAGGTACAGCTTGATTATTAATGAATATTGGAATATCGTTTATCTATTTATTTAAAGATTTTGTTTCATTGAGTTTGATACGCCATTTTTCGGTCCAAGCTCTCACTATGTCGATGGCATTTTGTAGTTTTACTGCTGCCTTAGAGACACATTTGTCGGGTACCAAAATTGCGGTATAATCTACAAAAGTAGCCATTATGGTGTGATTACCAACTGGAATATCCCTTGTGCATAATAAACACAGGGTAGGACCTAGGACACTTCCTTGTGGTATACCGGATTCTATTTTCTTCAATTCCGAGTATTCTTGATAGTACCTTACTCTAAACAATTGGTCTGAGATGTACGATTTTAATATTTCAAAGTACTGCATGGGAAGATCCCCTTGCAGTTTGTACTCAAGTCCCTCATGCTAAACCTTGTCAAAAGCTTGAGCAACATCTAAGAAAATAGCTGAACATGCTTGTTTTTCTTCTGATGCTTTTTCTATTACATCCGATATTCTATGAACTTGGTCTTTCGTGGAATGTTTGTTTCTAAAGCCAAACTGGTGGTTTGGGATTAACCTTCTTTCTTCTATGATTTTGCTAAGTGTCTTCAGAAGCAGTTTTTCAAAAACTTTTGCCATAATTGGTATAAGCGATATTGGTCTGTAAACCGTCACTTCTTTTCCAATGGTGAGGAACATACCGGTGCATTTATTATATATTGGAGTTTTATGAAATCTTTCAATGGCATTTCTTTCATAACCTGGCAAGTAATTAGATCGTAACCTGGTGATTTTTTATTTGATAGTTGATGTTAACACATACTTTTTATTTCTTTAAGTCTTACAATTGGTATTTCACTTTTATCTATCTTATCAGAGCTATTTTCAACATTCGCAAGATGTTCACCGAAAAGGTAAGCTTTTTCTGTCGGGTTACCGATCCATTTCCCATCTTGAGATTTCAAGGGCGAATTTTGTAACTGCGGTCTTTTCAGGCGCTTGGCTGCTTTCCATAGCGAAAAATCGGTTGAAGCTTCAGTCGTTACTGAGTGAATCATTTTTGAATTTGTAAATTTGTTTTTTAAGAATGTTGCTTATACGGTTAAACGTTGTTTTATCATCTGGAAATCTACTATTTTGCCATTTTCTTTGAACTCTTCTTTTCTCTATTATCAAATGTCTTATCTCTAAATAATATTTTATTTCATTTTGTCTTCTATTAGAAAATGTTGGAGTACTTTCTTCAGCGGCCTGTTGCACATCAGCAACAAATTGTTCCACTTCATGGTCAATTTGCTTGATTGTATCCATTTCTCTAAAATCATTCCAGTTTGTTTTCTTATTTACAAGCTTTGGATTACTTTTTTCTAGTACTTCCGATTCACTTAGTGATAGAATCACTGGATTATGATCTGATGACAGGTCTAATAAATTTCGACACTAATGTGATTTCATTTGATACCTTTAGCTACGAAAAAGTCAAAAACGCCTTGTATTTTGTTAGTATCGGAAGGCCGTAAGTTGGCGACCTGGAGGAATAGAATTCGCGATTGTATTTACATTCAAAAGTGTTTCAATTTGTTTAGAAGCAGTGCCCAACGTTGTCAAATACTTAAGAATAATGTGCCCGGATCCCTTGACTAACTTTCCGATACAAGATGTTCAGCTAGAACTGAGGCAGTGAAACCATTTGCAAATCAACAATGCTGACGACGTTGCAATATCTGTATCTGGAAAACACCCCCAAGTTCTCTTGGAACTCCTACAAAATGCCTTAAATAGGCTAATTATTAATACTCTTCTCGAGAAGATATAAAACTCCTCAGATTAGCCCACCCAAGATTAAAGGAATACCATTAAGCTTTTCCGACCAAACTAAATATTTGGGCCTCATTTTACACAAAAAACTAAATTGGAAGGCAAATATTGATGAAAGAGTCAAAAAGGCTACTGTAGCGCTTTTTACTTGTAAAAAGGCCATAGGATCAAAATGGGGCTTCTCAAAAAAAATAACCCACTGGCTATACACTTCGGTAATCAGACCGATACTCACTTATGGAGTTTTTGTATGGTGGACCGCACTGTACAAGATGGTTAATCTAAATAAGCTCATCAAAGTCCAGCGGTCAGCAGGTATGTGCATCACAGGAGCACTTCGCTCAACACCAACCGCAGCACTGGAAGTGCTTTTAAACCTGGCACCTCTTGACATCTTCTCTAAAATAGTTTCAGCCAACTCATGTGTGAGGCTTAGAGCCACCTCTGAATGGAACAGTAACAATACTGGACATACTACTATTCTAGGCAATTTCAGATCTATCCCAGATCGCTTAGACTATACTACTCCAAAGATGGTATTCGGTAAAAGCTTCCTTGTGTCCTTCTTTTCAAGATAGTCCTGGGAAGAAGAGAGACCCTTGGAAGATGATGCGGTACACTTCTATACAGACGGTTCAAAGACCGATCACGGAGTTTGAAGTGGTATCTATTCGGAACAACTGAACCTCAGTATATCACACAGACTTCCCAATCAATGTAGTGTATTCCTGGCAGAAGTAATGGTGATTAAATAGGCACTATCCTGGCTCAAAGAAAACGTTATATCTTGTAAGGATATACGAATCTTCTCAGACAGCCAAGCCGCTCTTAAATCTCTCCCGTGTGTCTCCACAAACGCTCAAACAGTCTACGATTGTCGATTATCTCTGAATGAGATGACGGAACAGTTTAACATTCACCTCGTTTGGGTGCCGGGCCACGAGCTCGCCAAAAACGGAACACTTCTGCCTAATGTTAGGCAAAAACATAACATAGTAACACCACTTGCTACATGCAAATATCTTCTTAAACAATATGCTCTAGAATAAACAAATGCTAGATGGTCACAGAGTACCACTTGCCTAGCAACCAAGCAAATATGGCCAAGCATATACTTAAAACGGTCAAAAGGCTTGATTGCCCTGAGCAGACAAAGTATAAGCTCTACAATTGGAGTAATAACAGGAATAGGAAGACATGCTCTGGGGCTAGGGGCCTACACAAACGACTTCTGTAGAAGCTGCATGGACGAGGAGGAAGAGGAAACAGTCCAACACCAGCTTCTACGTACATGTCCAGCACTCTCCATTAGATGGAATATCTTTCTCGGTAATCCCTTCTTCGATACCAGTGAACTGGCAACGATTGACTCTCTCTAACTTCATTAAAAGTACAAAATGTTTTGTTTAAGTTCATTAATCTCCCATGAGTAACCTCATTAGTGGTATCACAAAGGACCCTTGAGGTCTACGTGAGTCAATGACATCTGGACAGCATAACCTAACCTAACCTAACCTGTACAATGAACCGACACATTTCTATAGTATTTTCATAGTTTTCGTGCAATAAAAACTAATATTTTTGTTTTGCTCCAGAAGGGTACCCCAAAAAACAATTATTTCATTTGTAAGATTTCTTAAGACCTAATAAACCAAAGTCAATAAGAGCACAAGACTTATTTGATGGTCAAAAATGTGATTGTTTTTTTTAAGGTTTAATATGATTTGATCAATTTTGTATGGTTTATTTATTAAAGTTGCTTCGTTAATTTTTAACCAAAAAATTATAAACTTTAGAAGTAGAATCTCAAAACATTTTTCGTACTTTAGGTTCTTAAGGATTAATTCAATTTTTAAAATAAAAAAAAATAAATACTTGAACGATTTTTAAATGTTAATCGTTTTGTATCAAAGGTGAAATTATAGAAATATAAATGGAATCACGACCTAGTTCCAGAAAACGAGGAAACTTTTTTTGTATAATAAATATGAGCTACTTTTGTATAAGTAATACAGATATCTAACAGAATACCATATTTTCTTTAAAAAAGTATTTGTGTTTTTGTAACCAATTGCTTGTTCTTAACAAATTCAAGAAAAAAAAAAAATAAACAAATTGAAAACCTTCATAAGTGTTTATTCAAAATTATTTGCATTTTCTGGTTACTCCACAAACCATAAACCCTTTTTTATAACCCTCTTCATGTTAAAATGAATTTAAAAAAATAATTATTGTTCTCTTCGCATCACACAAGAATTTAATCTCTTTTGTTGTGTTTTCTTTATTTTTTTCTAAGAAGCTCTTAATCATCATCGCATTTCAAACAACGCCCACATGTCAAACTCAAGCACCGGTTATATTTTTGTACTTAAATATAAAATACCCAAAAAATAAATCAACCAAGTGCCAAGTACACACGAATGAAGTACGTAACGTTTGCCGCACAGAGATACTTTATATCCCAGTTACTGACTCATCCGGGATAGCTCTATAATACACAACACATATAGCCTCTACTATACAGTATTACCACCCCCTGTATACGGATACTCTAGCAACATGTATGTAAGTTCTCTTCGTAAGCAAACCACTTTACCTCAGTTCAGCTCAGCTCAACTCAGCATCAGCATCAGCGAGGTCCTTAAAGTTCTTCTCCTACTCCTGTTGCTGATGCTCTAACCACACGATTGCAAATGTTTATATTTTACTACCCCTATGTTATACTAACCCGCCATACTCTGGCTTCATAACACAGTGAACGAGCACTGAACAGAGGCACTGCTGTAGTGCTGTCTAGAATATCTACCCTACCGCACACTTCCACCCTTCGGACAAAATTTATTGCGGCGAATTTTTAGTTTTTTAAGACTTCTAGAACCACCATGTGTATTATGTGTTTGGACTGAGCAGCGTAAAGGGTGATTGTGAGCGAGGGGTCGAAGTGGAAAAGCCACTACATATACCTAGCTATAGAACATCAGGAGGCGAGTAGTGTTTGCCACGAAAACCATTTAAGGAAATTACTTTCCACTTTATTCTGCACCCCGGTGAGCAAGAAAGAGACTCTGTACACTTTGGCAGAGGATTTATATTCACGGGAGTTGATGGTCCATGAACTACTTATTGCTCTAGAATTGAGGTCGTCGTCGTTCACCGTCATCCTCGTCGTCGTCGTAGTCTGCACTTGATCAATTTACAACTCTTATGAAGTATACTCTTAGGAAATGGAGGAGTGCCTGATGGGCCAGGTTTAGCTTCTTCGTTTGTCATTTTGGCCAACTTTAACAAAACAATTAGGGCTGAATGTCACTTGCACATATTATTTCAGGCAAGCGCCAACCCACATAATGATGATGCCGACTACGATGGTTTTGTTGTTCGCTTTGGACATTGTTTCCTTAGTTGGATGGGGGTTGATCAGTTAAAGTTTTTTTTGTTTTTGTTTTTGAGGGAAGGGCGGGTATATGAAAACGCTAAAAGCTAAGTGCTCTGATGGATCGTTTAAGAGAGCGCAAATTTGTCTTTTGGGAATTTATGTTGAGATTTTCGATTCTTAATGGAATCGATATATTAGAAAAAATTCATTTATTGTTGACATTAAAATTAATTGAACGATTTTATTTGTGAATCAATTACAACTGAGATGCTTTTGGAGTGGTGCATTAGTTTGGGAATGAGATAAATTTACAAATATTGAAATGGATCCGTCTGGGGCGGAGTGTGACTGAGCGTCTGCATCTCGTAACCCAAAGCATTAAAGTATACATAAAAAGATAATGTAAGAGCAATGTTTACACTTATACTTACGTAGAGTTGCTTCGAATTTAGAAAAACAAATGTGAAGTCAAAAAATCATACTTCATACAATCTTCCACAAGTTTTCCAAGCTCAATTCGTTTATTCCATAACATTGAAAAAATATCGTATTATAAAATATCAGTGGCATAATTTACAGTAAGTTCTTGATTTACTATGTATATTTCATAGTAATGCACGCTTGAAATAACGTTACAGAAATTCTAAATTTATGTATCTAACTTGTGACTTGTAAAGGGTATTTCAATTGGAGCGGGTAGGTTTTAGCGTGACGGCCATTTTTGTTGGTGACATCTGTCAAATCTTTTGTTTATTATTCAGTTGCTTATGCCAAATCATCATGGCAAGTTACAGGATTGAGAAGCACGTTCAAATAATACAAATTTGTTATTAAAATAAGTGTTTGTTAACGCAAACGTTGCCCGCATTGCTCCCATTTTACGGTAGACGTGGTTGCTCCTCACAGTCGACTCTTCAAGGTCAAGATCCAACTGACCCAAAAGCCTAAAGTTCGAATGGGCTTCAAATCGTTTGGAAGAGGACCCACATTTTGGCCAAAAAATTATCTTTAGTGATGAGGCGCATTTTTGGACTAATAGCTGTGTTAACAAGACAAATTGACGTATATGTTAAGACAGTGGCGGCGTTATTTTTCCGTACTAGACTTTTTTCTGGCGGGTTTTTTGAAGGTTTTGCAAAAAAGTGGCTGGAATGCGACCCACACTGATAACTTCCCATCCCGTCTGTCGATTTGTCTTCCTTAAAAGTCTATATGTACTCGTATCAATTTTTATCAAATTTACGTACTATTTTTTTATAGAGTTTTATTTTTTGTAAGAAAACTGTCAATTCGATTTTTCTCTAAATTTTATCGAATGTTGGAAACAATATTTCTTGTAAGATAAAATTAGTTTGAAGCCAATATTTGAAATTTTTAAAGAGATATTTGAGTCGAAAATCAATTTTTACCAACTTTTTTTAAATTCTTTTTAGGTTTTTAATTTTTTGTACAAAAACTGTCAAATCGTTTTTTTTCAAAATTTTACTGAATGTTGACAACAACACTTTTTGAAAGCCAATGTCCCAAAGTTCTGAAACGGTATTTTAGTCGAAAATCAATTTTTACGAATTTTTTTTTGGTTTTTATTTTTTGTAAAAAATTGGCAATTCGATTTTTATCAACATTTTTTCAGAATGTTGAAAACAATATTTATTATAATATTGAAAGCTATACAAGTTTGGAACCTAAATTTCAAGTTTTTGAAAAGATATTTTAATCGATATTCAATTTTTACCTACTTTTTTTAGATTTTTATTTTTTGTCAAAAACATTATTCTTTATTGCACAAAATTGTTTTGGAGATGAAATCATATTTTATTCGTAAAATTTTGGAGGTGACAAATTTTTTTTTTCAGTTTTTTTTTTCAAAAAATATATTTCTTTGATATCACGATACAGTATATTATATAAAATTTAACTGTCTCTAGCGTTTTTGGTTCGTAAGATATTTAGGGTTAACCAAAATGTTCACCTTTTTTTCTAACAGCTGTGGTAAAAAAACTACCCACGCAATTTTCTTGAGAGCCCTTTCTGCATCTTTCTGCCTTATTATCTGTATAACAAAATTTATTTGAAATCGATATCTCTTCTGGTTCTTGAGCTATGGACGACGAAAAAA
Organism: Eupeodes corollae; assembly: GCF_945859685.1. Taxonomy (NCBI): domain Eukaryota; kingdom Metazoa; phylum Arthropoda; class Insecta; order Diptera; family Syrphidae; genus Eupeodes; species Eupeodes corollae. The sequence continues at coordinate 119,405,800 of NC_079148.1, forward strand.
ACGTCGCGAACGTACGAACGTACGTACACACGCACGCACAGACATCTTTCTAAAAATCTTTTATTTCGACTCTAGGGACCTTGAAACGACGAGAAATGTCAAAAATTTCAATTTGACAAATCGGACCCATTACAATAACGTCCTATGGGAATGATATTAATAATGTTGATAATAATACCTCATGCACATCTTGCTTTATTCCATATTAACATCTACCCACCCTTATTGCAAAACCGTTTATTTAAGCCCGAACGCCCAAGGAAGAAATTTTAAAACTAAGTAGTTACGGAAGTTGCCTTAACAGAGGAAACTGAACTTTTGCATAGGCTTCAAAATTAAAGGATCCTGCCATTTAAACCATTATAAAGAGCCAATAGCGATCATAGTCCTAGAAAATTTTAATTTAAAAAAGAAATCTATGTGGACATTTTGAGTGAGTTGAGTTTTTGTTATATTAATGTTAAGCTTAATTTTGTACTTCAATATCATACCTTAATTACAAGATCAAAAGTCTGGAATTACAGACAAATTCTTGAAAACAAGTTTAGTTGTGGTAACAGATCGGCGGAAATTATGTTTATTCTGTGAAAAAACTTACTCTTGTGATTGATAAGACTGTTTGATTTTACCCTCTACAATATATAAGTATGTTAAATTCCTTTGACATTCCTAACTTAGTTTTAAGTAACTAAGGTTTGAAATATTGTTTAATAAGCTTATTAGTTTTTTTTTCATGTTTATTTTAAATTGTAGGTTTTCAAGCTTATGAAACCAAAATCTCTACGATCTGATTTTTATTCCATTTTATGACTCTTTTTAGTTACAACAAATGTATGTAATGTATCAAAATGCATACGTTAAAATATAACTACACCTATTATTGGATGTTATTTTAAAGATGTTTATTTTAAAGAACTGATTAAGTAAATTGTGCTTAAAAAAGATCATAACTTAATGTAAGAAGTTTGGATCGTACTGATGTTGGCTCTGTTGGATTCAAAATAAAAACATTTTAATGTTTTTATATTTTGAATCCTTAGAACCAAGTAAAAAATATACACTTGATAATCTTGATATCCACAAAATTTCTGTATCACCTTTTTGTAAACATTTAAAAAAAAAGGGTCTTAGGATCATTTTATATATTTTTAAGAGGGTAAAATTGTAGGTTTTTATTGTTTCATTTACGAAACTTTTACTCTAAGAAGTACTAGAAAGTTAGCTGATCTTGGAACACATTATGCATTTTTGATTTGGTTTTTTTTTTAAAGAAATCGGAAGTAATAAATTCAGCTTGAAACTGGTTTCAGAAAAATATTTTGTTAAGATATGAGTTATAAAAAGCTTTGGATTTCTATAAAAATGAAAGTTTTAGTAACGTTAGAAAATGGGACCCTATATCTTCTATTTTAAAAAATTGCGATTTATTTTATGTTTGTGTGAAAACTTCAATAAAGGGATAATTAAATATCAATATCCTCACACACTAAACCAGTTTTAGTAAAACTACACAATTTTATTTTTTTATATACGACTGTCTCCTTTGTTATATTTTTGATTTTAAATAATGTTACCATTAATAACGATTTTTAATACAATGATTTTTTTAACATAGATATATTTTATTGTAATCTAATAACTTGATAAAAATTGATGTTCGACTTAGATATCTTTTTAAAAATTAAATATATTGGCTTTAAACTAATTTCATCTAAGATATACAAAATATTTGTTTCAATATTTCGAAAAAATAGTATTAAAACGTTTTCCTTACATAAAATAAAAACAAAAAAAGGCTGGGATGCGACCCACACTGATAACTTCCCATCCCGTCTGTCGATTTGTTTGGTTAAAAGTTTATAGGTTTTCGTGTTGGGTTAGAAAAAGTTAAAAAACAAATTTTTACCAATTTTAGTACCATTTCTTGAACATTTATAAATTGGATGAATGAAATTAATTTGAGAGATATCGAAAACCGAACATCAATTTTTACCAAATTTGCGTATTGTAAATTTAATTTTATTATGAAAAAACGGCCTGTTGGATTTAAAACAAAAACTACTGAATATAAACACTATATTTAATTTCTGAAAAACTGTTTGAGCCGAAAATTTTTTATTTTTATCAAGTTTTAGTATTGTTTTTCTTTTTGGGTTTTTATTTTTTATAAACTGTTAATTCGATTTTTCTCAAAATTTTACCGAATGTTTAAAACAATAGGAAGTTTTTGTAAAGGGTCCGATTTGTCAAATTGAAAATTTTGACAACTCTCGACGTTTCAAGCTCCCTAGAGTCGAAATAAAATATTCTTTAAAAAAATAACCGTATGTCTGTACGTGCGTACGTTCGCGAGGATTTTTTCGTCTTCCATAGCTCAAGAACCAGAAGAGATATCGACTTGAAATAAATTTCACTGTACAGATAAAAAGGCAGAAAGATGCAGAAAGGCCTCTCTAGAAAACTGTGTGGGTGTTTTTTTTAAACCATATTAGTTTAGAAAGAAGGTGAAAATTGTGGTTCACCCTAAATATCTTACGAACTAAAAACTCTAGGGAGTTAAATAAAATTAGAAATATATTGTAACGTAATACCAAAGAAACAATTTTTTTGAAAAAAAAATCCAATTAAGGTTTTTTTTTTAAATCAAAGAAACTGAACATTTTTTTTTAATTTTACGAATTAAAAATAATTTCATTTCCAAAGCAATTTTTTTAACGAAAAATAACGTTTTCAATATCTTTTAAAATTTTGAGAAAAATCGAATCGACAGTTTTTTTACAAAAAATAAAAACCTAAAAAGACATGACTCAAAGTTGGTAAAAATTAAATTTCGAATAAAATATCTTTAAAAACCTTGGGATTATGGCTTTCAACTACTTTTATCTTTTAAAAAATATTGTTGTCAACACTCAGTAAAATTTTGGGGAAAATCTATTTAAAAAAAAATAAAAACCTTACAAAAAACAATACGTATACTTGGTAAACATTTACTTACGACTCAAAAAGCTTTAAAAAATTTCACAGAAAATATTTTTCATAAAAAAATAAAACTTACAAAAAATAGAACATAAATTTGGTAAAATTTGATGTTCGGTTCTTGATATCTCTCAAATTAATTTGATTCATCCAATTTGTAAAAATTTAAGAAATGCTACAAAAATTGGTAAGACTTTGTTTTCGACTAAAAATCTATTTAAAAAAACCAGATTTTCAAACTAAACTATTTCTTTATATGAAAAATATTGTTGGTAAATTTAAACTTTTTAAGAATAATTCAACTAACAACTTTTTTAACCCAAAACGAAAACCTACAAACTTTTAAGCAAGATAAATTGATAGACGGGATGTTAAGTTATCAGTGTGGGTCGCATCGAAGCCTTTTTTTTTAAATTGCTATAGTGGAAAAAAACATACTCAATTTTTAGTCTTTCCTTTATCTTTGACGGTTTAAAAAAAAAATTAAAACATAACTTAAACTTGGTAAAAATTGATTTTCGATATTAATATCTTTTCAAAATTAAAGATATTGGCTTCAAACTAATTTCATCTAGGATATAAAAAATATTTTTTTTTCATTGTTTAGTAAATTTTCGAGAAAAATCGTATTGACCTTTTTTCTTACAAAAAATTAAAAAAAAAGACCTACACTGATAACTTCCCATCCCGTCTATCGATTTGTCTTCCTTAAAAGTTTGTAGGTTATAGTGTTTTGTTAAGAAAGTTGTCAGTTGAATTATTCTTAAAAATTTTAAAATTGAAAACAATATTTTTCATATAAGGAAATAGTTTAGTTTGAAAATTTAGTTTTGTTACATAGATCTTTAATCGAAAACAAATTTTTACCAATTTTATTACCATATCTTAAATTTTTACAAATTCGATGAATAACATTAATTTGAGAGATATCAAACTGTTGCATTTTTTATAAAAAAAAACTACTGAATATCGAAACAATATTTTTTGTGAAATAAAAAGAACTTGAAGACAATATTTTTAATTTTTAAAAAAACTAAGTACCTAACTAAATTTTTGATTTTTCTCAAAATTTTATCGAATGTTGAATCAATATTTCTTATAAGATACATTTTTACTTGCGACATATAGGAACTATATGGCAAGTTTTGCATTCGTGCAAAATTTCGAACTCGAGATTTTAATCAAACATGATATTACGATGGTAGAGAAGTCGAAAAAAGTGGGTCCCGCGATTCCGTCCGGTCGATTTTTTCTGTCTGTCCACGCTCCTACAGCCTAAACCATTGGGTCGATTGAGTTCAAACTTGGAAGTTAAGGTTTTGAGCAAATTCCCGTTAGGCGTTTTTTTCATTTTTTTTTTAAGATCATAACTAACAGTGGCCACCATACAATTTTTTTGGTCAAAAAACGAAAATTCGAAATTTCTCAAAAACAAACCGATAGATTTTCTTTAAATTTTCTCTAAAATTTTATTTTTTAACTTGGCTTCTTTCAATAAGAAAAACAAATTTTTGTATTGCTCAGGAAAGATACCGCTCATAGAACCGTTATTTTGTTTTTTAATTTTCTCAGCAACTTATAAATCGATTTCAATAATTTTTTTTCTGAATAAGCTCCTATATAGCTTTAACAATATTTGATTTTCAAAAGTGCAATTTCTTATTGTTTGGATTTTTAAAAAAATATTGAATTTTATTTTTTCAAAATTCGATATCTCAAAAACGGGTCAACATTTTTTTACGAAATTCAAATGTGTAGCGTATATTTTTAATATCTAAATAACTGCATACCAAAAATATTTTTAGAACAAAATTGAAAAAATGTATATATAAAAAATTAATTTAAAAAAAAACCGCTCTAACGATTTTCAAAAAATAAATTTGAAAAATCAAATGTTTTTTTATTTATAAAATGGCATTTAAATTTTTGAAGACAAACTTTTTTTTCGGCCGAAATTTTGAATCTTAAAACAGTTTTTTTTAATATTTTAACTGTGCATGAGCCCGAAAGAGCGCATTATTTTGACAAAATTGTAATTACATTCCTATCTTTCATCCAAATTAATGCATTTGGTACACATTTATATGATATATTTAATCAACAATCTATTTTAAAGAGTCTATCAAGAAATATTATTTTGGTAACTTTGTATATGTGATTTTAAAATATTATTCTTTACGAATAAGGTTGTTTCACACATCATGATTTACTGGCCTTCGCCTATATAAAAAATAAATACTTAGTACCTACAAGTTAAAGAAACTGGCCAGAAAGAGTATATGTATTTTCTATTAGAATCACTTTTTCAACGCATACACATTGTACCTATTTATAAAGGTATTACGTACAACTTCTACAACTACTGCTTACGTGTCACTTCTTAACTAAAACCCAAAACGCACAAGAGCCTGACTGTAAGCAACACATGAACAGCAATTTCTAGTACTTGTTCGTATGCTTGTTTTTTAAAACTTTAGTGAAAAAAATAGACTGAACGTAATAACTCCATGTTTGCGCTGAAAACTTAAGAAGGAATGTAGTATGTAACTTCTAGCCACCAATAACATTCCTTCATTATCATTATAAACATGTCCTTATGCATCTATCTGCATAAAGCTAAGCACGCCAAGTGAACTATTCTATGGTCGTTTTAGACATCTACCTGTTACCTAACTACACAACCAATAGGCGATCGCTTTACAATTTAAACATTCATGGTCATGCCTCTTTCTTATCTTATTATTTTCCATCCTGGTTCTTCTAATATGAAATTACAATAAAGCTATCTAAAGGAAAAAAGCTTTTAAGGAACAAGTTGAATCTACATGGAACGCATCGTAGCTTTATACATAATAGAAACCATTTTCAGATACAAAGATCGTACCCAAGTAAAAGCAGACTTATGAATGTAAATAAAAACAAATATCGGTATAAGATCCTAAACAGCTGACTTAAGCATGCAAAAGTTTGTTTCATCCCCTTATTATATACAATATTAAGCCATTTTGTTTGTTATATAAAGTGCATTGATATAAATAAAACAAAAACAAATTCATTAACCTTCATATGGAAGCTTTTTATGTGAAAACATATACGAGGATAGACTCAAATAAAATGAAGGAAATTGTGTTGACGTTTTGGATCGAAAATTAATCATCTCCCTTATTCTGCTGGCTTCTTATGGGAATGGGAATAATAGTTTTTTCTCGCTCCCGCTGAATTTCTCCACTTTCGATACTAACGACTCGGCATCTGGTCCCCCTAAAAGTTTCTGCTCATAAGAGTACTATGGTTTTCATATACAAAGATCGTGCGTTTTTTTTGACAATTCAAATGGCATTTATATCTTTGAAGCCAAACTTATTTTACAGGTATCCAACAACATTCTTCCGTTCCGCTATCCTATAACTTTACCTTATCATCTGAAAAACAAACATTAATTATTTCCAAAAACTTCAACTCTTACCACAAATTCATATAAACTTTCAGTGTTAATTAATTTTTAATAACTTTTACCAAAGCGATGAGTTAAACAAAATCCATAATCAAAAACATAAAAACAAAATCAAATAAAAAACAAAACAAAAACCAAGCAATCAACTAAAAACCGCGGCGGCGAGGCGTCATAGGTAACTCAGAGCGTATTTTTAAATCTCATATAAGTACTTTTTTAAACAGACTCTTTGCATACAGGAGCAAGTTCGTGCGACCCAGTCGTGCATTTTATTTTTAATTCTACTGAACAATAATATTTTTTGAAAGGTAAAAGTAATTCGAAGCCAATATGGCAAAGTCTTGAAAATACATTTGAGTCGAAAATCAATGTTTACATACTTTTATTAAATTTTACTTTTAGGTTTTTAGTTTTTGTAAGAAAACTGTCAAATTTGATTTTATCAAAATTTTACAAGATGTCAAAAACGTTATTCTTGGTTGAACAAAATTGTTTTGGAGATGAAATCATATTTATTCGTAAAATTTTCGAGGTGAGAAATTTATTTATTTATTTTATTTTTATTAAAACAGTTAATTGGATTTTTTTCTATAAATAAACTTGTTTATTACGACCACGTTACAATATATAATTTAAAATTCAATTCAAGTATCTAGCGTTATTGGTTCTTAAGATATTTTGGCTTAACGAAAATGTTCACCTTTTTTTTTAAATTGCTATTAGTAAATAAACACTTACTCAATTTTTTTGAAAATCGTACGAACGTACGTAAACGCGCGATATTTTAAAAATGTCAACATTGTCAATTTGACAAATCTAACGGATTATAAGAACTTCCTATGGGAATGTTAAGCTTTACTTTAACATCGTTCCTTAAACCCAAGTCCAAACTAACAATTGATAAGGCTGTTTGATTTTACTCTCTTTACTTTATAGGCATGTTCAATTTTTTGACATCCCCAACCTCAACTTCGAAACAAAAAACATTTTAATATTTTGAATCTTTAGAAAAAAGTAAAAATTTAGGCTTGATAAGCTTTCACAAATTTTATTTTTTCACCCTGATTTGAATTACGGAACTTTTTCTCTTACAGGACGTAGTTATTTAAGCTGATCTTAAGCACGTTTTTTAAAAGACGGGCATTTATTTACATGTTATTATATTATATAATTTTATATACCAAATCGAAGGTAATAAATTATGTTTGAAACTGGTTCCAAAAAAAAACTATTTTGGCAAGATATGAGTTATAAAAAGCGTTGGATTTATTATGTATATGAATAAAAGTTTTGGTAACTTTGGAAAATTTGACATTATGGCTTCTGTTACAAAAAAAAAGCGATTTATTTTATGCTTTTTTTGTCAATTCCATTAAAGATATACGAAGTTCATATAAATGTGATTATTATTTACCGTTAAATCTCTATTTAAACAGAATCATAATGGCATCGCGCTGTAATTAAAATTCTCACTAAGCAAGGAAAAAGCCAAAAAACTATTCATGAAGAAATGGTGGCAGTCAGTGCCGGTTTTAGCACTACTAGCGCCCTGGGCGAGAATTCTTCGGCGCCCCCTAACTGCAATTCAATTACATACGAAAAAAGGCAATGTGTACAATGAAATAACTATCTATTTAAAAAAAACATTTATTTAAAAAACTAATAAAATTTCACTTTTCTAGCCTTTACGTCGGCGAACTCTTTTATTAGACATTCAAAGTCCATGTTTTCTGCAATTTCGTTTTCGATTGATAAAGTTGCTAAGTTTGTTAATCTAGATTGAGAGATTGTCGATCGTAGATATGTTTTAATCAGCTTTAGCTTGGAAAAACTTCTTTCTCCACTAGCAACCGTTACAGGTATAGTCAGTAATATTCGAAATGCTATCCATACATTTGGATACAGTTCCTGTAAGTTGCGATCTTTAATAAAATTTAAAACATAAGCAGGGGTAGCCACATTCTGATCAGGCAAAAAAGATTTCAGGCTTATGAGTTCATCACACAACATACAACCATCTATATCTGATTTAGAATTCACAGTTAATTTCAATTGGAGATCACTACAGAGTTTGACAAGGTCGGGTTTTTCAGGAATCTGTTTTATATTGTACAAAAAAGACCAGCAATCCGAGTACTCATTGAACTGTTCAAATCTTTCATTAACTGAAATTAATGTAGCGTCCAAGAGAGAGTTGAAAAATTCTACCTCAAATTTCTTTTCAGGAGAAACAATAGGCTCGTCGCGGGCAGTTTCATCAGCTTGACGCTTAACAAATCGAATTCTTTTTGTGGCCTTAAACACAGGTTCAACTTCCAGTTCTTCAGCCAATTCTTTTGCAGTTGAAATGGCGCTTTTAAAGCCTGTATTTCTATATTCTTCCAAGAAAGTGCAGCATTTTTTCAACATTTCTGTGCATTTACTGAGATCTATATCTGGTGATTGTAGAGATTTACTAACGACGTTAATTTGAAAAAGTATGTCATACCAAACAACCAATGAAACTATGAAACTGAAATCTTTTAACTGTTCAGCTAGAGTAGTAGCCTCATGAGAGACTTGAACATCAGTTTTCTGAGTTTCAATTGCCAAAGTAATTAAAGCGTCATGGATGGCACTAATTTGATAACGAACTGCTTTGACACTGCTTATTCTTGCTTCCCAACGTGTGTCACTGAGCTTTTTTAGAGTATATAATCCCAGGCTATCGGTTAGAATTTTCCATCGATGAACAGAAGCTGAAAACAATGTGAACAACCTCTGAAGTACCCCAAACAAAGTCACTGATCCACAATCTCTTGAGTAGCTATTCCATCGGACTTGCCAGACAGAGGCTCCACTGCCGATGCATTCGTTTGTATTGCAGATGTAGATGCCACATTCAACTCTTGATTTTTTGTTCTGATATATTTATCTATATTCATAAACTTCTTTGTTTTTTGAAATTCCTTTTCTTTTTCCGCTTTCCGTTTCCTATATTCTGACCCAGATGGTTTTCTTTTGATAAAATCACCCTGTTCAGACATTTTGTACCTTCTAGTTGTAATAAATAAAATCTGCAACAAATTAAATCTGTATCAATCGAATATCGAAACATTTATAAAAATGAATTGATTGCAATAAAACTTCGTTACAACGCTATTGACGTTCCAGAGATTATGCTGCCCAAACGTATAAACATATAAACAAATTTTATAAATATTAATAGATAGCAGAGACCGAAAAACATAGTATTTATTTATTTACATTGCACGTCTCAAAGTTACAACAATTACACAAAGTTATATAAAACAATTATGTGACACCCTGTTAGGGTGTTACAAAGATAGAGAGCCTGGAGCCAATTTCAATAATTAACCTGTTATTTTAACATCTTATATACTTTAAGTATTAGGGAGTGTGTAGTATAGATAGTAAAAATAAATTTGTACTTACTTATTGATGTGATCCGTCAAAAATTAAACACCTACTTATACACTATTTATTTGTCTACTTTTTAAATAGGCAAAACAAATGTCACTCTGTAGTTGGAACAAGAGCATCGTAACGTAGCGTTAAACGTTTGATTACTGTGTTTGTTTGTTTTAAAACAATCGAATAATTATTTTAAGAGCGTCCACTTATGTCAAGCAAGAAGATGATTGTGTTCTGTTTCGTCAAAAATTAAAAACAGATAGATCCCGGGGAATCCCCGACCATAGAAAAACACATTGTTTCTGTTACCGCGTTTACAAGGAGAATTGAATCCGAATTGAATCAGGATTTAACGCCGTATAGACCTGGATCGGATCGAAATAGGATTACTCGATCCAATCCCACTGAAAGAGGTGAATCGAATCGAAAATTTGTTTGTAAACCTGAATCGGGGAATCGAGTTATTGGTGTGTGAGGTTTTGCTTGTGTGCGTGCGATGAGTTTTTTTCCCTCTTGTTTGTTCTAAGCTGAATTTAATTTGGCGCGCGTCTTTGTGTTGAGAGCATTTTTATAAAATGTGAAATTTATTTGAAAGTTATTCACGTAGCAGTACGCACACAAATAAAACCCAAATGTCATTTCGATTCCATTTGAATTCGATTCCTCGATTCAGTGCCACCATATACCTGGATCGAAATCTCAATTCGATTCGATTCGATTCCTCGATCTCCTCTTGTAACCAGGGTATGTATGTTTGGGAAGTCGGGGATTCCCGAGAAATTAAACCGATTGAACACAACGTTCTAGTGCTGCCAACTTACAATTTTTACCTAAATTTTGGGAAAATTACAAGTAAGTAGGCTGGGTCGGCGAAAAAAGACAAGAAACTATATAATATTTTTTGTCGTTAAGTTAAATGACTGTTACCATGTATTAAAAAAAAATAACTCTAATAGTAAACCTCTGCTTTAATATGGGAAATTATCGATAGGTGTAGTTAAATACGGAAAAACTCGAATTATTGTTATGCTATAAAATAATATGCTGTTCTGTTTTACCATAATATTTTTCATGTTGAGTTTCCTTTCAATTCATGCTGACAGTGAGGCAACTTGAAAACAAAAAAAATCCCTCACGGTTCTTGTCTTTTTTTGACCTAGTGGGCCTTGCTCAATGAGCGAGGGAACAATAAGGGGGTGCCTGTGGAAAATTATAAAGAATCAGATAGAGGCGCCGGACGAAAATGGGCGCCGCGGCCTGCGGCGCCCCTTTTGATCCGGCGCCCCTGGGCGGTCGCCCAACCGCGCCCTACCCTAACGCCGGTACTGGTGGCAGTTTAACAGGGTTCCGCACCTCCATTATCAACTGTGCAAAAGTGGTCAAGTGAGTTCAAGAGAGGCAGAGAGAGCATTGAAGACGACCCCCGCTCCGGCGCCCCGGCTAGTGCTTGTACGGGAGAAAGCATCAAAGAAGTCAAAAAACTTGTTCTCGAGGATGCCCGAATAAAGGTGAAAATGATGGCAGAGATCACCAAACTTTCGACTGGTACCATTCACACCATCCTTCATGACCATCTTAACCTTTCAAAGGTCAGTGCAAGGTGGGTGCCATGAATGCTCACAGCGCCTCAGAAAAAAGTGAGAATCGCATGCTGTAGAGAGATTTTGGAGATGTGTAGTGAGAACTCGGACGGTGTTATGCATCGGATTGTTACTGGGGACGAAACATGGGTTCACCACTATGACCCTGAAAGCAAACAAGAGTCCATGCAGTGGCATAAAAAAGGAACAGACCCCCCGAAGAAATTCAAAATCACTGCGGAAGCTCATGGCCACAGTTTTTTGGGACTCAAAGGGAATCTTACTCATTGAGTACAAAAAAAAAAGGTGAAACCATCATCGCCAAATCCTACGCTTCCACTTTGCATAATTTGCGGGAGGAAATTAAAAAAAAAGACGGGGTAAACTCGCAGCGGGTATGTTGCTTCTTCATGACAACGCTCCTGTTCACACGGCGCGAGTTTCCAAGGCTGCTGTGCGAGATTGTGGTTTTGAAAAAATTCAACATCCACCCTATAGTCCAGACCTTGCCCCTAGTGATTACTTCCTGTTTCCGAATTTGAAAAAATGTCTTCGTGGAAAAAGATTTTCGGATGATGAAGAAATCAAGTCGGCAATAAATGGGTATTTTGCAGGGAAAGAGGAAACTTATTTTTTTGAGGGTTTAAAAAAGCTTATCTCAAGATGTAACAAATGCATTGAATGTTAGGGGAGATTATATTGAAAAATAAAAACAATTTAAATTGAATTCGCATTTCCATTCATATCGATACCGAGAATATATTGAACGCCCCTCGTAGTTACATCTCAACATATGCATCTAAAACTTTGAATGTACTTACAAACACAATTCTTTGAGTACGATGGTGAATTATTTTATGCCTTTTATTTTAATTGTGTTGTCTAATTTCTTTCATTCCTTTCAAAATAATATTCTAATTTGTAATTGAAATAAATCTTTAAACAAGACAAAATTGTTGCGCTAAGGCTATTTCTTGAGATGATTGTATGTCTTCATGTATATTTGTCCTTAAATATACCCATAATAATTATTCAATAATTCAGAACAATAATCGCTTGCTCCCCCAGTGAATAATTTAATCAAAACCATATAAATTTGACTTCATTGTTACGATTTGTTTGTATTTTGTATTCAAAGTCAAAGGACCTCTCGGTCTCAGATTCAATGTTTACGTTTTATCTGCAATTGAAATGAATAGAAATAAATAAAAAAGAAACGTAAACTGAAAATATTTTGACTACCCCCTGCCTGAAGTGGACTGTTTCAAGTCGGGACATTGTCTCAAGTGATATATTTTCATTTTTTCATTTTAAAAAAATGTATAGTATTCTCGACCATTTTTGGGGTTGAGAACACTACAAATAGAGAAAGAGAAGGATTTAAGTCCTTAGTTCAAATGGTCATTGTCCTTCTCTAAAACATACAAATGAATTCAAAAATATTCATTCTGAATATTAAGGATACAAAAATCTTTTGTTAAAGAAAAATGAAAATTGAATTTACATTTTCTTTCTTCCTGTGAAGTCTGAGTTTGAGAAGAAAAATGTACGGAGAAGGATTTTCTTTAACTTCATTTAAATGTGTTCTGTTTGGTTATCTTAAGGCGATATTACACGTGTAAGGAAACACCTTAGGGCAAAGGGAAAGATAAAATTTCGGTATGTATAAAGATGTATAAAGAAAAAGATGGAATGTATTAAAAAGGATACGTGATGGCACGCTAAAGCTGGATATAGCCTCATTGAAATTATACTGCTCAAAAATACCTTTCGCCTGTTATTACGAGTGAGTATATCTCGAAATCATATCGGTGGCGCTGAGTGCTCTCAAATAAAAACACGTTGTCCCTCTGAAATACCATTGAATTTGGGAACTTCTTATCAAAATACTCCGATCAAAGGTACGGATAATATGTGTGCATGAGGAAAACCCAAATATACACACATCTCACACGTTGGTAATTAATTCCGATTGCGTAGCGCCGATAGCCGGAACGGCAGATGTTTACACCCGACTTCGGTTTTCTGTTGGAGTTTGAGTTTGTGATGAAGGAGGAGTTGCCGAGTTGATCCTAGTGTGCTGGTATGTTCCCGAATGCTGATGGTGTCTGACTATATGGGTGACATTAATTAACATAGCATATATATCGATTGAGTTGGGATGTGGCAGCAATTTTCAAGAAATATGCGTCTCGCATTATTCCGGAAAAGTATCAAATTTCATAGTTCAGAACATTTTCGTTCTGTCCATATATTTTTGGTAAATGTTTCGAACGAGACCCAAAATTCCTTTTTTTGTACCTACCAATGGCCTCTCGGGAAAATGTAACATTCACTTGCTAAACAAAACGTCGACATTGTAGTTTGTAACCAAAAACTCTGGAAAGGATTTCCTGCTTGATTGAGATCTCTGGAGATTTGCGCCGCCCGTCCCTTACACTTATCCTTATGGTATTATGCATATATATAGGATATGTGTCTAATATGTACGTGTGAAGGAATGTCCTTTTTCAAAACGTTTGACGCTTTTAATTAGCTCAAACTCAAGCAGATGATATAATTAATGTATCAATGTGTTACACACAATGACAGTATGTTGAATTTAAGAAGGCCAATTTCATTGTAAGGATCAGGAAGTAAGCTACTTACATGCATGTATCTATATTATAGCCACCTGCTCCTTCGTTCTGGATAAGGGAGATAATAATGTTGTGGGTATAATATTACAGAGAAATTGGGTCGATTTAATTACAAGGGAAGAAATGTTAGGAGTGACAACTGAAATAAAGCATAATATTGGCAACTATATGACTTTAAAGTTGAAATTTAATAAGATTATATTTCTTAGAGCAAAGATAAAGTTACAAGGATTTAAAAACAAACAACACTTCTTAGAATGAAAGAATAATCAAATTGATTGTTTTTCAGATATTGTGATCATGTAGACTTAAAAAAAAAATTTACTCACAACAGACATATTACTGTATGCAGTTGGAAAAAATGTAGTTTTTATTTCGAAAATTTTTTTTTGAGGAGAAGGACATTTTTGAATCCTTAAGAAAAAATACGGAGCACACAATATACTGCTAAAAGTCTTTAAAAAACAATACGTGAAAATTAGAAAATAAGGTGTGTTTACATATTTTAAGCAATTAATGTTTTTTTTATATTAATTTCGCAACGCGTTTCAGAATGCAGGTCTGAATTAAGAGGTCCAAAGGCCTCGGGGCAGTAAAGGAGTTTAAGCCCCCTCTTACTTACTTACTTAAGGTGGTGCTACAGTCCGGGGTGGACCTGGGCCTGAACCAATATGCGTCTCCAGCCAGCTCGGTCCCTAGCTAGCTGTATCCAGTTTCGAACGCCAACTTGGTTGAGGGGTGCGCCATCTGAGTCGCGGTCTTCCTCTACTGCGCCGTCCCTCGGGATTGGATTCAAAGACCTTCCGCGCTGGAGCGTTGATGTCCATCCGCTCTACATGACCTAGCCATCTAAGCCGTTCTACTTTAATTCTGCTAAATAGGTCAGTGTCGCTGTACAGCCCGTACAGTTCGTCGTTATATCTTCTCCTCCATTCGCCATCTATGCGTACAGGACCAAAAATCACCCGAAGAATTTTTCTCTCGAAGCATCCTAAGACGCTCTCATCTTTCTTTGACAGGGTCCAGGATTCAGCGCCATAAATGAGAACTATAATGATGAGTGTCTTATAGATGGTGATTTTAGATGTTCAGAGGGGCCATCGGTAAGATCTTTTTTCGACCTTGATAGAGCAGCGTGCATTCTCCATCGTCATTCTGCACAAACGGATAAGTTTGACAGGGATGCCAAAACTAGACATTGCTCTGTAGAGCTCTCCCCTATAGATGCTGTCATACGCGGCTTTAAAAAACGATAAATAGATGGTGGGTATCGAATTGAAGTTCCAGGAATTTTTCCAAGAACTGCCGTAGTGTGAATATTTGGTCGATAGTGGACTTTCCTGGTCTGAAGCCACACTGATAAGGACCAATCAGATTGTTGACGAATGGCTTCAGACGTTCACATAATACGGCAGAGACGATCTTATACGCAATGTTAAGGAGACTGATGCCTCTGTAGTTGGCGCAGTTTAGAGGGTCTCCTATCTTATGTATCGGGCACACTATGCTGACATTCCACTCATCGGGCATGCTTTCTTCCGGCCATATTTTGCAGATGAGTTGGTGCATGCTCCGTACCAAGTCATCGCCTGCTGCTTTGAATAGTTCGGCAGCGATGCCATCAGCTCCAGCAGCTTTGTTTCACTTAAGTTTAGATATAGCTATCTTCACTTCGTCAAGGTCGGGTAGGAAGGAATTTGGTTCGTCATCGCCGTTACATAATTTGGAGAAGTGATCTTTCCATATTCTCAGCTCCGACTGCGGTTCTACTACGATGTTCCCCTGATCTTCTTTATTGGCTTCGGCTCGTGGCTGGTACCCTTGCGAGGTTTTTTTCCCTTTTGGTAAAATTTACGCACCTCATTCCTGTTGTGACATCCCTCTATCTCCTCGATCGCGGGCTTCTCTTTTTTTCCGTCTAAGAAGCCGGTGTTCCTCTCTCCTCTTCTGCTCGTAGAACTCGCTAGCAGCTCTAGTCCTTTTGTGCAGCGCCGTTTTGTATGCCTCTTGTTTCGCTGCGTGCGCTTGCCGGCATTCATCGTCAAACCAGGAGTTTCGCTGTGGTGGCAGTGTGAAACCTAGCACTTCAGAGGCGACATCTCTGATGGCTGCAAGGCAATGTTGCCACTGGTTTTCAATGCTTAATGCAGGAAGCCTTAAGAGGTTATTATAGAGACTCGATCGGAAAAGGAGATTGCAGTCTCTTGCGATTGTAGCCGTCTTACGTCGAAGCTTCTCACAGTACTTCCTTGTTTTGGCTTGGATCGGGATATTGGTAGCCGTACCTTGGCCACAACGAGGTAGTGGTCCGAGTCAATGTTGGCCTCTCGGAATGTTGGAATATCCTGGATACTGGAAAAGTGTCGTTCGTCGATCGCAATGTGGTCAATCTGGTTGACGGTTGATTGATCAGGAGATTTCCATGTCCCCTTGTGGATATTAAGATGCGTGAACTGCGTAGTGGCTACCAGAACGTCTCGCCCCGCAGCGATTCGACCAGCCTGAATCCGTTGTCGGAGGTAGTGTCGTGCAGGCTGTATCTCCCGATTATGCCACCAAAGATGTCTTCTCTTGCTAGCTTAATGTCATAGCCAGGGCACTGCTCATATGTCATGTCCAAGAGCTCGAAGAATATTTCTTTGGTGTCTTCATCTTTCTCCTTTTTTGGGGCATGTTCGCATATTAAGCTTATGTTGGCGAATTTAGCCTTGATGCGGATTGTCGTGATGCGCTCGCTCTCACTGTTGAAACTCAAGACTTTTTGCCTGAGTCTAGTTCCAACAACAAATCCACACCCAAATAACGCTGTCTTTGTTCACGGTAGCAGTCGCCGTAGTATATATCACAGTCTTTTAGTTTGCGTTTGCCCGGTGGTTATTGTTTCCATCACTGTATTATTTTATAAAGTCGAAAAATGTATTTTAGTTTCGAAAATTTAAAATTATATTACCTTTAAAAGAATTATTTTTTTTATTGAGAAGAAGGACATTGAAACTTCTAGAGAAATAGAAGAGAAGCCTATTCTTATAATTTTCATTTTTGAAATTGAGCGCTCTCCAGTGCAATTTGTTACCATCAAAACCAAATACATTCTCAATGCAATTTCGAGGTTTGGGAATGTTGCTCTGAAATTTTGATTTTCGAGAATTTGGTAGTATTTAAAATAGTTCCGGCGATTGATCTGTTCCATATTCCTTTTCCTATTTGTAGAGTAGGCTCTTAATCATCCTCATATACTTCCACCGATGCCTCTGTTGTAGCGTGCAAATTTTCAGCATCACATTTCTCGATGTGATTTAGGAATATAAATTTCGAACGTACAGCTTCATAAGCATGCAATCGGATAGCTGGTCAATCACTGGGATGAAGGCGGATACTTTGTATTTCAATGATTCTAGTGCACGCATTGGCGATTCAAGAATCTTGTTTGTAACGTTGAATCGCTCCAAGGTATCGTTTCAAAATGTTGCAAACAAAGCGGTTTCAATACCACTCATCTTCTGTAGAAGGTACGTTGCTTCATTCTTCACGGTGTCTTTTTGTTCTTAATTGGAAAAATGCTGGTAAGAGCTTCTTCGATTTCCAAATAACCGTTGACTAAGGCTTTTGCAGCATCAGCTCGCGAGACTAACCAGTTTCGCTAAACTTTTTCAAGGCTAAAAAAAACTGGTCATTTTTCTTCTCCGATAATTTCTCAATCAAAATTCGGTACCGTTCTGTACTCGCTGTAAAAAACGTGCACAAATTCTGCACGAAATCAAAGAATTGAACAACCGAAGAAATATGAAACAAATTACAAATTAGTCAATAATAATTGATTTTACACTTCAGAGTTTTTCAGAATGTTCATCTATTGATGAAAAGTTTAAGTTATATAAAATGCTCATTCGACTTAAAGCTTCATTCTTCCCATAGTTAGTTCTATGGAAGTCAAAATGTATAAAATCAAATGTGTGCAGGTGATGAGTTTGCCTCGGTAATTCAAATGTACACAAGAAAGCAAATAAGGTCCATCGTTGACGGAGAGATTGTATTTGAAGAAGTAGAATACGATGTTCATAGGGAGGCAGATCATAAGGATCTTCCCAAGGAAGACCCTTTAGGGCAAAGCGAATAAAACTATGTCGAATTGATTCAATACGTTTTCTATTAATTTCTTAATAGAGAGTCCATACCTGCGAAGCATATTCAAGATGAGGACCAAAATGACAATTGTACAAAGAAAGAGTAACATAGGGATCATTGAACTAGTTTGCGAAACGTTTTATAAAACCAAGCATAGAAATTGCCTTATTAACAATAAATAATAATAAATTCTAAGTTGGAACAGAAATGTACACCTAAATCTTTAAATGTGGAGACACGACAGAGTTTTTGCTTTTATTGAAAATTATCGTCTGGCATTTTAAAGGGTTGAGTGAAAGGATATTTTCCCATACCAAAACGTGAAACTATCAATGTCGGCTTGTAAAAGAATACGATCATTGGTGGACTTTATTATTTTGAAAATCTTCATATCGTCAGCGAAAATGAGAAGTTCACTTGAGCGTAGACATGACGATACATCGTTAATAGATAGGATGAACAGAAAAGGGCCAATATGGCTTCCCTGTGGAACACCAGATTGAGTAAAAAAAGGTTTAGAATGACAATTTCTAAATTTTACCTCGTAGGATCTGTTTTCAAGGTATGAATTAATCCAAGCTAAGAAAAATGGTGGAAAACCAAGAGCCTTAAGTTTAAATAAAATAATTCCGTGGCTAAGTTGATCAAAAGCTTTAGAAAAGTCAGTGTATACACAGAAAACTTCATAACCTTGTTTTAAAGCGTTTTAACATATGTTTGAGAATGGGAGGAGATTAGTAACGGTTGATCTTTTTTTCACAAAACCATGTTGCTGTTCGCAAATGATATTTTTACTAAAATATAGTACACTTTTACAAACAACTTGTTCAAATACTTTAGGAATGCAAGAAAGCTTTGCAATGGGCCTGTAGTTGCTTATATCCGACTTGTAACTTTTCTTGAAAATTGGTGTTAAAAATGACTTCTTCTGAAAGTTTGAATATGAACGTAAGGGGTTCATTTATAAAGCATTACTAAACTATTTTAGTACTATCGGGGGAATACCATCAAGACCGGTTGAGCAGTCATCATTCAACGCGGATAAAAGATCAAGGACCTACTCTGTAGCACAGGTATGTGACTACAGCTAGTTTGCGAAAAAGAGTGAAGATTATGAAAATATACGTCATCAACTTCTTCAGGGCTGTTAACAAAAGACTCCCGGAAATTTGTTGCGAAAGCGTTACAGATTTCAACAGTTTTATCTAACGAAAGATTCTTGTAAGTGAAGTTAACTGGAAAGCCATCTGATTTTTTCTTTGAGTTTACAAAATTCCAAAATTTTTTAGGATTCTCTTTTAAAGAGGTTCCCATATCAGTAACATAACAAGCATATAAAAAATTTGAAAGAGACTTAAATTGGTTAAAGAGTTCAAAATAAAAAGAGAAGTTGACAAAGTTTTGAGATACGAGTTTTCGTGTACCAAGGATGGCTAAAGTTTGTATTTCTTGATTTCTTTAAGGGTACATTTTTTTCAAAATAATAATTAAGGATCTTATAAAAAGTTAAAACTGCTTCGTCAATGTTAGAAAATTCTAGTGTATCAACAATTCCAGAAATGGTTAAATCTTCAGACAACTGCTGGAAATTGAAAAAAAAATTGTCAAGGCACGGAATTGAATAACCCACCTCCGAAGTTGCAGGCAAGTACCACCCCACTCAGCCATTAAGCGATTGGGGTTTGTACAAAGGACTGTAGGCTGTAGGTAAAGGCAAAAGAGCAACAAAAAAAATACATACCAAAGGAAGAGATGTTTACTAATTGGAATTTTAAACACACATTTTCCGAAGTCTCTATTCTGAGGGCCCCCGTTTGTGGAGGCCCCGGTTGCCCTCCCCTCAATCTGGCCCTGTCAGAATGTAATCCCTCCTCGGACTACTGGCTGAAAATATACACACAACCAGAGACGACAACTGATCATTATGAATTTCAAACTTGTTTTCCAACTCAAATGTCTCAGGAAAAGATAAAAATACTACATATTTATAAGAAGAAAATTGACAGTTATCTACAAAAAAAAAACATAACAAAAATTTGTAAAAATTGATATCTGACACAATTTTTTTTTTCGGCCTCTTGGTTGGCCTTACCGCTTACTTATACCAAAAATGCTATCTACTGAATTGGATTAACCTCACGAAAAGAAACAGCCATTTACTTACCAGCTTTTTTCGATTAGTTAGAGAAAATAGACAAAAACATTCATTAACTTAACGATGCCAATTTTTCTATTTACCAAAAAAGTAGCAGCTGAATCAGAAAATTCAGTTTCCACATTGAAATGAACAAAATTGTATAAAAAAAACCATAATTATCCACCTTAAGTCCGCATGTTTCAGTCCCATAATTTTTCACTAGCTTTATTCTTTGCTGTTTTTATAACACACACCCACACCCAGGCTATTGCTGTCTTCCAATTTTATTAACTGTTATTTATGGTTATTTTTTCGTTCATATATATGCCTACATAATCTTTTTATTTAATATTTCATCCTGACTGTGTAAATATTGATCCAAAATCGTTATCCTCGAGTCATAATAATCATTGTCATCATGATCATAAAAAAAGGTGTCTTTTCGCTTATATCCATTATTGGATCATGATTCATTGCCATGTCATCATTATATCACTCTCTCTGCTACCCACCACACGTCATTTATCATTTAATTTTCTTTTTATCTCCAAAAAAGAAAAAAAAAGAACAACACAACAGAACACAAAATAAACTTTTTTTAAGCTAAAAAGTCTTTTGACTTTTGCATGGTAGATGGTAGTACCATGGCGTCATATCATCGACGACAAAGTCGTCACGGTGTTATGTGAAAATTGGAGGTGAGGCGCCATCACACCAACGCGACGCCAGGCTGCCGTCAGCTGGACGTTCCCTATAGCTTCCTCCACGCACATTGCACAATAACGTCAATCAATTTATTAGACATTGACAGGAAAACGAGACCTGGCTGCGTGTTTTATATGATCGATTTCATTTTCTTTCCAAACAAAAAATATCTACCTAAAAACAAAAAAAATAATTCCCTGTCCCCAGGGTGATACTCCACTTTGTCAAGAAAAATGAAACCTTCTTCTCCCTCCTCTTACCTTCTTGATTTCCCATAATGTTTCTTCCCATGAGATTCATTCTTGATTTATGAATTTCCAAAAAAGTGCGAATGTCCTTTTAATGGCCGGATGTGTCACACACTATACCGAAGTCGGATTTAGACTTATTGAGGACATAGCTGTATCCACTCGGAGGTGTCCCTTATATAACTAACACCCCATTCCCCAAAGAAATTCTGTTGATTTTTTTGTAGTTCATTGTGAAAAGTATATGTGATTTTGTAAAGTTATTGGCAAATAATTTGACTGAAGACAGTTTGTCTACTTTAATAAGTTTATTTCAAAAACCTTATATCAATATAAGACGATTCAACTATTCTTACATAACCGATTTTTTTTAAATAATTTATAATAATGAAACATTAATATATTATCTTCGCCATCATATTTAAACGACGACGTACCTCAGGTCGTTTGTAAGCTTTAGCGGTCCAAAATGCACGTTTTCGTCATAAGAAGGAATGTAAGATTTAGGTATTAGTATTTAGTATTAGTATTTATTTAATCCGTTTATTATCTAACGTTAATATAAACTTATAGCTATTTACATAATTTTTAATTTAAAATTTTTATTAATATAGAAATAAATAAATACTATAACGAATTAAAAAAGCTTTCTTTAAATTGTTTACTTTTAACATTGTCATTAACAGATGAAATTAAATTATAAAATTTATTGAAGGCTGAAATCAATTGATTTAAAGGGCTATTCATACCATAGTTAGTTCTGCTAAAGATCGGACATAAAGGTATCTGTCTTCTTATGCTAGTTTGGCTATAGCTAAAATTTAGACGATTCAGAGCTTTTGCGGATATAATAGAACCATTAATTAATTTTAAAATAAAACAAAATTGGAGATATTGTCTATGTTGTGAAAGTGTAGGGAGCTTTATAAGCAAAAGTCTCTGAGAATAAGGAGGTGGTGTAAATATTTGGGAAAACGGAAGAAAACGAAGACAAAATCGCATAAATCTTTTTTGGATACTTTCAAGTCTGTCAATATGGACTGAATAGTATGGTGCCCATATAACACAGCCGTATTCAAGTATTGGCCTTACAAATGATACATAAAGAAGTTTTAAGACGTATGGGTCACGAAAGTCACGAGAAAAACGTTTAATAAAACCTAGAATTTTGTTAGCTTTTTTAACTATAAAGTTATAATGGTCACAGAACGTTAATTTACTGTCAAGAATAACACCTAAATCAGAGAAAACGGAAAGCTTACAAAGGGAGGAAGAATCTAATAAATAGTTATAATCTATAATTGTTTTTTTGCGTGTAAAACACATAGTTTTACATTTGTCAATATTCAATAAAAGTCGGTTTGTATTGCACCATTCCCTAAAACTATGAAGATCTTCTTGAAGCTGTGAGCAGTCATTAATTGAACTAATAGATTTGAAAATTTTAATGTCATCAGCGTATATTAAAACGGAGGAGTTTTTTATAACGGATGTTATGTCATTTATATATAAGATAAATAATAAAGGACCTAAATGGCTACCCTGTGGAACACCAGAGTTGACGTAAAATTGGTCGGAGAATTCATTTCTGAATATAACGCTATAACTTCGGTTCTTGAGATAAGACGCGATCCGCGTCAAGAATTTGTCGTTAAACCCTAAGGCCTTAAGTTTATGGACTAAAGTCTTGTGACACAATTTGTCAAAGGCTTTGCTGAAATCTGTGAATACGCAATCTACTTGTTTACGATCTTCGAAAGAGTCAAGGCAGAAAGAAGTGAAGTGAAGTAGGTTTGTAATTGTTGATTTATTCTGGACGAAACCATGTTGATTTTCACATACAATTGAATTACAATTAAAGGATAACATCTTACAGATAATGGACTCAAATAGTTTGGGAATAACGGAAAGTTTGGCAATCGGCCGGTAATTCGTTATTTCATTCTTAGACCCTTTTTTATGAATCGGAGTTATAAATGCACTTTTCCATAATAGTGGGAAAACTGAGCTTCTAAGAGATTCATTGAACAAAACAAACAGAGGGTACGATAAATGAGACACACATTTTTTTAAAACACATGATGGTACTCCATCAGGGCCAGGGTGAAAACAGTCATCAAGTTCTGAGACACAACGAATAATTGAATCCTCACATATTGTCAAGTCAAGTGAGTTAAGGTGAGGATAATTTTGGGCTGGAAAGAACGAATCGGAAATCTGAAAAGAAGAAGGTACGTCGAAAGCATCTTTGAAGAAATTAGCAAACATATTTGAAATTATTTGGGAGTCATGACTTGTTGTGTTATTGAAAGACATAGAGATTGGGTAACCGTCAGTTTTTCTTTTACTTTTCACGAAATCCCAGAAGTTTTTTGGGGTCTGTTTCAATTCATTTTCAATTTTTATAATATAGTAAGAGTATAGAATATTGGAGTAGTCAATGAAAATATTTTTAAGTTCGGAGTAAATCCTGAAGTCTTCTTCTGCTCTAGTTTTACTAAATTTTAGCCATGCCTTATTTCTTTTGTTTTTTAAGTTTTTTAATTGAGTGTCAAACCATGGTGGAGTTTTAGATTTATAGCGAGATTTCCGTAATGGCGTAGTTTCATAAAAACAGTTAAACATAATACTATAAAAATTTAGACACATGTCATCAATATTACGATTTAGGAGCAGTTGATTCCAGTCAACATTACACAATAAGTTAGTTAGTTCATTAAAGTTACATTTTTTAAAATTGAATTCAAGTTTTTCATTTGATGTATTAGGGATATTGCACACATTTTTCAGTGATATATTTAAAGCTGGATGGTGACGGTCTTCTTCTACTAGTTTAATATCGGCTGGAGATACAGCTACGTCAGTATTTATCGTGTCGGAGAAAAATATTAGGTCCAAATATTTGTTGTATTGATTGGCAACTCCATTAAATTGAACAAGTCCACAAGAAGCTAAACCATCAATAATTGTGAATTCATTGGTGCTCGTTGGACTGATAGGTGTAAAATAGTTGAAATCTGATGATTTTGTCCAGTTGAGGTTCGGAAGATTGAAATCACCGACGATGAGCAGTTCATCATTAGCTTCCATGTGGTCGTGGATCTTCTCAGGTAGATCTTGGAGGTATGTATACTGAGATGATAAAGAGATAAAGATCAAAAGTATCAACCAAAGTGCATATAAGGTAGTTTTTTAACGCGAATAGTATTCCACCACCGACTGTCTCCGAGTCGCTCAATTGGTGCCTATCTCTTCTAAAAACTTGGTAAATTGAGTCAAAGAGTTCGGTATCTATGAAGGAATTATTTAGCCATGTTTCTGTAAGAGTAATTATGTCATGTTGTAGATTGTTAATATTTTTATAGATCGTATTGATCTTTGTCCTTAGGCCATTGACGTTTTGATAATAAATCAAAACTTGTTGAATCTGCCTCTTCGATAATAATGCATTGTCCGGGTCTCTTGAAAAGGGTTAAAGGATGACGATTTTATATTATTATTTTGTTTATTCTTGAATTCGTGTATTATGATCCCTTTCGGCCAAAGCGATGTTGAGTTAAGAAGGTGGAAGATTGAGTCTGGTACTCTTATCTTAAAAGATGCATATTTCGAGTGGTTTCGATGAATCATTTTCTCAACTTTTAATAGCGACGTATCAGTCTTGTTCGAAATAAAGTTTTTAATATCGAGGGCGTTTGTTGAAGGGGCAAGTTTAGATAAAAATAAAGTTCGATGGCCTTCTACTACTTTCAATCCACATGAGATAGGTGAGTTTAAATGAGTTTTCTTTGGAAGGGATGAAAATAACAATGAGTATGCTAACGTTGATGATGATGGGTTTGCATTTGCGAGTAATGGCTCTATTGATGATATTAAAGTTGCTTTTGCTTTGATCGGGACAGAAGATGTTGATAAGGTTAGAGTTGATTGAAGATGTTGAGAAGGGAGTTCAGATGCAGAGGGAGATGCGGCCCTGGCAGGCTTCTTCGTTGAGGGATTAGCTTCACTATATTCGGCGTCACTTTCGTCAATTTTCCGCTTTAATGATACTGCCTCTGATAAAGCCTCTTTGTACACTGATGACTCGCGAATAACAAAGGTTATTTCTACTCCATCTGGTTCTGTCTTACTCAAAAATGATATAGACTTGGTGCGACACACATTTCTAAGAACTCAATGTAGTTAAATGTCAAATTATAACATTAACTTTCAAGCGATCACATCTTCCTACCGAACTTACAGTCTGAACGATGTTACCATTCTTTCTATCTGTTCGTGACCTATAGGAGTTATTTCTTATATTTAGTTACATTTTCGATCCCTTCATCAAGCGTTTGTCTTAAAAATTCTCAAACCCCTATGTCACTAAATTCCTACAAACTACCTTGGTTTGACCTCTACTTGAATGCGCTAGTCAAGTCTGGTCTTCCCCTCAGAACTCTCACTCTCAAGAGTTTAAACTGTACAACGAAGATTCAATCAACTTGGGCTCCGCGTTTTTCTTGGGGTGCTTATCACCTTATGAAGATCGTTTAAAACTTATTATTTTGCATACATTCCAAAAACGCCGTGAAGTCGTGGATATTCTCTTTCGACACCAGCTTTAAGCAGAAACTATAGACTCAGCATTTCTTCTAGAAATTATTCCTAATTATCCTAGCCCAAGGGTAGTACCCGTGACATGATGGTTAGTGCGTTGGACTGTCATGCAAGGGTTCTTGGGTTCAATCCCTGCCTGTGCCACCTTAATTTAAAAAAATTAATTTTCGCGGGTACTATGCCTCTTGCAAGGAATTGACAAATCCTTCAAGAGTAATTCTTGTCATGAAAAGTGCTTAGCCGTCCGGATTCGGCCTAAAATTGTAGGTCCCTTTCATTCCTGACAACAGTACTCGCACACAGAAATGGTTGAGAGTTGTAAGTCCCTAGGCCTTGGTTCACAACGGACTGTTGCGCCACCCAATTTATTTTTTTATCCTAGCCCAAGGAACGTCAAACAGGCAACTCTCTTACGCCTCCTTCATCACCATATAAATAATTGCCTTTTTGAACCTTTTACAAAAATGCTGTGCAAATCTAAAAACGTAGATACTTGGATTCAACAACGAAATCCTAGATACGGAAATTAACCTTCAAGAAGTGGAATTACTATGCAAATGGTATTACTGTTGAGTTCTATAAATACGGAACAGTCCTGTTAAAAGAACGTATGGTAATACTTTTTAATCAGTTATTTGAGGGGCATATTTCCATAAATGAATTTCGTGACGCTATAACTATCATGGAATTTTTTTTCTTAATTCGACTTATTAGACGTTTACAACCCTGTTACAGAAGAGACTCACAACGTGGATTGCAGATCAGAACCTGTTAAAAGAGACTCAAAGAATTTAGATCAGTACTCTATAATAGATAATATTTTCATTGACAGGAAGTTAGCTGAAAGCTTTATTAAACAGGGAAGAAAATCGTATGCATTCTTTATTGACTTTAAAGCAGCATTCGACTCAATCAACAGAGGTGCTTTATTCTACAAGCTATATGGTCTGGGCGTGTTTCTGAAGTTCGGACGCGTTTCAGAAGAGCTGTATAGTGGTACACAGGCTGCAGTGTGGAACGGAGCTGAGATTTTTAATTGGTTCACAACCATCTCGGGAATAAGACAGGGGTGTACTTTGAGTCCCATCTTGTTTTCGCTCTTCATAGATGACCTTGTAGATTACCG
This sequence comes from Eupeodes corollae, assembly GCF_945859685.1. NCBI lineage: Eukaryota > Metazoa > Arthropoda > Insecta > Diptera > Syrphidae > Eupeodes > Eupeodes corollae. The sequence goes on from NC_079148.1 coordinate 119,432,803, forward strand.
GATTACCGGTGGTGTTGTTTTAGCAAGATTTCGTATTAAAGCACTAATGTTTGCTGATGATATAGTAATTTTTGCGTATCCTCCAGAAACACTACAACTTATGATAAGTAGAGTCTTTGCTGTCTTTGGAACCTTACAGTCAATACTCAAAAATCTAAGGTGATGATCTTTAAAAAAGGGGATGGACGAAATGCATCGAATGAAAAGTGGAATTTCAACGAAGAAGATATAGAATGTGTTAACGAATACAAATGCTAGGAGTAATTTTGTCAAGAAACCTGAGTTTGGAGAAACATTTTAGCGACAAACTACAAAAGGGCAAAACTGCAATTAATATTTAATGGAAAAGATGTTTATGAACGAAAACATACCTAACAGGAGTAAATATAAGGTATTTGAAGCAGTTGCAGAAAGTATCCTTTTGTATGGCTCACAAGATGCAAAAAGTTTCACACGGTAGAGAAACTCTTAACACATTATGTGAAGAGAATATTTCGTCAGACAAAAAATACTCCAAATTTTGTGTTAATGGTGGAAACAGGACTATCACCTTTATTTATAAAACCCAAACATTCGAGCAGATTATATCTTGCACGTTTTTAATATGAACGAATACCGACTAGTATGAAAACTAGTACTGAAAGCTGTAGAAGACCAAAATCACTGGTACAGTGAGTGGTTGAGTCTCGCAGAAGAATGTGGAAGATGTATCGCACAGTAAAGCCCTTATGTATGTATAAGGTAATAGCAGTGGTAGATGAGAAGTGTAGAGCAGAATGTGCAGCTGAAGCAGTTGTGTCCTTGTTCAGAACAACTTACAGTAGGCTCAACAATAATCTCGCAGAAAGGAACTACTTCCATTATGCAAATAAGGTAAATGTCATTGCTACAATAGCCAAGTTAAGAAGCGAACAACTCAACCTGAACTTCATGCCGCACAGACCCGATTTACCACTGCAGTGTACTATTTGTAATTTAGCAGAAAGAGAGAACGTCATACATTTCTTCGGAACGTGTCCAACTTTAAGGGAAACTAGAAGAAATATTCTTGGAAGTGACTTTTTATCAGACGAACAAGTTCTTAGTATGCTGAATGAGATGGCTGTCTCCAAGCTCTATAACTCTTGTAAAGTTGGGTTAAGATATAGATCCAGAATTATGAATGAAGAAGACTTCTGACGGTTTTAATTTGCTAGTAATATTTTGTCTGTGTTTTTTTAAATTGGTCTTTATAAAATGTTTTTTTTTTTTTTTTTTATTTGTTTTTGTTTTTTTTTTTGTTGAGTACAGCAGTAATTTTATTTATTAAAGTTGTCAATCTAGCAGACGGCAAATGCCATGCTATTATGATTTTTGTAATATAATATTTATGCAATAATTGTAAAATAATATTTAAATCAATTACCTATCTATTTGTCTATCAATAAGAACGTGTATACCAACTTGACTTCCAAACCAGTCCGTCATCTATTAGAAACAATCTCTACATTAAAAACTAATGTATGGACCTTCGGCCCAAGCCTAAGCACAATACAGGGTTATTAATTTTTCGGTTTCAAAAGTATAAAACTTTATTTCAAGTGTATCTTGCAATAACTCCATACACACTCGAGTTGAGAGTAGCCTGTGGCACCTTCTTGTTAAAATCACATATTCACCAAGTCATTTTCTTCGACAGCTGGCAAAAAACAAAGTTATCATATGACCATAACATTCCGAATTGACGCTGACAGTCGTACCGTCGTCGTTTTCGAAGAGGTAAAGCCCAATCACACTTTCAGACAAAAGAGCACACTACTTGAAGATTCTCAGAACCCCAAAAACTACAATTTTGTTTATTAATATAACCGAGTGAGAAATATGCTCTGTCGTTGAAAAAAATCGCCGTCCACCGACTGTTCTTCAAGCCATACCCATTCGAGGTATCTACGGCTTCAAATCCAAATTACGCCATAATGTGCCGTAAAACAGTCCTAATACATTCAGGTCTTCGGCAACACTTACACATATAACAGCGATATTTTCAGTGGCACGAGCGAAACGATGATGCTCAGGCCTTACAATATCTGTACACAATCCAGACTTTTGAAATTTCTTCACAATTTTGGGAATTGTTTGCGTAGTTGGACGATTATGTTAACCATAATCTACTCTTAAAGCAAATGTCAGACTTTGACTGACAAATACAAATTGGTTTAAAAACTTAGTTTGACAGATGTCAAATTGCAGCTCGATACTTTTAAAGCCGAAAAAAGGATAACCAGTTTCTTCATTCATGGTATAAGGCTCTTAAGATATATACACAAAATACTCAGAAAGTTGATTTTAAAATAAAACACTATTTTTTTCAAACCAAGGGTCACATGCTAAAAGATGAGAAAGTTCTCAGAGTCATAGCTGACGAGCTTGAACTCACATGTGAGATCGATCGAGCAGACTCAGACTTGGACTCAGTTTCATATGCAAACAAAACTATTTCACTCTCTACAGTGAAATGAGAACGATCTCAAAGCTCTTTGTACGCACTTGATTGAGATTTAAAAAAATTTCGAAATAAGAAAATAATTCTTAGGGTCTGGGAAAAAGAAGTGCTTATTTTGATGCTTGTAAAATTTTTCATCTGCGTTGCACGTAGCCTGTACAGTCTTTGAGTAGTATCCTTTGCTGTTGACGTACTTCTCGTAGTGATAGAGTGGTTTCCTTATACGCACATGTGTACAATCCAGAGCACCAATGGCGGAAGGAAGTTCATACTTACTACTCCGTAACCTTTTCGCTTCTTCTATCTCTTCAGAAGTGGTGGGAATATGATCCAATCAGTTGCACGGCTTGCAATTTTTGGTTCGACTTGCTGTACAACCCTAGATACCTTTGGTTGATTGACACGAATGCCTTCACCAACTTACTTACTTACTTATTTAAGGTGGCGCTACAGTCCGGGCGGACCTGGGCCTCAACCAACATGCGTCACCAGCCAGCTCGGTCTCCAGTTTCACACGCCAAGTTGGTTTAGGTCCTCTGCCACCGGGGTGCGCCACCTGAGTCGCGGTCTTCCTCCATTGCGCCGTCCCTCGGGATTGGATTCAAAGACCTTCCGCGCTGGAGCGTTGATGTCCATCCGCTCTACATGACCTAGCCATCCAAGCCGTTGGACTAACTAACTAACTGCTAACTGGGTCAGCGTTGCTGTACAGCCCGTACTGTTCGTCGTTATATCTTCTCCTCCATTCTCCATCTATGCGTACGGGATCAAAAATCAACCAAAGAATTTTTCTCTCGAAGCATCCTAAGACGATTTCATCTTTCTTTGACAGGGTCCATCGCCATAAATGAGAACCGGGATGATAAGTGTCTTATAGATGGTGATTTTACATGCTCGAGAGAGGACTTTACTTCTCAACTGCTTTCTAAGTCCAAAGAAGCAGCGATTTGCAAGAGTTATTCTTCGTTTGATTTCAGCTCTGGTGTCATTGTCTGTGTGAATAGCGGTGTCTAGGTACACAAATTCCTTAACTACCTAAAGTTATAGCTGTCCATGGTGCCGTTTTGTCCAAGACGTCGTCGTTCAGTGTCCTTTTTTGATGACAGCATATACTTGGTCTTGCCCTCATTGACCACTAAACCCATCTTCTTCGCTTCCGTCGCAATGCCCAAAAACGATCCACTGACATCACACTTTGATCTTCCAATTATGTCAATATCAAACAGTGTATCCGAGTAATTGGATGGACCTTTGGAAGATTGTGTCGCTAGTGTTGACGGTTGAGTTTTGCACAATTCTTTCCAGAACGATGTTGAAGAAGTCGCTTGACAGTGCATCTTGTCTAGGGCTTCCTTGTCTAAATCCTTTTTTGACATCAAATGAATTGGTAAGATCATTTTCGACCTTGATAGAGCAGCGTGCATTCCCCATCGACATTCTGCACAAACGGATAAGTTCGACAGGGATGCCAAAACTAGACATTGCTTTGTAGAACTCTTCCCTACAGATGCTGTCATACGCGGCTTTAAAATCGATAAAGAGATGGTGGGTATCGATTTGAAGTTCCTGGGTTTTTTCCAAGATCTGCCGTAGTGTGGTCAATAGTGGACTTTCCTGGTCTGAAGCCACACTGATAAGGACAAATCAGGTTGTTGACGAATGGCTTCAGACGTTCACATAATACGGCAGAGAGGATCTTATACGCAATGTTAAGGAGACTGATGCCTCTGTAGTTGGCGCAGTTTAGAGGGTCTCCTTTCTTATGTATCGGGCACACTATGCTGAGATTCCACTCATCGGGCATGCTTTCTTCCGACCATATTTTGCAGATGAGTTGGTGCATGCTTTCTATAAAGTCATCGCCTGCTGCTTTGAATAGTTCGGCGGAGATGCCGTCAGCTCCAGCAGCTTTGTTTGACTTAAGTTTAGATTTAGCTATCTTCACTTCGTCAAGGTCGGGTAGGCGGAATTGTTAATCTGCGTCGCCGAAGTTGAGTGGTTCTATCTGCCTTACAGCGCAATTCGGTTCGTCATCGCCGTTATATAATTTGGAGAAGTGATCTTTCCATATTCTCAGCATCGACTGCGGTTTTAATACGATGTTCCCCTGATCGTCTTTACAGGCTTCGGTTCGTGGCTTGTACCCTCGGGAGGTTTTTTTACCTTTTGGTACAATTTACGAACCTCATTCCTGTTGTGACATCCCTCTATCTCATTGATCACGCGCTTCTCATGCTCTCTTTTTTTCCGTGTTCCGGTGTTCCTCTCTCCTCTACTGCTCGTAGAGCCCGCGAGCAGCTCTAGCGCCGTTTTGTATGCATCTTCTTTCGCTGCGTGCGCTTGCCGGCATTCGTCGTCAAACCAGGGTTTTCGCTGTGGTGGCCGTGTGAAACCTAGCACTTCAGATAGACGCTGTCTTTGTTCTCGGTAGCAGTCGCCGTAGTAGATATCGCAGTCTTTTAGTTTGCGTTTGCCCGGTCCATCCCATCGCACTTCGTGGATGGCTGTACTACCTGCCTTGCAGCAGTTTAGGGCTTCCGCTAATTGTTCGGCTGCACGTGGTTTGTTAAGGGACCTAACATTCCACGTACATATCCGAAGTTAGTTGTCCTTATTTCGTTTGCGTGGGTTGTCAACAGTGAATCCGTCCGTATCCGAGGCTTGTTAGTGCTTCGAAACTTAAGGTATTTTTTACGTGGCCAGGAAGTCACCCCGACGGCACAACCCTCCACCTGGAAGGACAGATCCTTAGTATAACTCCAAGGAAGGGGAGCCGGATAAACCGCTCCTTACAGGCTTGGGCTCCGAATATGTCGAAGAAGCCCTATAAGGTGTTCACTAAGTAATTCAGCCTTACTGGAACTGTAGACGCCACCGTTGATTCCATCTCGAGAATTCATCCGCTGCCGCCTGGATAAGGAGAGGTGCCTTAGTGGAAACACCTCTCCTCCCTCTCTCGTTTGCTGCCCTCAACAACTTTTCACTGGGGTTGGAACCCAATCTCCAGTTGAGGTACTAGGAACCCAATGGGGAAGTGAGAGTAGGAGTTGATAGACAGAGGTAGGTTTTAAGAAAAACCTGTGGACGCTTGTGTCCTCTTGAATGCACATTTCTACCATTTGAACATCCGTAAGATATTAAGGGTTAACCAAAATGTTCACCTTTTATTCAAACTGCTATGGTAAAAAAAACACAAACGCAATTCTTTTGAGGGCCCTTTCTGCATCTTTCAGCCTTATTATTTGTATAAGAAAATTTGTTTGAATCGATATCTCTTCTGGTTCTTGAGCTATGGACGACGAAAAAACGTCGCAAACGTACGGACGTACACACGCACGCACAGACATCTTTCTAAAAATCTTTTATTTCGACTCTAGGGACCTTGAAACGTCGAGAAATGTCAAATTTTTTTCAATTTGACAAATCGGACCCATTACAATAACTTTCTATGAAGTTAATTAAGGAACATATTGAAGACGTATGAATGAAGATCTACTCAAAATTTCAGCTTTGACTGGATTTTATCAAATTAAGCCAATTTTGTATCCGTTCGAATATTTCTGATATTCGGAATATCTTGTTATTCCCCCTTAAATATATTTTCCTCTAGGTACGGTATTGTCCTATGATAAGTTGACGCAAAAAGACAAATTCTATTTTTTTTGCTCCCTTCTCATTTAAGAAAAAAAACAACAACATTATCAATTGAAGATAAATAAAACATACAAAAATGATTACCTATAATAAAACGTTTTGCAACCACATTCCCTACCATCATAAGTACCTTCAAAGGTTGGTTGGGTTTGGGAAAGCCATAAAAATAATTACTTCACACAAATTTCCATCACTAAATTATTCAAAAAAATTCATACCAAATGGTTGAGGGGGCTGATAATGGTTCACCTGTGAAACACACCATAGCCAGGTAGATGATGTTTGTACATAAATAAGAAAATCACTTCCCTGAATGAGCTTGAAAATAGCAGAGTGTGGAGGCCAACTCAGACTGTAAAAAAAAATTGTAAAATAAAACAAAATTTTTATTTAAATATCATTTTGCCTTTCACACCCAAAGCCCAAAGTATGGTTGACATTAAACAGAAACAGACTCAGGATCAGGACAAGGAAACAAAAATGTAAATAAATAAATAATTTCAAGAACACTTTGGGAGTCAACAAAAAAAAAAAAGAAATCAAAATTTTATGATATACAATTTAGTCTAACGTACGTCGTTTAAGACCGCTGGTGTGGAGGCAGGTGAGTACGATTTGCAGTGGCGGATAAAATAAGGGGTTTCTGAGAGAGAAAACCGCCATATATCCAACCTTACTGACAATGATAACTGACAGTTTTGACCGGCTGTAAGTCTTAAACGATATTTTTTGTCATTCCTTTGTTTAGTTGTTTGATAATTTTGACAAAATATTTTTATAAGTAAAACTGTCATCAGCCAAAACTGACATTTAAAATAAGTGCAATATTTGTTACAAAAAAATCACTTTCGAAATACTGAAGTTTCAACAAGTTTTATTTATATGTAATTTTTTTTTATAAGATTCAAGTCTCGTACACAAAAATACAGACGGTCATTTAATTTAGATGTTTAATTTTTCTTCTTTTTTTCAAGATTATTCCCCAAGCCTTCTATACCCATGGCTGCTCTATACTTGGGGGTAAAAATTGAGAACATTTTTTCTACCAAGTTCTCTGGAATGGTAATATTTCATTTTTTATTTTTCATCACAAATTTATGCAGGACGATTTTAAAAAAAGACACAAAACATTTTTTCAGAATAAAAAAAAAATATTTAAAAAATATGAGACTGGTGGAAAACTGGAGCAACCACACCCTCTTTCCATAAGAACCCTTGAATTGTTGTCATCACTGGGAGTTGAAGGAGGAAGCATATACAATGAAGAAAAAAAAAAACTTAACGTAAACCAAGAACTTAAATATATTTGCGTAAATTTGTTATTAAATTGAGAGGTTTCTTTTTTTTTCTTTGCTTTGCGTATCTTCTAGAGGGAATTCTGTTATAATTCTCATAGGACCTCTAGGGAAGGGAGGCCTGTGTGTAGGTCCTATCTGTTAATGGTTTCAGGTCTAAGAGGAATTTAATGGGCATATTTTACTTAACACACAAAAAACGAAAAAGATTTTGACAGAAGGAGGAGTGTTTTGAATTAAAAAAAAAAAACTTCTCAAGAATATTGTTAACGGAACAAAATGAATAATAAGTGGCCATTAATTATAGGATGCCGGAAACTAAGTGGGAGTTGGCATTTATTATTGACAAGGCTTTAAAATAAGTTCCTATACAAAAGGGTATGGGTTTATTAACGTTGTGCTTGTGTTAATGGATAAATATCAATTCAAATTCACAAAAATCGGCTTAAACATTAAGTGTGTCGTCCTTAAGGAAGGAAATGTATTTCAATTTTTTTGGCAATGATTTGAATTTTCAATAAATCAAGATGTTAAAATTACATTTATTTTTGGAAAAAAATTGGTAACAAACGATTTAAATAATAAGAGCGTCAAAGTGACAATAAACACAAAATTCATACGGTGGCCCGATAAGTGACAGACTGTAAATGACCGTACGTCATATGAAAGTCGTTTATATAGTCATGTCAATATTTTGACAGAAAATTAGGCAAAACATACATTTCAAACGGTTATTGTTACTAACACGCCAAAGGATATAAAGAGAAGAAGAAAGTAATTGGTAAATTGGATAAAAGGCCATTCATTTTGTGGTTTCAAGTTGATACGTTGGTATTTGACACTTGTCAAACTAAAGTGTCAAAATATTAGTTGAATATTTTTCATTTACGATAATGAATTACTTAGCTTTCGAACAGTTTGTTTTAAATAATTAAAACTTGCTACTAACGAAATCAGGAAAATAATTGATGTCGTGACGTGGGGCCTGTGAGTCAACATAATGCCCATGCGCCGCCACCCGCAATTTCAATTGAATGGATGAAAATCACATCGTCCTTCGAAGTAGGAGTAAAAACATTCTCTGACCATATGCCTCTTTTAGTAGAACTCAGCCTAAACAACCGCTCATATCACTACGAAATAGCGCTACCCCTAAAATTCGTCTGGAAAGATAGTTCAAAAGAAATGTACGCAGAACAGTTACTGAACCGGATCAACATAACCTTTTTAACTACATTGGAACTACGAAACGAGGAAAAATTACGTTTTTTAATCAAATCTATAAAGGAAGTCGTACACATAAATTCAACCCCATCAAAATCTTATAACTGACGTCAAAAATGGTTCGACCCAAAATGCTTCACCGCAAGAAAACTATCATTTCATCTGCTTAGAAAATTAAGGGACACCATTGAAAATAAAGAAAACCTAAGAGGAAAATATATCACCGCAAATAAAAATTATAAAGAATTATGCCTTTATAAAGGCAAACATTACTACAATGCAATAGCTATAGAGCTCTCCTGTAGAAGAGATACCAAAGGTTTTTGGCCAAAAATAAAGTCACTAAAAGGCCTAGATTTTGTTTGTGGGATACACTTAATGGCTGGAAAACTGGCCGAACACAGAACCACTGGTCGAAGATGATCTACTTGATAGGGAAATAACTCTAAATGAGCTACAATTGAGCCTGTATAGCTCTAAGAACAGAAAAGCAAATGGTCCTGATCAAATCCCTAGGGAATTTTACAAAAATGCTCCTATCGAGTTTCTAACGCACATGCTTGACGCCTTCAATTTCATCTTCAGAACCGGTATGGAATTTAAAGATACTGCAGTGTACCCGATTTATAAAAAGGGTGATGTTAATTTGGCATGTAACTACAGGGGTATATCGTTCATGAACTCAACAGCAAATATTTTTTCTGCAATTCTGCTTAATCGAATAAACGAATGGATAGAAAACGAAGTATTAAGCGAGTATTAAGCAGGTTTCGTATTGAACGATAGACAACATTTTCACTGTGTTGACATTGCCCAACATTTTTTGAAACAAAATACAAAATTGTACATTTTTTTTTGTCGACTTTAAAGCAGCTTTTGACTCTATTAATCGCAATACATTGTTCTACAAACTGTCACAGGAAGGATTGTCTACGAAGCTGTTAAAAGTCCTCAGAAATATATACAAAAATACTCGACAATCGGTGTGAGATGGCAAAAGTATGTCAGAATGGTTAAACACAACATCAGGAGTGAAGCAAGGCTATCAAACATGAAGTTTTCTCTTCACCTTGAGAAAAAACTGGATTCCGCTAAAAAGCTTATAAATTCCTCCTGAAAAGATATAATCGGGAAAAATGAAATTAAGACCTCCGCAAAATTCAAGGTCTTTGAATTAATTGTGCGCTCTGTCATGTACTATAGTTGCTAAACTTGGGGTTACCGTTCATATAAAGAAGTTGAAAAACTGCTACGATATTTAAAAAAAAAACTGCCGATGAATACGCCAAATTACGTTCTTAAGCTAGAAACAGGTTTACCTTCATTATACCACTATACTTTCAAGCTACATTTTGATTATATCCTAAAATCTCTGGATCACCAATGCATAGAATACCCAATAATCTTACGAAGTTTGTAATAAACAGGAACGTGGAATGGGCGAAGGAATGGAAAACTCTGTCTGATAAATGTGGATTCAACATAAACTTGCAATACGAATATGCATATGCAATATGAGAGCAAAAGAAGACACTTTTCACCTCTTAGCGATATGCCCTACGTACAGAGACTTAAGATGCAATTACTTCGGTGAGTTGACTTTGACAATGGAACAAACTAAAACCATATTAAATGGTTCTAATTGGGTAGCCCACAACAGTTATCTAAAAGATTCACTCAAATATAGACACTTCATAAATACTGAATTTACTTAGTAGTTACATCATGTGCTTGCGACAGGTACTTTTCATCACGATGTTAAATTTTTGTAATTGTAATTTTCTCTTGTTTTTTCTCTCTTTTGTTTAATTACAAAATTCTGAATTAGAAGTTTTAATTTTCATTTAACTTACTTTAAATTTACTGTTTTAATACATGCTTACAAAATGTTTAACGAATCAATCGGGCAGACAAATTACAATGCCACACCCATAACTTTTTATTTATTAAAATTTTAATTGTAAATTTTGTAAACTTTATTATTGAAAAATAAAAATGTAATCTAATCTATCTAATCAGTGGCCCGTTTTGACTTTTTTGGTTGAAAAAATCATATCTCCTATACGAATAAAGATATTGCTTAATTTTTTACCTTGAAGAAAATTTCCACGGCTATAAAAATTGTGACTTTCAAAAAAAAAAACTTTTTATAGGTTGTTTCAGAATTTGTGTTGAAATAAGAAGTTTTGACAAAGGTGATAAACAGAACGGTATTTTAATATGCAATCGTCAGGATACTTTTGTTTTAAAAGTTCTGCCATTTTCTTAGTATACTCCCTAAATTTAACTGCATTTACTACTTTTTCAAAACATTCAGTATTATTTTAAGCCCCATTATTCGAGCCTTCCATCGAAAAAACGCCTTTGGATCTCCTGTTTGCTTCCTTTTTACACCTCTTTAGTCTCAATCGATTCACCAGTACCTTCTCCTTCTTGTCGAGGAGTATACACAAGCTTCAAAATAAATTTCGTGCATCTGATTCTATCATGCGGTGGAGAGATTTCATATTCGTAATTATGTTTGTCCTCAATTGATCCATCTTTATTGAAGTTCTTTTGTGTCCTTTTGCACATCGGACATGACCTCGTAGACTATTTAAAATTTTATTACAGAATTAAAAAAATTAGCTCTAAAGCTCTTGAAAATCTTAGCTAATAAACATATGTAAATTAAAAATGATTAACCTTTTTTAAATAAAATCATGTGATCAAATCCTTTTGGCTGACGATCTAGAGTTTCACCCATCCGACCAGAATGAAATCAAACTAGCCATCACCAGGCTGAAGTCGAACAAGTGTGGCTTCAGGCCTGGAAAATCTACCATCGACCAAATATTTGCTCTACGCCAAATCCTGGAAAAGACCCATGAACATAACATCGAAACACACCATCTTTTCATCGATTTTAAAGCAGTTTATGACAGTGTAGACAGGAATGAACTATACCGTGCTTTGTTGAGTTTTGGTGTCACTAACTGATACGACTTATCAGGATGAAAAATTGAAAATGCTCGTTGCTGCGTCAAAATTGGAAGAAGCTCGACCGAGGCCTTCGAAACCACCACTTCGACAAGGCGATGCGCTCTCATGTAGCTGCTTCAATATTGTTCTTGAAAGAGTGGTGCGCAACACCAACGCCAATGTCGCAAATACAAGTGGCACCATCTTTCAAAAATCCACACAATATCTTTGATATGCGATGACATTGACATTATGGGAAGAACAAAACGAGCAGTGACGGGTGACTTCTCTAATATCGAGTCTGAGGCGAAGGAAATGGGTCTTGACATTAACGAGATCAAAACGAAGTATTTACTTTCGTCAAATAGAGTCGATTCACACCTTCGACTTGGTCAAAATGTGACGATTGACAGGTACAACTTCGAGGTGGTAAACGAATTTGATTAACTGGGCACTCCTGTTGTTTCTGCAAATGACATCAGCGCGGAGATCAAATATAGAATTACCCTTGCAGTTGAGGAATAAGGCCCTATCACGAAGTACCAGAGAGACACTGTACAAGACTTTAATCATCCCAGTCTTGCTGTATAATGCAGAAGCATGGACCCTCTCCCAGGCGGATAAAGGATCTCTTGGTATCTTCGAGAGGAAGGTTCTACGTACGATCTATGGTCCGGTCAAAAAACTACATGTTCAACACTTAAGATGGCTAGGGCATGTCGAGTGAATGAACATCGAAACTCCAGCCCGTAACGTATTCAACGCCAAGCCTGAGAGAACAAGAAGCAAAGACAGGCCTCATCTCTGGGGGAGTGATCAAGTTGAGGCCGACACGCACGTCAACTTGGTATTCGAGCTGGAGGCAGCAAGCTAGAGATCGAGTAAGCCTGCAAAAGTAATAACTTCAGGCCCAGGAGCACAATGCGCTGTAGCGTCAACTAAAGTATTTAAAGTAAGAAATAAAATCATGTTTTTTACAACCCCCACACAATAAAACAGAGAATTAGTACTTCCAAAGAATTTTCCAAGAAAAAAGATTAGAAAAAATGACTGACTTCATCAATTCAAGTCTTCCAGTTGAGTTCGATTCAAAATGACCCAGTTGATCGTTTGGTTTTATGTTAAGAAATATAAAAGAATTCTGAATCAGTTGAGATGTTAACTCTTTGATTTTTTTTCTATACAATTTGAAGTCGAAAAAGTGTGCAAAAAGTAGTGTTTCCAAAAACATTAAATTAAACAATTAAACAATATTTGTTTTTTAATTGTCGATCTAAATAATGACAAAGCATATTAAGAAAACAAAAACAAAAAGCATTTCGAAGCCCTCTTTTTAGTTTTTACATTCAAAGTTAAGAACAAAATTTAAAAAAAATTCTCATCACAAAAAATCTTCGACTTTAAGGCACACCAATAACCCAAATTGAATAATTTTTTCGATTACTCATGCTTCAAATGTCTGTGAATCCAGTGAACTAAAAAGTTTTGCATTGTAGAACCACTCGAAAAATGAATATTGCAATCAGTTTTACATAAACGGGCCATTGTGCGCCGGCCGTTCGCATTGATTAAAGGTATTTCGAATACAGAACTTATGGATTTCTGCATGAGAAGTTTCCATGGTTACATACTATCATGCTTGGTGACGTCAATTGGTCACCAAGACTATGTGATTTGACAACCTATAGAAATATTAAAAACCACCATTACTCAATGTACATGCATACGATATATGGTGGAGGTACGGCCTGAAATGTATGAAAAAGTGGATACAAAATAATGCCCGTATACTTATTACATACTCCTTTTAATGTTAGATGTTTTATTAAGCCTTACCTACGAAACCAAAAAATTTAATGACATTGACAATGTATTAAATTATTTCATAGCATTTAAAATAAAGTCATGCAATACTTCATTCTTTTGAAGGAGTCTATCGCTGATATTTCAACACTTGAACATATTTTTTTAATAACTCAAAATATATGTTCATTCCATTTAAAAAATCCAAGAAAGTCACGAATAGTAGCAAAATCCTACACTTTAATTTTTGTATAATAACTTTATTATTGCTCATTGATTTGAATAATACATCAACTTATTTTATACCTGACTTACCCGCCTATAAATTAAGGCTACAATATAAGTTCCGCACGAAGTTCGCAGGGGCTTTTTTAATTCCATACTTGAACTTCTAAATAATGACTGGGACTTAAGTCACTTGGGTACACTTGACCAGTTTTTAAAAAGTGAAGGTACACGTTGAAAAAAAAAGGTTTAGGCAATATTGCTTCAATCAAAAGTCTTGTTTTTTTAAACAAATTTAATTAATACAGTTACAGTGGCCTAAGCACAACAAACAAATTGCGTTGACATTCTATTGGAAAATTAAAGTAGTCAATAAGTTTATATAAAGAAGCATATTTTAACGTACTTAAAAGGTTTAATGTAAGTTACCTTACAAAACTAACCAAAACTTAAAATTTAGTTCAGGCCGTTTAGATGCTTAAACTCTTACTCTGGTTAATTTTACACAAGTTTTCCTTTGAGTGTATAAAGCCAAATGAAGTATACCATAATAATTGTTTATTGAGAAAAAAGTCTGCAGTTGTATTTTGTATTTTATTGTGACTAGAGTTAAGTTCCTAACTTTTGAAAATCGACTTAATTATGGTCTCAAAAATAGTGCTTCTTGTATTTTTGCTTGTTTTTCAAGCATACGCCCAAAATGACAGCTTTATAGAACTCATCAAAAGAGTACACAAAGAAAGAGATACGGCAACTTGTCACTTTATTAATTTTGATAACGATTTTTTGGCTGTATTCTTTCGGTCTAATCCACCAATTCCAGTCTCAATTTGGAATGATGCTAGTATTCCTTCATTTGAATTCAGCAACGCCATCCTTGTGGTACAAGCTCTTGAAGAGGAAACCGTTCACAATGATACCCTTTTGGAAAGACTTATTGAAAACCTTGAACTAAGAAGAGATGTCATAGTTTCAGCAGATAGTCTTGTCAAGCTTGAGGAATATTTCTCATATTTGTCGGAAAAGAAGTTCACACGTATCGTTGGATTAGCAACTGATGATGACAGAATTTTGTATGGATATTTTCCCTACGCAGACAATAAAGTCCAACAAATTTCTCCACATGGACCACTTTCTCAGCCCTTAAGCGACTTAAACGGTTTCAGTTTTCGTACAACAATCATGCACGACTTTCCAAGGATGTTTTCTTTCAAGGACAAAAAAAGTCGACTACACATAACTGGATCAAGTGCTAACATATTCATCGGTTTTCTTCGTAAGCACAATGCAACTTATCAACAACTTTCGAACTCAAGGCGAAATTCCTCGATTACAATGACCGATGTCGTAAAAGCAACAATTGCAAATGAAATTGACATCAGCATGAATGCTTATTCGCCACAACCATCCTGTGGTTATAGTTATCCGATCAAAGTTGTCACTTGTCTTATGATGGTTCCAGTGAATGGCTTTGTCGATACACAGGAGTACTTTATTCGACCCTTTAAATCTTGGGTGTGGATTTTTATACTGATATTTGTTTTCTATGTCACAATGTGGAAGGTCTCATTGAATAAATTCCTGCAGAAGAGCCCTGATTACTGGCAAAGCTTTAGTCAGACATTTACAGCGTTGTTGTTAATATCTCCAGAAAGATGCATCACAGACAAACTCCGTTTACATTCGCAGGTTTTTTTCTTCACCTTCCTTATTAGCAACATCTACGTTATCTACTTTACGTCCTTTATGATAGTGTCCATTCCAATCAAGCAGTTCGACACTATGCAGGATTTAATTGACAACAATGTCAAAATATTGACCACAGATTTTGATAAGAACCATTTAACCGAAGTAAAAGCATATTCGAAAAGTTTTTTGGAGCTAATGGTTCCAGTGGATCGAAAATTGTATGGTAAAGCGCTGCTGTCATTGAATAACGCAAGCTTTGCTTATATTGTTGGGGATGATAAACGGGATTTTTTGATGAACATACGAGCGTCTTGGATGATTAAACCTGTCCTCCGGACAGCTAGAGAGACATTGAATTTCTACTTTATTTGTTATTTTTTGCATCCGCATTCACCGTTTAAGGATATTTTGGATGAATTTATTATAAATTGTCTGGAGACAGGTTTGACTTATAAATGGGATACGGATCTTGTACTTGAAATTCTAAGACACGGTTTCAAAGAGAAAATATACAATAGGCCTGAGTATGGCCCGCAAAACGTTTCTTTGAATTTGAAGCATTTCAAATTTGCTTGGACGTTCTATGTCATTGGGTTGACAATGGCGGGGTTGGTGTTTTTTGGTGAACTTTATATTATTAAATTTGTTTCCGCTGAAATTCAAAATACTGAAGCACGTTATTGAAAAATGTTTACAAAATTAAATAAATACTTTTTATAAAACTAATTACACAGCAAACAAATAAAACATAACTTATTATATTTAAATTTAAGCATTTTGTTAATTTTTTCGAGGATCATTTTCTGAGTTTACATCAATAAAAAGAGTAAATAAATCACCTTTAAGCATCACGTAAATTCCAGATGATTTTTAAAGAAAATTATGCTGCAGCGTTAACTCAACCAAATATTAGAAATTCTTAAAAGACTTTTGAACGACAGCAATGAGTGAAAATTTAAAATTTGTTAACAATATTTTGTTTGATTTGATAATGGAAAAAAGCGATTAAATTTTTTAAAAATAAAAATAACTAAAAGTGTTCAAAGAACAAATTTTGAAACTAAATTTAAATTATAAAAGTGGCTTGGACCCACACTGATTTTCTTTTTTTTGAAAAAAAGATGTGAGGATTATTTAAAAAAAAAATTTGATTAACAAGAAAAATTTCCTGCATTTGATGAAATAGTTTGATTTCGAAATCTATAGCTTTCAAAAATTAAAAATATTGTCTTCAAACTTTTTTTATTTCTCAGAATATGTATATGGTTTTCGATATTCAGTTGTTTTTTCTTTTATAAAAATCCAACAGTCAATTTTTTCCTAAAAAATAAAATCTACAAAAAATAGTAAGCAAATTTGGTAAAAATTGATGTTCTGTTCTTAGGTTAGGTTGGAGTGGCTGTCCAGATGTCATTGACTCACCTAGACCTCAAGGGTCCATTGTGGTACCACTAATGAGGTTACTCATGGGAGAGTAATGAACTTAAACAAACCATTTTGTACTTTTAATGAAGTTAGAGATACATTTTGTGTCAATCGTTCCTAGTTCACTGGTATTATCGAAGGAGGAATTACCGAGAAAGTTATTCCTTCTAATGGAGCGTGCTGGACATGTACATAGAACATGTCTTCCTATGAGGCAGTGTCCTGTTATTACTCCAATTGTAGAGCTTATACTTTATCTGCTCAGGGACATCAAGCCTTTTGACCGTTTTAAGTCTATGCTTGGCCATATTTGCTTGGTTGCTAGGCAGGTGGTACATTGTGACCATCTAGCATTTGTTGATTCTAAAGCACATTGTTTGAGAAGATATTTGCATGTAGCAAGTGGTGTTCCTATGTTATGTTTTTGTCTTACATGAGGCAGAAGTGTTCCGTTTTTGGCGAGCTCATCGGCTCTGCAATTTCCCGGAATGTATCTGTGGCCCGGCACCCAAATGAGGTGAATGTTAAACTGTTCCGTCATCTCATTCAGAGATGATCGACAATCGTGGACTATTTGAGAGTTTGTGGAGACAGACGAGAGAGATTTAAGAGCGGCTTGGCCGTCTGAGAAGATTCGTATATCCTTACAAGATATAACGTTTTCTTTGAGCCAGGATAGTGCTTCTTTAATCGCCATTACTTCGGCCTGAAATACACTTCATTGATTGGGAAGTCTATAGGATAGACTAAGATTCAGTTGTTCCGATTAGATACCACTTCCAACTCCGTGATCGGTCTTTGAACCGTCTGTATAGAAGTATACCGCATCAAGAGGTGTTAGGTTTAAAAGCATTTCCAGTGCTGCGGTTGGTGTTGAGCGAAGTGCTCCTGTCATGCACATACCTGCTGACCACTGGACTTTGATGAGCTTATTTAGATTTAGCATCTTGTACAGTGCGGTCCACCATACGACAACTCCATAAATGAGTATCGGTCTGATTACGGAAGTGTATAGCCAGTGGGTTATTTTTGGCCTATGGCCTTTTTACAAGTAAAAAGCGCTACAGTAGCCTTTTTTACTCTTTCATCAATATTTGCCTTATAATAATATTTAGCTTGGTCGAAAAAGCTTAATGGTATTCTTTTAATCTTGGGTGGGCTAATCTGAGGAATTTTATATCTTCTCGATATAAATTATTAATTCTGTTTTATGTGTTTTAAGCCACATTGCTTAACCCATTTTGTTAACCTATTTAAGGCTTTTTGTTGGAGTTCCGAGAGAACTTGGGGGTTCTTCCCAGGTACAGATATTGCAACGTTGTCAGCATAGTCAATCACCCTGAAAACCTCTGCTTCCAATGATGTAAGTAGGTAGTTTACTACCATGTTCCATAAAAGAGGCGAAAGAACCCCACCTTGGGGGTGATTCGATTCACCGATCTGGTGACCTCATGCTATAAGTTATTGTCCTGCTTTTGAGCATGAGACTTATAAGATCTATGAGTGATTTCTCTAATTTCAGCTTATCCATTGCTGATGTGATCGCCTGGTAACTGACGTTGTTGAAAGCTCCTTCAATATCTAGGAACGCTACTAACTACTATATCTAGGAACGCTACTAACTTATACAACAGTACGTACCAGCGAATTAAGTGCTGATTCTACTGATTTTCCCTTAGAGTAAGCATGTTGGGCTGTGGAAAAGACACATGGTTTTAAGTTATGTCCGATGTAAATTTCAATCAATCTTTCCAAGTTTTTAAGAAGGAAGGAGGATAGGCTGATTGGTCGTAGATATTTAGGGTTAAAGTGGGAGGGTTTCGCTGCTTTAGGAATGAAGACTACTTTTGCCATTCTCCAGGCTTTGGAAATATATATCAACCTTTAACAGCTTGTCAGAATGATTTCTATGGCCCATTGCAGTTTCCGCCCCGTTATTAGATCAACTAAATCGCTAATATCAAGAGATTCTTTATCTGTGATTGTCCACGTGCCCGCTTCTGTCTTTAAAGCACTGGGTATTGTTGGACTCTTTAAGAGAATTTTCCTGAGTCTTATGGCTTCTGAAGTATTTCCTATTTTACCATAAAAGTTTTTCCAAGAAGACCTCTTACTCTTCCCTAATTTTTTTTATATTGCTTTAGAGCTTGTTTGTATAAGTCCCAGTCAGAAGGAGATCTATAGTGTACTTAGATCTATTGATGAGTTTGCGACAGCTCTTTCTGAATGGTTTAAGTTCTTTATGCCACCAATTAGGTTTCTTTTTACCCTTTAAAATGGTTACAGGGCATGAAGAAATGTTTTTGACTAAAAATCTATTTAATCTAACTTAATTAGATGTCAAAAACCTTATGTTTTATTGTACAAAATTATTTTGGAGATAAAATCGTTTTTTGTTCGTAAAATACTCGAGAAGACAAATACTTAAGACCTATGACCTATACTTAAGACCTTCGACCTATAAGTCTATCATCATTCCTTCTTAAGACCTTGGAAAGATTGATTTATATCTATTTAAGGGCAAGTATTAATACAAGACTTCTGTCTTCGTCTTAACATGCCTAACGTAAAGGTAAATCGGTGGGAACAGCGTTACACACTTTAGTACGCACCGTCGAATATTCCCTCTATCATAAAGAGTTCACTATGGTTACCTTCCTTGACATCGAAGGTGCCTTTAACTATGTGGACACATCTGCAATCACATCTGCAATAACATCTCTAGATGATGAGAGTTCGCTTTGGGATTTAATTCATTCAATGCTTACTAGCAGAATAATTTACTTAAAACAAGGCAACTCTTCTGGTAGACGATTCATTAGTAGAGGGACACCGCAAGGTGGTGTTCTATACCCTCTCCTCTGAAACCTTGTGGTGAATGAAATCCTACCTAGTCTAAATGCAGAGGGCTTCAGAGTGATAGCCTATGCGGACGACGTTGCTATATCAGTTTCAGGAAAGCATCTTAACACCCTAAAAGAACTTTTCAAAATGCCTTGGGCAGACTAATACTTTGGACTAATCGGTGTGGACTTGGTGTTAACCCACACTAAACTGATTTGGTCTTATTTTCGAGGAGATACAAAATTCCATTTGTCATCCCTCCCTTTATTAAGGGAATCCAGTTCAAATTCTCAGACAAGGCTAAATACTTGAGTCTAGTCTTAGATAAAAACCAAATTGGAAACGCAACGTACAAGAAAGAGTCAAAAAAAGCTACTGTAGATCTCTTTTCTTGCAAAAAAGCTATTGGTAATAAATGAGGTTTACAACTCAGAATAACTCGTTGGCTATACACATCGGTAATCAGACGGATTTTAATGTACTGCGTGGCAGTATGGTGGACTGCTTTAGAGAAAGGTATAAGCTTGCATATGTATAAGCGGATCGCTTCGCACGACGCCACGCCGTCTGCGGCACTGGACAAATTACTCTAGCTAACACTTCTTGACATATTTAGCAAATAAATAGCTGCAAGCTCTGCTATTGGCCTCAAAGCATCGTCGCAATGAACTAACAACAACATTGGCAACTCCGTAATTCTTAGGTATTTAGAATCAATTTCAAAGCACACCGACTACACCATCCCCCAACTGCAATTTCGACAGGAATTTCCAGATTTCTATACCTCCCAGATTTTTTAAAGAGGATAGGACATTCTTGGAGTATGAGTCAATCCAATTTTACACAGATGGGTCAAAAACAAAAGAAGGGGTTGGTAGAGGTGTGTACTCTGAACGACAGAAATTAAGTCTCTCATTCCGCCTTCCCCATCATTGTAGCGTGTTCAATGTGGAACTTTTGGCGATAAAGGAAGTCTTGTCCTGGCTTAAAGAAAATATGATATCAACATCTGATATCCGTATTTTCTCAGATAGCCAGGCCGCTATCAAATCTTTGGGCTCAGTCCCTACAAACTTTATAACAGTCCATAACAGTCGATCATCTCTAATGGAGATGGCACAACAGTTCAATATTCAACTTTGCTGGGTGCCGGGTCATAGAGACATTCCAGGTGACTTTAAGTCAGATGAACTCTACCACGTTTGTCACGTGTTGGCATACCAATCGCTACTTGTAAACTGTTGCTAATGCAAGACGCTGTGAGGAGGGCAGGCACCAGGTGGAACAACATCAGCACGTCAAGTCACAAAAAACCTCTGGCCAACACTGGATTTAAAACGTTCAAGGTGCTTGCTCTCTCTAAGCAGATCGCATATAAGCTCGATAATAGGTGTCATAACCGGACACTGTCTAATAGGAAAGCACGCCACGAGACTAGGCGTAATCTCAAATGACTTTTGCAGAAGCTGTATGGACGAGAAAGAGGAAGAAACGGTTCTTCATCTTCTCTGCACATGCCCTGCTCTAGCTCGAAAACGCAATAATTACCTAGGAGAATTCTTCTTTAACGATCTAAACGATCTAAATCATATCGGTATAATCAGCCTCTCACGTTTCGTAAGGGACTCTAGCTGCTTCCATTGAGCTTAGGAGGAAGCCTCAAGATTCATGTGGTATCACAATGGGCCATTAAACTGGCTTAAGTGTGTCCGTTTCCATCTTGGACAGACACTATAACCTAACCTTTGTTGATATAAGTCTTGAACCCCATGGGTGTGTTTCGCATTGAAGTCTCCTCCAAAAAGAAAGTTATGCCCAAGAAGATTAAATAGATCTGTATAGTCATCTTCTATCGGGGAGCACCTTGGTGGGCAGTATATAGGTGCTATCTTAAACTCTTTCTTTTTCATACCAATACTAATAGTTGTTACTTGCATATTTTCACTAGTAAACTTGGCTACTTCATAATGTTTTAAGCTTTCTTTTATGAGAATCGCCGATCCACCTCTTGCCTTGTCAGCTGGATGTGGAAAAACTTTAGATTTTTGGAGTGGTTCAATTTTAACAGCTATGCCCAAGATTGATCTTACTTTATGACAAATCGGACTGATTACAATAACTTCCTATGGGAAGTTACAAATAAAAAGACCTGTCGAAACTATCTAATATTGGTAATGAAAATCCTTTGTTTTTTTAGTTTTTGTTATTTGGAAAATTTTAATGACTTTTGATAAAGCTTTAATCTGACTTAAGTTAATTTAAATTTATTGCCATCATTGCTTTACTGTGGGAGTATAGAAATTGTTTATTAAATAATTACATCCAAAATTGAGACCCTCTTTGTTTGCTATCGCCAATAAATCATATATTTAGACTTACTATTGTACCCTCGTCACAATGTTTCCCACATAATTCAATGACTTTTGTATGACTGCAATCATAATCGAACAATTATTTAACATTATTTTAACTTCATACATCATACTCGGCTTAATGGAGTACGAATTACTTCAAATAAACTCCGTATAAATATTACATTATTCAACACCCTCCTTTTATTCCATAATAATTTAATTTTCCAAGAAGGAAAGAATAGAAGACCCTTAAAAAAATGCATAAATTGAGTCCTCAAAAACTGCATCACTCAACCATGCCATGTTTTCCTGGGCTGTGAGGAAAAGTGTCACATTTATGATTTCTATTATCTTTCAATCTTTTCCTTTCAAATGTACACGAGCTACGAGCATACTCACTCACTTTGTCGACTTGTCTAGAGTTGTGTTTTTTTTTGTGTTTCCCTTTGAGAAACAAGAACTATTATCCTGTCATAATCAGAAATATTCCAGAATTTCATTTCATATCATTTATATTCCCTTCAAAATATAGGAATTGAAAAAACCAAAAAAAAAACTAAAACTCAAACACAATTCAGAGCAAATATGTATTCATAGTTAAGACTCAAAAGACAGACAGCCAGGAATGTTATGGGAGGACGTTTCCGATGTTTCCCTGATGGTTTGGCTGGATGATGGTGATGCAAGGACTCATGATAAATGAGGCCACGTGCCTTATCATCGCTTAGAAACAAGGAAACCAATTTGTACAATGATGGTAGCTATAGGTAGGTAGCTTCTACCGCGCGTCTCTATTGCCTCCGCCACTGCCACCAAAGACGTCGTCGTCATCGCCAAACGTGTGGGAAGTGAGAGCATGTTTGTTATTTCTTCTATGACAACGACATCAGCAGCGCTCCTTTGGGATGAATCAATCTGGAATGGGGTCTCTAACAAAAAATTATTTTAATATTCATTCACATTCATTTTTATTGAAATCGAAAGTTGAAAAAAAAGTGAAATTGAAATTCAAAAAACGGGTATGTTCGAAGGCAGGAGTGCGCTAGTCATTGGCATGTCAGTCGTGTCACCCTTAGCTTATCACTCATCAATGTGGGCGTTCTTCTTTTCAGTATATATTTTTGAACCCCATGGATTTTTTGAAAAAAGAAAAATTATGGAAAATATTAATTCACTTCATGACAATGAATATTTTGTCGCACTTTTGTACTATCTCCATTGAACATCAACAAATTAATTAAAAGGGATTCTCGTTCTCTTTGCATATAGCATAGTACTTCCCCTTGTAGCCTCCTGACCTATTTTTATACGTATAATAATAATTTCTCGCTATACTGTTTCTATTTTATCCATTCAGTTGTTCGTTTGGGTAAATTTGTGCTGGCGGGCGTGAAATCGCAACGGATAATGGAAATCGAATTTCAAGAGAGGTTAAAATTAAGTGTGACCAAAGGCAAAGGGAATACAGTAAGTATACCCTACATTGAGAAGACCACAGTGGTTGTGTATTATTTTTAAATAACCATATGGTTTTTGAAAGTATGTCATACAAGAAAGGTCAAGAGAACTAAAAATCGGTATTAAGCTTTAAGTTTTAGACATCGAAATATGTAAATCATATTGGAACATTCCTAAAGACGAAAGGAACTACGAAAAAATGAATCACTACAGATGCGATGCTCCTTGTATTTTTTTTAATTAAGCTTCCTTACCTAAAAATGTCCAAAATTACAAATACTCAAACTGCATCTTACTGTTTAAGATGAAAGTTATTTTTCTGAATAGTAAGTTATTGTAATCAGCCCGATTTGTCAAATTGAAAATTTTGACATTTTTCGATGTTTCAAGGTTCCTAGAGTCGAAATACAAGATTTTTAGAGATTTCATCACTGTACGTGAGTGATGCTTTTTCGTGGTCCATAGCTCAAGAACCAGAAGAGATATCGACTTTAAATAAATTTTGTTATACAGATAATAAGGCAGAAAGATGCAGAAAGGGCTCTCAAACAAATTGAGTGGGTGGTTTCTTTTTTTACAATAGCATCTTAAATCTAGTTAACTCTAAATATCTCTCGAACCAATAACGCTAGAGACTTGAATTAAATGTTATATTAGATATATATTGTAAATTTTTGGAAAAATATAATTAATAGTTTTTTCTATAAAAAAAAAAAAACTGAAAATTTGTCACCTCGAAAATTTTATGAATAAAAAATGATTTCATCTCCAAAACAATTTTCAACGAAAAATAACGTTATTAAGATCTGGTAAAATTTTGAGAAAAATTGAATTGGCAGTTTTTTTATAAAAGATAAAAAACTAAAACAATATTACTCAAAGTTGGTAAAAAATTAATTTTGACTCCAATATCTTTTCAAAAACTTGATATTATCGATTTCAATTTTTGCTTATAGGAAATACTGTTTTCAACATTCTATCTATCTATATATATATAAAAATGAAATGCTGTTCGTTAATTTCACTAAAACTCGAGACCGGCTGAACGGATTTATCTTATCTTAGTCTTGAAATGTTCGCGGAGGTCTAGGGAAGATTTGAAGGGGAGAAAAAATCGATTAATTTCCGGTAAAACCCTAAAAGCAGCCCTTTTCTATTTCCTACACAAAAACGTTTTCTAGAGTCAATTCGAACTTTGTTGCTATTCAATTAAGTTCATATTAAATTATAATCACACACTGTTGTCTAAACAATTAAGGTCTGTTCCTAAAGTCAAAGAGTCAATTTGCAATTTATTAGAGATGCATAAAGTTCAAATTGAATCATATCTATACAAATAGTCATCGCGTGCGCTTTAAAGGATCTAATGTTTCCTTGATGCTCCCGGAGGAACCGAAAAAGGGTTTTTAACTTGATTGCTTTTGACGAGGATCAGATCGTGAAAGATGTTGCTCTAGCGTTGGCTTCGTCTGGAATAGCTGCGACTCTGCTAGAAGGCGGGTGAGCTGCGCATTCTGCCTTGAAATTACAAATTAAACATGCAAATCACCGAAACACCAATTTGCAACATCGCCAAAAATGGCGCAATGGCAAATGTGTTTGCGAAGCAGTTGTAAGATATTGGAAATAATAATGTTGCAATGGACACCTCGACCGGATTCATCATATTACCCACAGATTTCTGTCACATCACAGATTCAAGAGAGGAGCATGTTTTTCAGATATAGCTCAAAAGTTCAATAACCAAAATTGGCTGGGTGAACGAGGAATATTGGCAGCGAAAAATAAAGATGTCGAGGATCTTAATGCGACCATTCAGAATTTTCTTCCAGGACAGTTGGTTTCCTTCAAATCAGTCGACTCCGTTATGAACCAGGATGACGTAGTCAACTATCCCACTTAGTTTTAAAATTCACTGGAATTTCCTGAATTACCACCTCATAATTTGCAGTTAAAAGTAGGATCAGTTGTCATCACTCTGAGTAACATTAACCAACCTCAACTATGCAATGGAACAAGACTGGCTGTGAAAAAGCTGATGAATAACGTAATTGAGGCAACAATACCAAGGAGAGGCTGTCTTGATCCCGCGAATACCGATGATTGCAACGGATTTACCATTAGACTTTAAACGCTTACAATTTCCTGTACGTCTGGCCTTTGAGATAACAATAAATAAATCTTAAGGACAGTCTTTAGAAGTTTGCGGAATCAATTTGGAGTTTCTCTGTTTCAATTTTTACAATAATACGTCACGTGTTCACGCGCCGGAAAAACGTGTGCTTTGTTTATCTTCGCAAGAAAGCTTTAAATTGATTAACAAACCGTATCATAACAGTGTGTGTCTGTTAATAACAATTTTAACCTTAAAAATAGCCAGTATTTCAGGAAAACTCTGATTTTAAAGCAAGCAACATACTGTGTCGAAAATAATAATAAAACTTCAAGCTTCATTAAAAAAAATGCTTCCTTATTCAATACGTTTTGTTTGCTTTGAAATTAATTTATACAAAAGTATAGGTCTTTTATTTATTGATTGAGGCAGTACGAAGTCTGCCGGGTCAGCTAGTAGCTAATAAAAGTTGGTAAACAATAATTTTCGACACTTTTTTATTTCGCAGAAAATATTGTTTTCGATATTCAGCAGTTTTTTTTCAATCCAACATTACGTTTTTTCATACAAAAATAAAATCTACAAAAAAATAGTAAGCGAATTTTGTAAAAATTGATGTTCGGTTCTTGATATCTCTCAAATTATTTTCATTCATCCAATTTGTAAAAAGATAATAAATGCTACTGCAATTGGTAAAAATTTGCTTTCGACTAAAAATCTCGTTACCAAAAATAGATTTTCAAACCAAACTATTTCATCATATGCAAAATATTGTTGGTAATTTTTAAATTTTGAAAAATAATTCAACTTACAACTTTTTTAACAATGATTCAAAACTGTTCTTTAATTCTCGACAAAAATTAAATAAATAAAAGTTCTATGGGAGTACCCTGATTCTGGGAAAATCAAAACCTTAATTTTTACAAGTATTCTATTTTGTGTAACAATACAATACAATTCGTGTAACACGGATATGGACAAGCTTCTTTCGTTTTTATTTTAAAATTCTTAAACCCAAAAATGTTTTATGACGGTTCTTCCAAAGAAGGTCATTAAAAGTACTTGTTTTTTTGGGTCACTTGGATAGGGACAAGTTCTAAATTTACCTATTAGCGTGTTTTAAATCAGATAAAAGGATACTATGATTGTTTGGGAGCTTAGTACGAATATGAATTTGATAGAATCAAAAAGTATAAGAAGAGGTTACGAAGCAAGAAATAGACCACATTCGAGCTCACTGGTATCTTGGCAAAACCATCGGTTTTATAGCTATCAAAATTAGAAGAAGTTCAAATGCTGTATAAAACTACCTCAAAGTAGAAAAAGCACAAATAAAGATACAAGTAATCCACATAATTTCAAAAAAAAAGCGGGCGATAGTGAGAGTTTCTTCAATTTCAAGGCTTTAAATAAGTAAATTCAAGACAGAAGCTGGTTTAAATGCTAGTAAATCGACTTTTGGTCAGTGATACAGAAGGTAGACCATATACGACACCAGCAAATGAAGAAAAAAACACCATAGAAGTCTGCACGTAAGAGCCTTAACTTTGCTACAAATCACCGTTGGTGGAATCGAGCTCATCATACCGTCGTCTATCTCGATGAAAACAAAAATTAATTTGGACGGACTTAATGGATGTAACTGCTATTTTAATTATTTAAGAAAGGAAGAAAACTATCTTGAAAAACGGTAAGCAAATTAGATGGTATAATGGGAAGGGGAGCAATCACCTATTACGGGACAGTGGAGCTGGATTTTCTAAGCTCTAAAATGATGACAATCACTTAAAAATCGATTCTGGAATGAGCTTTTCCGCACTTTTCTGAATTATTTGGTAGACATAGATGGAATTTCCAACAAGATAATGCACCAATATATACGGCACGGACAACAAAAGCCTGAATTCAGGGACAAAATGTGACCTTATAACCAAGGACCTCATATTCAGTGGGGATGGCTTTCAAGAAAAGTCTACAAAGGAGGACGACTATACCAAAAAACCAAAGAGATAATGTAAACCATAAAACGGATCTGGGCCCAAATTTCGCCAGCACTCCATGAATCCATACACCACAGGTTATTTCATGTTAATGTTGAAATCAGGAGGCAGCACATTTAATAAAACCAGTATTTGCCTAGACCCATAAGACTTTTCATTATTTTATTTACTTTAAATGGTCCTACAGGTAAATTTATATCTTATCAACAATCCATGTGACAAAAAAAACAGGTGTTTTTTTGACCTTCTTTGCAAAAAATTTCATAAAACTTGTATTAACTTAATCCAAAAATGTTTGCTTCCACATTTGGGTTTTCCCAGAAAAGCGAAGGGTTTAAGAAATATCCTCAAATTAAAAAAGCGAAAGAAGCTAGTCCCATTCCATGTAACACGAAGTGTATGCAAGACAAAATGACAATGATATGGACAAAATAATAGGCTTTAGTTTGATTGTTCTGCACCATAATCGATTTCATTTTTCAATAATTTGAAAAACACTTTTAAAGAACAAAGGGACTCTTAAAATATTGTTAAATTTATTGCAAGAGTGAAAGTAAAAAAGAATTTTCGATTCACTTTTTACAGAACCATATTCATTCTGTGACACTTTTTCTTGTCAACCCCACTGTGGGTATCTTTAAAAGTGAGAAAAAAAGGAAAAACAAAAGTCGTTATTGCTTTGGCAAAATAGATGATGTCGCGACTGAACGATTTTTCATTTTATTTTTCGGTTCATTTTTCCCATCTCACACCGAGTATTTTCCTTCTTTTTTTCTGTTCTGCGTTTTTGTGTTTTTTTTTTAGATTTTCCTGCCAAAACACTAAAGAAACAAAATTCGTCACACTTATTTATTTTGGTCGAACGAAAGAAATATACAATATCTATTGGTTGCGGAGTAAAGTTCGGATGCTTTCTAAATTGTGTGAGTGGCTTCTGCTTCTTATAATATTTTCTACAAGTTTATTCAAAACCAATTTATCATTATTTTTATTCGCGTTGTTATGGACAAAAAGATAAATCGTGTTTTGTAAGAGAAGAAGAAGCGAACCATCATTGAAGTTTTGCCACATTCGTGCCCTGGCGGTTTTCATAGATATGATAGACATCTTCTTTCGTTTTGTTTCTTTGTTGTATAGCAATTTCCATCCCGTCGCTATTCACCATATCGCTAAGCAAATATTCAATTTGTCTCAAGTGAAGTGGAGTAGCACGTTGTTGTTGGATGGAAAAACTCGAAGAAAAATAAAAAGAATTGAGTTTGATACATTGAATGACTGACATCCTTTTTGAATAACGGTTTTCAGGGGCGGATTTCGAACAGAGAATTTTTTATATTTAAACGGTTTTAGACTTCTTTTTTCTTTAAAAAGCTAGGGTAAAGGTACCAGTATCCGGACAGTCTTAGTTTCCGGACACACATTCATTTTTTCGAGAATACCATCGAAATTATGACCCGTTATATGTCTCACACATACTACCAAAGTTTAAAGTCGATCGGCGGGATACTGAAAGAGTTACAAGTCAAATCAGTGTCGACGGTCTGCAAGTGCGTTTGTGTTTTAGATTTGTGTAAAAAAAAATAGTGACAGCATTTGCAAAACGTAAGTAATTTAATTTATTATTTTATTGTTATACAAATTACTTAGCTTTTATTAAAATTGAATAAACTTCAATATCAAAGAAAAAAAAAAATAAATTTACTTATTTTTTGCCGCTGTTTTCAGTGTCCGGATACTGGAACCAAAATTGAAGAACCAAAAATGAGAAAAAACGCAAATCCTCTCTTTTATGCTTTTATGTGGTAGTTTGCTATATTTTTTATAATACAAAGAAATAGAAATGTCATTTTCATACAGATTTTCAGTATTCGGACAGGGTTAACTCGGGAAGAGTATATTTGTCCGGGAACTGAAAAAATAGTCTCAGTGTCCGGACAGCTTACTTCATATGAAGTTAGAGGTATTTTTATTCATTTAAGTAGCTAACCTACCAGCCTTATTTTTTTATATAATGAATGCAAACAATTTAGCCCAAGCCTTAAATAATATAAGGACGAACAACGCATAAGGCAAGCAGCGATCAAGTAGGGAATATGCCGCTCAACTTTGCACGACCGATTAAAGGGAAAGAGGCTAATCGGCGAAAGGGCTACAAAAATTGGCCCAGAACCATATTTGAAAGCCGATGAAGAGGAAAAAATAGCTCAACTCGCAGATTTTTGCATGTGTGGCTTTCCCTTAAAAATGGATGATTTATTGAACACGGTCCAGAAAATTATAAAAGACTCGAAGAGACTCCGTTCAAAAACGATCGTCCAGGAAAGGCATGGATGCGAGCCTTTATTAAAAGTAACCCCTCTTTATCTTTGCGAGAAACGGAGACCATCAGTAAGGGTAGAGCCGTAGTTACCAAAGAGGCTATTTTAAAATGGTTCAGAAAATTTGAAGATTTCCTGGAAAGCATTGGGCAAGCACAAATTATGGAAGAGCCAAGAAGAATTTTAAATGGAGATGAGAGTAGCTTTTGCCTCTGTCCAAAAACTGGCAAAGTTTTTGCTCCAAAAGGCTTTAAAAATATATACCAAATTTCAGATGGAAAAGAATAAGAAACGCTGACTGTGCTGATCGTTTTTTCTGCTGATGGAACCCTTTTTGAGCCCGTGGTCGTGTTTCCATATTTGCGCCCACCGAAAGATATCGTCGAAAGTATGCTAGAATCTTGGTTTTTAGGAAGAAGCGAGAGTGGATGGATGAGGAGCGAAACCTTTTTTGAATATGTTGCCAACTGTGTCCACAAACGATTATTTGCCAGCAGCATCGAGTTACCCGTTGTATTGTTTGTAGATGGGCACAAATCGCATTTGACTTTAGAGCTCAGTGAGTTCTGCAGCCAGAATGGAATAATTTTGTATGCGTTACCACCCAACACCACACACATCATGCAACCAGCCGACGTAAGTGTCTTTAAACTACTAAAATCAGACTGAAAAATAACAGTCTGCGATTGGCAGTCAAAAAATTTAGGACAACAACTCACCAAACAAAACTTCTGTCCTCTTTTAAATGAAGCAAAAATGAGGAATAAAAACATTAAAAACGGGTTTTGAAAATGTGGAATATTTCCATTAAATCCGCAAGCAGTTGACTTCACAAAATGTGTTAAAAACAACACTGAAAACTTTTTAATTGCTCACGTTCCTGTCAGATGAAGACCAACCTTTAGATATTCCATCCCTCAATAATGCTTCAGGATCTCAATGTAGAGGGTATTCTACAGAAAGAAACTTCAGAAGCGGATAGCTTAAGCACAATTGAACCCGAGCCTGTAACGACAAATACTCCGCAACAAGAAAATTCGCGTAAAACCCATGAAATTTTGTCCGGAACACATCTTATGGAAATTGATAATTTGATGGAATCCACGGTTACACCGAGCACTTCAGCAATTGTATCTCCAAGACCATCTGGTAGTGAAAATACCCCAACTTCAAGATCTTCCATATCTGCCTATATTGGGCCACAACCCCACAATAAAACAGATTACCACTTGATTTTTAGTCACTCCATCTTCCGCTTTGTTACTAAGCTCAATATTAGCTAACTGATTATATGGCCTTCTGCTTTCAAATCCAGCTCTGTTCGTCTGCCTTTATGGTTGCAGTTGGTTATGTCGAACGGATGAAGCCCCTGTGTGGTGTCCAACTGAATCAATTGAAAGTGAGTTCATTATTCCGTAGCGTCGCTGTCGCGTGTGTCTTCTTTGAAATTGATTGATAATAAGTTGTATATGGATGTTTATTTTATTTTGTTGTTCTTGTTGTTGATGATGGACAAGTACCTATCTTCTATGCATATACTGACATGGACACAAGTATTTATCTCATCCAGACCTATGAGTGGCAGATCACAAATGATCATTTGATTGATCTTTGTTCTCTGATGAATTTATACAAATTGTAGGCGTTGAACTCTCTCTGAATATCTCTATTTTAATTCTTCTTTTTATCATTTTGAATAACAATAATTATTTTTGTGTTTGCTTCCTATTTAAGTAGAATTAAATGACCAAGGGTCAACAATCATTTTATCTTAATTCTTGAAATATAATCTTATTTTCAACATTTTGAAGAGTTGGTATAGTATTTCTAAGTAGGAATTTAAAAATTCTTCGTTTATAATAATAATTAAAATCGAGGATAATCTTAATTGAAATAATTTAACAAAACCAATAAAAGAGGGATTTTACGAATATCATCAAATATATCAATTAAATACATGCAGGTTAATGTTTGGTTTGCTTGAACATGTATTGGGTGAGTAATTTAGATCTTTTATTAGGATTCTTATTTAAGGCAGTTATCAACAATTCGAAATTTGTTCAAACGTCATAGCTTATATTCCACGTTTAATAGTTATTATAGGAAAAAATTAATATATGGGTTTTATATAAACGTTGGACATTCTTATTCGAACTTATCTAATTTGTTCAGCTCATTTTTTATATCTTTCTAACTTCTGAAAAAATTTAGGCACAAACTTTTAGACTAAATTTGACGATACAGTACTTAAAATTTGTTTTCAGCTTTAGCAATACCAGAAAGCTTTTAAATGACAGGCGTTATGGCACAATGGGGATTCAAAAACCATGTAGGGCTAAATGCTTCGAAAACTCAATTTTGTCTATTGGCGCAAAAGCGTAACCCTCTCCCAATGCCGCTTTCCATGGTGGTACTTGCATCGAGGAGACTGAACAAATGTCAGTCCTAGGTATGTGCATTACAAGAGTGATCACATATTTGACATCGCCAAAAATTATGGTAAGTGTTTATTCAAGGATTTTCTAGCCCTTCTGATTCAAGAATTACTCTTGAAGGATTTGTCAATTCCCATAGGAAGATATGTAATGTAATGTAATTAAAAATGTTGACATTTCTCGACGTTTCAAGGTCCCTAGGGTCGAAATAAAAGATTTTTAGAAAGATGTCTGTGCGTGCGTGTGTACGTACGTTTGTACGTCCGTACGTTCGCGACGTTTTTTTCGTCCTCCATAGCTCAAGAACCAGAAGAGATATCGACTTCAAATAAATTTTGTTATACAGATAATAAGTCAGAAAGATGCAGAAAGGGCTTTCAAGAAAATTGCGTGGGTGGTTTTTTTACCATAGCAGTTTGAAAAAAAGGTGAACATTTTGGTTAACCCTAAATATCTTACTTAATTTAACGACTAAAATGTGATTCCATCTCTAAAACAATTTTGTGCAACGAAGAATAATGTTTTAGACATCTGATAAAATTTCGAGAAAAATCTAATTGACAGTTTTTTTTATAAAAAATAAAAATCTAAAAAAACATTACTTAAAGTTCGTAAAAATTGAATATCGATTCAAATATCTTTTCAAAAACTTGAAAATTGGGCTTCAATCTTATTTATCTTATAAAAAATATTGTTTTTAACATTTTGAAAAATTTTGAAAAAATTCGAATTGACAGTTTTTTTACAAAAAATAAAAAACCTAAAAAAAAATAACAAAAGTTGGTACAAAATGATTTCGACTCAAATATCTTTTAAAAACTTTGAGATAATAGCTTGTAATTAATTTTTTCTTATAAGGAATATTGTTACAATATTAGGACAAATTTTGAGAAAATCAAATTGACAGTATTTTTACAAATAATAAAAACCTAAAAACAAAATTTATAAAAGTTGGTAAAAATTAATTTTCGACTCAAATATCTCTTCAAAAATTTTAAATAATTTAATATTATAAGAAATATTGTTTTTAACATTTGGTTAAATTTTCAAAAAATTAGAATTGACAGTTTTTTTTACAAAATATAAAATTAAAAAATAAAACCAATACTAAAACTTGGTAAAAATTTACTTACGACTCAAATAGCTTTTCAAAAATTAAAAATATTGGCTTCAAACTTATTTTATTTCACAGAAAATATTGTTTTCGAGATTCAGATTTTTATATAAAAATCTAATAGTCCGGTTTTTCATAAAAAATAAAATCTACAAAAAATAATAAGCAAATTTTGTAAAAATTGATATGAGTACATATAGACAAACTTTTAAGCAAGACAAATCGACTGACGGGATGGGAAGTTATCAGTGTGGGTCGCATCCCAGCCTCTTTTTCTTTTTTAATTAAGGTGGCACCTGCAGGTGCCACCCAAGACCCCTTACATGGCAGTCCAACGCACTGACCATCATTCCACGGGTACTACAAAACAAAAAAGAGGCTGAGATGCGACCCACACCGATAACTTCCCATCCCGTCTGTCGATTTGTCTTGCTTAAAAGTTTGTCTAGATTTTATTTTTTATGAAAAAACGGACTGTTGCATTTTTATATAAAAATTACTGAATATCGATAACAATATTTTCTGTGAGTCAAAAGTAAATTTTTACCAAGTTTTAGTATTGTTTTTTTTAGAGTTTTATTTTTTGTAAAAAAACTGTCAATTCGATTTTTTTCAAAAATTTTACTGAATGTTAACAACAATATTTTTTGAAAGAAAAAAGTAGTTTAAAGCCAAAACCTACAATTTTTGAAAAGATATTTGAGTCGAAAATCATTTTTTATCAACTTTTGTTAATTTTTTTTTCGGTTTTTGATTTCACATATCAAAAACATTATTTTTCTTTGCACAAAATTGTTTTGGAGATGAATTCATATTTTAGATGACAAATTTTTTTTCAGTTTTTTTGATTTATAAAAAACGGAAAACTTTAAACGGATTTTATTTAAAAAAATATGCTTTTTTAATATCACGTTACAATATATTATATAAAATGTAATTCAAGTCTCTAGCGTTTTTTGTTCGTAAGATATTTAATGTTAACCAAAATGTTCACCTTTTTTTTAAACTTCTATACTAAAAAAAACGACATTCGCAATTTTCTTGAGAACCCTTTCTGCATCTTTCTGCCTAAATATCTGTATAACAAAATTTATTTGAAGTCGACGACGAAAAAATGTCGTACGGACGTACAAATGTACCTACACAGGCACTCACAGACATCAGATCATTACATGCTCTATTCAAATAGCCAGTTGCATTCTTCCCCTTAAACAATTCAACCGTAATACCCGTACTGCTAGAAATGCTCATTATTTTACCCATGAAATTAATTTCGGACGTACTGATAAGTACAGAGATTCTTTCCTTAGCCGCACTACGCGAATGTGGAATGCTTCTCCCACTCAGTACAACGTGCAGACATTTAAACCAACGTGCATTGGTTTCTCCTTTCTCCTATCCTCCTTTTCTAATTGGTCACACTTTGTTGTATAAGGGTATTCATAACTCGTTTATAGTGTGCGCACAATATAAACAAACATTCAATTCCTCGCAAGTGATGACGCAGGCAGGAATTAAACCCAAGACCTCGTGCCATCACG
This sequence comes from Eupeodes corollae, assembly GCF_945859685.1. Classification (NCBI taxonomy): domain Eukaryota; kingdom Metazoa; phylum Arthropoda; class Insecta; order Diptera; family Syrphidae; genus Eupeodes; species Eupeodes corollae. The sequence continues at coordinate 119,467,738 of NC_079148.1, forward strand.
CCACGGGTTATATAAATTATATTTTGTATTCACCTATCCATCCACCGAAGAATTGCTTAAGATGATTTTTCGAATAAAAGTAAGATCAACTTCCAACTGCTTCAAAATCCAAAAGTTTTAGTAATAGCTCGAAGCTGTAATTTGCCATGATATTATGTCTTTATTGACTGATTAAAGGCTTATATTTTGACAGAAAGTAAAGGAAACAACCACAATCTGTCAAAATGAACCCCGTTCCTATTGGAAAGAAGAATATATTTTTTGCCTTGAATGATTTCGCATTACGGTGGTTTTGAAATTTGGTAACAGTTTTTAAAACCTTAGTTCTTGAAATAATAGTTTGGTTTATTTAAAAAAAAATAATTTTTTTTTTAATTTTTTAGGGAAACAAATTCCAATTTGACACTTTTTTACCTTGTGTGAGTGTTTACAGTTTAGGCATTTGATTTAATATTTTTCTAAATAATATATGTGTTTTAATTATTTAAAATCCCATTACTTTTCAATTCTTTTATTGAATTCTTTAAACTGAGTTTACAAACCGATAACATAACATACCACTGCATCATTGTTAACCATGTTGTTTCTGCCAAACAATGAAAATCGCATTAAATTCCAATTCTTTTGTCCTAAAGTGGATTCTAAAAGCGATCTATTATCCCAAACCGATATCACAAAAACAGGTACTATACAACTTTAGCCATACATAGGTACTCATGCTAGAAAGCAATAAATTCTCTTTTACTCAGCTGCATTTAAAGGGACTTTAGTTTCACCTAAACTAAGATAAGTTTGCTCGTTGTCGCGCTTACCGTCTATAAACCATTCACTATAAAGATATGTATATAGGTACCCATTTAGGTAAGGTACCTCCCAATCTAACATGCGGTTTTGAAAATTGGTGAAAATTGTGAGCAATTTTTCTCGTCCCATTGTCATCATCCCTCGGTCGGTCGTAGTTCTTCTCATTGTTGCCGAGATAAAGGGACAAAATCCTTTTTTAATATTATTCTTTTCGCATTCCTTTGTCGTTTTTCATTTGGCATTTTCTATTAATGACCATTGCATTCACTTTTGGTCGGCATTGATATTTATGAATGTTCCTTTTTCAACATCTGCTTGCTCCGCAGCATAGAGAGAGTTTTCGCATACTCAAGATTCAGCTATGCAACTTGCACGTCGTCGTAGTCTTCGTCGTCGCACCCGCCAGGATGTCTAGTGGGATACTTGAAAATATGCGAATAGATATCATGCAGTGGTGGTCCAGCTTGAAGTAGGTACTCATGTGCATCCTTAGAAAAAGATCCTTTGTTAACTTTATTTTTGTTGTTTCATTTTTTATTCGTCCTTCTTGATATACACGACACATGCTTGTTTCGAGTTTTTTTTTTGGTTGATTTCGCATTTCTATTATTATTATTTTGTTGGTTGTGTGTGTTAAAGGACTCCATGATTGTAAATGGAAAATGAAATTGCGTTAGGGCATTGTTTTGGTTAGGCTAAGGTACCAAAGGACTGTGGTACTTCAATAAAGTCATCTTTTTTGTGTTCCGCAACAGGAACACTAGGTCTTTGAATCATAGCACAAAAGACCTCTTTTGGTCTTTAATACTCGAAATATTAAAAGATTTTTGGATTTTCATTTGATGACATTTTGATGAAGATCCAAACGAGAAAAGGAAGATAATAGATGACTTTTTGCAATACAAAAGGATTTACAAAGAAAGAATGAACAACAAAACTAATGAAGTATTCTTATATAGTCAAAACTTAAGACCACAAGAAATATTGGATTTAAAGATAAACACATCATCCAGGCTTGAGGATATGAAAATAATTTGAATTTAATTAAAAAAATGTATAAAATTCATTATGAAGATAGGTATTTTCTATTTTGTGAAATAACAAAACACAATAATTCTAATTCTTGATTTTGTTGATTTTATTATTCCCAAGAAGAACGTAAGAAAACATTGTGAGAAACAGGATTCAGCTTTAGCACCTGGTTTATAGAGAAATCGGAAGGAAGTCAGGTACCTAGGTTAGGTTCCTATACAGAAAATCCAGTGAAATGTGGCATTTAAATATACAATAAAGAGGAAAGTAAATAAAGGCGGGATTATATTTAAAATTCAAATCAAGTTATGTTGGAGGAGGAAAAAGTAATAATTTTTATTTATATTTATTCTTCCTTGAAATGTAGGGTCCTTATAATAATATTCATCATATTTTATTTGAGGATGGTCGTGGCTGGAGGTAGGTACATGTGAAGATAATTTATGGCCTTACATTAAATCGAAAAGCAACACTGATGCAATTAAAAAAATAAGAATCTAGGTACGCAGGTGAAGAAGATTAAATATAGGACTGATGTCAGCAATTTTATTGGAAGAAGGAGAAATTATAGATATTTAATGATATCAAATAGTAATAAATAATAATTACCCAAAAGGCAAGCAGGTGTATTTATATTGCTTTGGCTGAAAACCTGCATACCTACAAATTAAATTAATTCTTACGGAACATAAAAAAGATGAAGTGGTACTGATGATTTAGTACTTCCTATTAAAGATTAGATAGTAGTACTAAATGCTGTGAAAAATACTTTAATATTCATGACAAAATAATAAAACAATTTTTTTTTTAATATTAGTTTAAAACTTATTTTTGTATAATATATTATTAACTTTCCATAGGAAGTTATTGTAATGGGGCCGCTTTGACAAATTGAAAATTTTGACATTTCTCGACGTTTCAAGTTCCCTAGAGTCGAAATAAAAGATTTTTTTATGTTCGTACGTTCGTTCGTCCGTACATTCGCTACGCTCAAGAACCAGAAGAGATATCGACTTCAAATAAATTTTGTTGTACAGATAATAAGTCAAAAAGATGCAGAAAGGGCTCTCAAGAAAATTGCAAGGTTTTTTTACCATAGCAGTTTTAAAAAAAGCTGAACATTTTCGTTAACCCTAAATATCTTACGAACCAATGACACTAGAGACTTGAATTAAATTTTATATAGTATATTGTAACGTAGTTGCAAACAAACATATTTTTGAAAAAAATTCTAATTAACGGTTCTTTTTATAAAACTAATGAACTGAAAAAAAAATATATTATTTACTCCGAAAAATTTACGAACAAAAAACGATTTTATCTCCAAAATAATTTTGTGCAACGAAGAATAATGTTTTTAACATCTGATAAAATTTTGAAGAAAATTGAAATTTTTTTTATAAAAAATAAAAACCTATAAAAAACATTACTAAAAGGTTTTAAAAATTGACTTTTGACTTAAAAATATTAAATTTTAACATGTAAGAAATATTATTTTTAACTATCGGACCCGACAGACTTACTCCTGTCATAAAGATTTGTAAAGTTGCAGTTTTCGTTTCTACGTATTTTATAGTCGTGGCTTAACATTCGCCTGAACAGAACCGTCACCCTGGTGATAGGTCGTTGCGAATAAAAATTAATTAAATGAAACATATATCTATAACGATTTAAAAGTAAGTAATCGGTTTATTGTTAATCATGTGAATAATAATAACTAACCGAAATCAGTTTAATTATCATAGTGCTTTTTGATATACGATGTTTTTTGTTTGATTACTTGGCGCAAAGTCAAACAAATCTGATGGTTTTCCAACAAGGGAACAGGCAACATACAATTGACCATGCGAGAAACATGGGTTTTCTAAGTTAATACCACAAACACTTAATGATTGTCCCTTGGCAAGCCGCACTGGAAACTGTAGTCTTTTAAACTTAAATGGCACATCAGTTGTAAATATTGGGATGCGCGGTATAAGAACATCTTCTCCTTTATACTTTCCTTTGAGTAAAGTTTTTTTTTATCGCTTACCATGTACCATTGCAAAGACGCGGTTGGTTGATATTTTGCAATATTATAACTATTGATCCAATCTTTAATTGAAGATTGTGAGAAGGCAATCCTGGAAAATCCTGCGAGTTAAAAAATTCCGGAGGATAATTGACTACATCATCTTGGTTAGTAGCCGAATCAACTGATTTAAATATAAAATTCAATTTAACCAATCATACTTACTCGTACTTAAGGTGGCGCTACAGTCCTGTGTGAACTAGGGCCTGATCAACCAATCATGCTTTCTGTAATTTTGAGAAACATCTGGAAACACCTTTTGAATAAGTTCGTCTTTTGATTGCGTTAACTGACAAAAACTTTGAGGAAAGATAATGCACCCAGTTAACTTGTCTATAAGAAATTTGCCATTACCTATGTCAATGAGTTGCTTAGAGAATATGTTTCCAGATTGTTCATTTTGCAACTCGACACGCATATTCCTGCTTAGATGAAGCACTTTGACATGTTTCCACAAACCGGAGGACTTTATACATGCATTGATTTCATCAGCTGGCGTTGATGGTGAAATCACTGGCAATGTTTGACGAAAATTTCCTGCTAATGAATCATTGTACCACCAAATGTGATATTATTGCTTCAGAGATCTTTTAAGGTTCTGTTTAAGGCCAAAGATTTTGTATGTACCATCGCACGTTCATCCCAATCAATCAATTTACATCGTTGTATATTTGCATTTCCTATTCTACACAAAAAAAATTATTTTTCTACCAAAATTAAAAATAAAATAAATAAGTAATGGGGTATACATTAATGGATTGTCAGTGATCAAACTTAAATAATATTTGATCTTAAAAATTATGTATTTAGTTATAACTAATATCTATCAATAAACATCTTAAGTTAGGTGATAGAAAATTTTGTTCGCTAAAATAATTATGAATAACTGCTATAATACATACCTTGAAAGTTGGCATGAAATTTTCCCGAACTACATTTGATGACCCAAATGAACTCATTTAAAAGCAATTGTTATATTGTTGGATATGTGTCAAAAACTGTATGGAATCTGTTCCTCTTCCTGAAACCAATGAGTACAATGGCTCTGGTGGTGGATCCAATAATATCAATTTCTCTTTACCATTTGCACAATAAAATCCATTAGCTTCGTTTTTGTATGAGTCCATGCGTTACAGTGTGAGCAAACCGAGTTCATTGAACCAATAACAACATATTGGTAGTTACTGTAGTCAATTTACACATCGTAACTGAAAACAGCTCGATTCAAACTTGAGCCATCCTTAGTTAAATGTCGCGCTCGCGCTTCACTCGTTTGTGTTATTCGAATTCTTTCACGTTCAATTAGGTCTTCACGTTCTTGTGCAGTACGATTAGATCGGTAATTAGCTTGTTTCGTAGCAGTTCGGGTTCTTCTACATAAATTGCTTCATCATAAAGAGGCATATCAAACATAAAGTACTTTTTCGCTAAACAGTAACTAAACAAACACTAACACTCTGCTTAAAACACTGTATACGGATTTGTTTCAGCCGTTTATCAGTTGACAAAAGCAAACTCAGTAGATTAGATAACAGAAAATCCAAGAAAAACAACAGCAAATCGACATCAAAACTTGTTTTTCTTTTTTTTTAATTTGATATGACTTGAAGTCAAATTCTTTAAGCCGACTACGTTTTAATTATAAAACATTTGTATGCGAAAAATAAAATGGCTGTTTTTATGGTTTCTGGCAATTATTGGATTTTTTCTCGCAGTAAATCCCATCCTTGAATTTCAACGAACATTTAAAAAAAAAACAAATCAAATTGGTCCACTCGTTGTTGAGTTATGCGGTAACCAACACATTTTGCTATTCATTTTTATATATAAGAAGATGACTATAAGAAACAAATTGTAATGGAAAAAGGACTTTTAGATTTGTTAAATAAAACAAACAAATTATTTTTAATTTTTTTTATTTAAGGAATTTTTAGTTTAGTCAAAACAAATTTTTAGGACTTTTAGATTAGTTAACTCTAAGTAATAACGTAATTTTATTGAATTCCATTGAATTTTTTCAAAATTAGAAGAAAAGTTTTTAGGATTTTCAATATAGTTAAAAAATTTAAAGGACTTTTAGATTAGTCGATATTCATCGATGAATCGGGCTCTGTATTTTATCGCTTCTTTGTATAATTCATAAAGGCGCATCCAGTTCGCACCATTCAGATAGTTCATAAAATCTTCAACTTGCAGAAAGCTTTTTTCATAGTGAACACGCCTTATCTCCATCAGCATTGGGCAAACACCAAAGAAGTGTAATACATCCTCTCTCTCATGCTGATTACAGAAGGTGCAAGGATCGATAACCTCATTACGATGGGGACTAAAGTTTAATCTAATCAGTTCTCCTCTTCTCTTAAATATGGATCCAATGATAGTATTGTTATATTCGCTGGTGAAACAGTTTCTGTCGTTGAAATTAAACACGTACTTTGAATAATATTGCCTTTCCAATGATGAGTCAGCTTTTTCAGTATGCACATACTTATTTTTCTCATCAGTGACGGTTATCACTTGGTAAAGCATCTTCTTCAATTGAACCGCATTTATGCTCCAATTTAGGGTCAATCCACCGTCCGTAGCTTACAAGTTTCAATCTTTTACAACTAGCTTTTTTTGTTTTAATCGCATACTCCATTATCTTTCTCGGTAGTTCAAATGGTAGACATGTGCATTCAAGAGGGCACAAGCGTCTACAGGTTTTTCTCAAAACCCACCTCTGTCTACCAACTCCTACTCTCACCTCCCCTCGGTGAACATCGGGTGCCTAGTACCTCAACTGGAGAGTGGGTTCCAACCCCAGTGGAAAGTTGTTAGGGGCAGCAAACGAGAGGGGGGGGGGAGAGGTGTTTCCACTAAGGCACCTCTCCTTATCCAGGCGGCAGCGGACGAATTCTCGAGATAGAATTAACGGTAAGTAAGGTTGAACTACTTAGTGAACACCTTATAGGGCTTCTTCGACATATTCGGAGCCCAGGCCTGTAAGGAGCGGTTTATCCGGCTCCCCTTCCTTGAAGTTATACTAAGGATCTGGCCCTCCAGGTTGGGGGTTGTGCCGTCGGGGTGACTTCCTGGCCACGTAAAAATACCTTAAGTTTCGAAGCACCAACAAGCCTCGGATACGGACGGTAGCCTATGCTCCTCTATATTTAGTACTCTCACAATATAGTCAACATTCAATTTAAGTGTTGAAATAAACAGTGACGGAAGACTAGTTTCCAAATAATACATATATTTTGCAGCAATTATAGACAGAAAGAATATTTACCTTAAGAAAAAGCGTTCTTCTGTACTCCCAATACCTGTGCACCATAACGCCGGAAACCGTGGGTATTTTAAGTCAGTCGCTATTAGCATGTTATTATAGATTCTTTTTCAATTTACATATATTGCCGATTTAGCCCTATTCAATTTTCTTTTAAGATGTTTTTATAATTTTAAATTGAAAGTGAACTCCGTTCCTAAATAAATAAGACTTAACTACGTCTAAAGTTTTTTCGACATACTTCCATTGCTCGTCTCTCGCCTTTCTGCCAGATTCATTCTTAACAACTAGGATTTTTTATTTTTCCGCATTACCTTCAAGATTCCACACTTGGCAATATTCTTCCAGTTTATTGATCATCAACTGTAGAGCAGTCGGTGACTCAGCAAGAATGACAATGTCATCGGTATACATGATCACTTTGATCCGTTTGTTAGCAAACTCCACTCCACAATTAAGTTACTCAACCGAATCATCTAAAAAGAGTGCAAATAACAAAAGGCTTAGATAACGGCCTTGTCTCACTCCTTGGTTCACTTCAATCCACTCTGATTTTTCTTTTCCATTATAAATGTATGCTATGGTATTTTGGTACAGGTTTGCAATAATGTTGACAAAATTAGTCGACACTCCTAGGTTAAATAGCTTGTAATAAAGCGTATCTATTGCGATAGAATCAAAAGCTGCTTTAAAATCGATAAAAAGGCATACAGTTTTTAAGTTTGTTGGAGTTTTCACTGCGCAAGTGAACGAAGCACAAAGATATTATCCACTGTGGAATATAATTTAACAAAACCACTTTGAAATTCGTTAAGCTTGTTATCATCTTGCACCAAATGTCTGGTGAAGCATTCGATCCAGTGGCCTTGCCATTTTTAAGAACTGCCTTGATGAATAATAAACAAAAGATTTGACATATATCACCAAAACAAAATGGACGCAACAGGCGCCAAAATCAACACGCTCCAATTTAAAAATCCTATATTTACTTGCGACATATAGGAACTATATGGCAAGTTTTGCATTCGTGCAAAATTTCGAACTCGAGATTTTAATCAAAAATGATATTACGATGGTAGACAAGTCGAAAAAAGTGGGTCCCGCGATTCCGTCCGGTCGGTTTTGTCTGTCTGTCCACGCTCCTACAGCCTAAACCATTGGGTCGATTGAGTTCAAACTTATAAGTTAAGGTTTTGAGCAGATTCGCGTTAGGCGTTTTTTTCATTTTTTTTTTAAGATCAAAACTAACAGTGGCCACCATACAATTTTTTTGGTCAAAAAACGAAAATTCGAATTTTCTCAAAAACAAACCGATAGATTTTCTTTAAATTTTCTCTAAAATTTTATTTTTTAATTTGGCTTCTTTTAATAAGAAAAACAAATTTTTGTATTGCTCAGGAAAGGTACCGCTCATAGAACCGTTATTTTGTTTTTTAATTTTCTCAGCAATTTATACACCGATTTCAATAATTTTTTTTCTGAATAAGCTCTTATATTGCTTTAACAATATTTGATTATCAAAAGTGCAATTTTTTATTGTTTGGATTTTTAAAAAAATATTGAATTTTATTTTTTCAAAATTTGATATCTCAAAAACGGGTCAACATTTTTTTACGAAATTCAAATGTATAGCGTATATTAACAATCTCTAAACAACTGCGTATCAAAAATATTTTTAGAACAAAATTGAAAAATTTTATATATAAAAAATTAATTTAAAAAAAAACCGCTCTAACGATTTTCATAAAAAAAAATTGAAAAATAAAATGTTTTTTTAATTATATAATGGCATTTAAATTTTTGAAGACAAAGTTATTTTTCGGGCGAAATTTTGAATCTTAAAATAGTTTTTTTCTTAAGATTTTAACTGCATGAGCGCATTATTTTGACAAAATTGCAATTACATTCCTAGCTTTTATCTAAATTAGTGCATTTGGTACATATTTATGTATTTTCATAACTAAAATTATTGTAAATACCAACGATATGGCCGCCCATGTAGCGCAACTGTATCGGGTATGATATATTTAATCAAAAATCTATTTTAAAGTGTATATCAAGAAGTATTATCTTGGTGCCTTTGTATATGTGATTTTAAAATATTATTATTTACGAATAATGTTGTTTCACACATGATTTACTTGCCTTCGCCTATATAAAAGAATAAATACTTAGTACAAGTTAATGAAACGGGCCAGAAAGAGTATATGTAATTTCTATTAGAATCGCTTTTTCAGCGTATACACATTATAACTACTTATAAGTTCTACAACTACTGCTTACGTTTCACTTCATAACTAAAATCCAAAACGCTCAAAAGCCTGGCTGTAAACAACACATGAATAGCAATTTCTTGTACCTTCTTGTTCGTATGCTGGTTATTTTTTTTAAACTTTAACAAAATAAATAAACTGAACGTACAAATTCCATGTTTGCCCTGAAAACTTGTAGTAAATAAGGAATGTAGTATATACCTTTTAGCTACCAATAACATTCCTTCATTATCATCACGAACATGTCCTTATCTATCTATCTGCATAAAGCTAAACACGCCAAGTGAACTATTCTATGGTCGTTTTAGACATCTACCTGTTACCTAACTACACAACCAATAGGCGATCGCCTTACAATTTAAACTTTCATGGTCTGCCTCTTTCTTATCTTATTTATTTTCCATCCTGGTTCTTCTTATATGAAATTACAATAAAGCTATCTAAAGGAAAAAAGCTTTCGAGGAACAAGTTGAATTTATATGAATCGCATCGTAGCTTTATACATAACAGAAACCATTTTTCATATACAAAGATCGTACCCAAGTAAAAGCAGACTTATCAATGTAAATAAAAACAAATATCGGTAAAAGATCCTAAACAGCTGACGTAAGCATACAAAAGTTTGTTTCATCCCCTTATTAGATGCAATATTAAGCCATTTTGTTTTTTATATAAAGTGCAGTGATATAAATAAAACAAGAACAAATTCATCAACCTTCATATGGAAGCTCTTTATGTGAAAATATACACAAGGATAGACTCAAATATAATGAAGGAAATTGTGTAGACTTTTTGGGTCGAAAATTAATTATCTCCCTTATTCTGCTGTCTGCTTATGGGAATGGAAATAATATTTTTCTCTCGCTCCCGCTGAATTTCTCCACTTTCGATACTAACGCCACGCCAACGACTCTGCATCTGGTCGCCCTAAAAGTTTCTGCTCATGAGAGTACTATGGTTTTCATTATGTACAATTGTACATATTGGCATTTATATCTTTGAAGACAAACTTATTTTACAGGTATATTTTTAAATCTTATATAAAAAAGTACTTTTTTAAACATACTCTTAGCATACAGGAGCAAGTTCGTGCGACCCAGTCGTGCATTTTATTTATATAGGATTTTTAAATTGGAGCGTGTTGATTTTGGCGCCTGTTGCGTCCATTTTGTTTTGGTGATATATGTCAAATCTTTTGTTTATTATTCATCAAGGCAGTTCTTAAAAATGGCAAGGCCACTGGATCGAATGCTTCACCAGACATTTGGTGCAAGATGATAACAAGCTTAACGAATTTCAAATGGCAAGGCCACTGGATCGAATGCTTCACCAGACATTTGGTGCAAGATGATAACAAGCTTAACGAATTTCAAAGTGGTTTTGTTAAATTATATTCCACAGTGGATAATATCTTTGTGCTTCGTTCACTTGCGCAGTGAAAACTCCAACAAACTTAAAAACTGTATGCCTTTTTATCGATTTTAAAGCAGCTTTTGATTCTATCGCAATAGATACGCTTTATTACAAGCTATTTAACCTAGGAGTGTCGACTAATTTTGTCAACATTATTGCAAACCTGTACCAAAATACCATAGCATACATTTATAATGGAAAAGAAAAATCAGAGTGGATTGAAGTGAACCAAGGAGTGAGACAAGGCCGTTATCTAAGCCTTTTGTTATTTGCACTCTTTTTAGATGATTCGGTTGAGTAACTTAATTGTGGAGTGGAGTTTGCTAACAAACGGATCAAAGTGATCATGTATACCGATGACATTGTCATTCTTGCTGAGTCACCGACTGCTCTACAGTTGATGATCAATAAACTGGAAGAATATTGCCAAGTGTGGAATCTTGAAGGTAATGCGGAAAAATAAAAAATCCTAGTTGTTAAGAATGAATCTGGCAGAAAGGCGAGAGACGAGCAATGGAAGTATGTCGAAAAAACTTTAGACGTAGTTAAGTCTTATTTATTTAGGAACGGAGTTCACTTTCAATTTAAAATTATAAAAACATCTTAAAAGAAAATTGAATAGGGCTAAATCGGCAATATATGTAAATTGAAAAAGAATCTATAATAACATGCTAATAGCGACTGACTTAAAATACCCACGGTTTCCGGCGTTATGGTGCACAGGTATTGGGAGTACAGAAGAACGCTTTTTCTTAAGGTAAATATTCTTTCTGTCTATAATTGCTGCAAAATATATGTATTATTTGGAAACTAGTCTTCCGTCACTGTTTATTTCAACACTTAAATTGAATGTTGACTATATTGTGAGAGTACTAAATATAGAGGAGCATAGGCTACCGTCCGTATCCGAGGCTTGTTGGTGCTTCGAAACTTAAGGTATTTTTACGTGGCCAGGAAGTCACCCCGACGGCACAACCCCCAACCTGGAGGGCCAGATCCTTAGTATAACTTCAAGGAAGGGGAGCCGGATAAACCGCTCCTTACAGGCCTGGGCTCCGAATATGTCGAAGAAGCCCTATAAGGTGTTCACTAAGTAGTTCAACCTTACTTACCGTTAATTCTATCTCGAGAATTCGTCCGCTGCCGCCTGGATAAGGAGAGGTGCCTTAGTGGAAACACCTCTCCCCCCCCCCCCTCTCGTTTGCTGCCCCTAACAACTTTCCACTGGGGTTGGAACCCACTCTCCAGTTGAGGTACTAGGCACCCGATGTTCACCGAGGGGAGGTGAGAGTAGGAGTTGGTAGACAGAGGTGGGTTTTGAGAAAAACCTGTAGACGCTTGTGCCCTCTTGAATGCACATGTCTACCATTTGAACTACCGAGAAAGATAATGGAGTATGCGATTAAAACAAAAAAAGCTAGTTGTAAAAGATTGAAACTTGTAAGCTACGGACGGTGGATTGACCCTAAATTGGAGCATAAATGCGGTTCAATTGAAGAAGATGCTTTACCAAGTGATAACCGTCACTGATGAGAAAAAAAAGTATGTGCATACTGAAAAAGCTGACTCATCATTGGAAAGGCAATATTATTCAAAGTACGTGTTTAATTTCAACGACAGAAACTGTTTCACCAGCGAATATAACAATACTATCATTGGATCCATATTTAAGAGAAGAGGAGAACTGATTAGATTAAACTTTAGTCCCCATCGTAATGAGGTTATCGATCCTTGCACCTTCTGTAATCAGCATGAGAGAGAGGATGTATTACACTTCTTTGGTGTTTGCCCAATGCTGATGGAGATAAGGCGTGTTCACTATGAAAAAAGCTTTCTGCAAGTTGAAGATTTTATGAACTATCTGAATGGTGCGAACTGGATGCGCCTTTATGAATTATACAAAGAAGCGATAAAATACAGAGCCCGATTCATCGATGAATATCGACTAATCTAAAAGTCCTTTAAATTTTTTAACTATATTGAAAATCCTAAAAACTTTTCTTCTAATTTTGAAAAAATTCAATGGAATTCAATAAAATTACGTTATTACTTAGAGTTAACTAATCTAAAAGTCCTAAAAATTTGTTTTGACTAAACTAAAAATTCCTTAAATAAAAAAAATTAAAAATAATTTGTTTGTTTTATTTAACAAATCTAAAAGTCCTTTTTCCATTACAAAAAGTATGCTAGAATCTTGGTTTTTAGGAAGAAGCGAGAGTGGATGGATGAGGAGCGAAACCTTTTTTGAATATGTTGCCAACTGTGTCCACAAACGATTATTTGCCAGCAGCATCGAGTTACCCGTTGTATTGTTTGTAGATGGGCACAAATCGCATTTGACTTTAGAGCTCAGTGAGTTCTGCAGCCAGAATGGAATAATTTTGTATGCGTTACCACCCAACACCACACACATCATGCAACCAGCCGACGTAAGTGTCTTTAAACTACTAAAATCAGACTGAAAAATAACAGTCTGCGATTGGCAGTCAAAAAATTTAGGACAACAACTCACCAAACAAAACTTCTGTCCTCTTTTAAATGAAGCAAAAATGAGGAATAAAAACATTAAAAACGGGTTTTGAAAATGTGGAATATTTCCATTAAATCCGCAAGCAGTTGACTTCACAAAATGTGTTAAAAACAACACTGAAAACTTTTTAATTGCTCACGTTCCTGTCAGATGAAGACCAACCTTTAGATATTCCATCCCTCAATAATGCTTCAGGATCTCAATGTAGAGGGTATTCTACAGAAAGAAACTTCAGAAGCGGATAGCTTAAGCACAATTGAACCCGAGCCTGTAACGACAAATACTCCGCAACAAGAAAATTCGCGTAAAACCCATGAAATTTTGTCCGGAACACATCTTATGGAAATTGATAATTTGATGGAATCCACGGTTACACCGAGCACTTCAGCAATTGTATCTCCAAGACCATCTGGTAGTGAAAATACCCCAACTTCAAGATCTTCCATATCTGCCTATATTGGGCCACAACCCCACAATAAAACAGATTACCACTTGATTTTTAGTCACTCCATCTTCCGCTTTGTTACTAAGCTCAATATTAGCTAACTGATTATATGGCCTTCTGCTTTCAAATCCAGCTCTGTTCGTCTGCCTTTATGGTTGCAGTTGGTTATGTCGAACGGATGAAGCCCCTGTGTGGTGTCCAACTGAATCAATTGAAAGTGAGTTCATTATTCCGTAGCGTCGCTGTCGCGTGTGTCTTCTTTGAAATTGATTGATAATAAGTTGTATATGGATGTTTATTTTATTTTGTTGTTCTTGTTGTTGATGATGGACAAGTACCTATCTTCTATGCATATACTGACATGGACACAAGTATTTATCTCATCCAGACCTATGAGTGGCAGATCACAAATGATCATTTGATTGATCTTTGTTCTCTGATGAATTTATACAAATTGTAGGCGTTGAACTCTCTCTGAATATCTCTATTTTAATTCTTCTTTTTATCATTTTGAATAACAATAATTATTTTTGTATTTGCTTCCTATTTAAGTAGAATTAAATGACCAAGGGTCAACAATCATTTTATCTTAATTCTTGAAATATAATCTTATTTTCAACATTTTGAAGAGTTGGTATAGTATTTCTAAGTAGGAATTTAAAAATTCTTCGTTTATAATAATAATTAAAATCGAGGATAATCTTAATTGAAATAATTTAACAAAACCAATAAAAGAGGGATTTTACGAATATCATCAAATATATCAATTAAATACATGCAGGTTCATGTTTGGTTTGCTTGAACATGTATTGGGTGAGTAATTTAGATCTTTTATTAGGATTCTTATTTAAGGCAGTTATCAACAATTCGAAATTTGTTCAAACGTCATAGCTTATATTCCACGTTTAATAGTTATTATAGGAAAAAATTAATATATGGGTTTTATATAAACGTTGGACATTCTTATTCGAACTTATCTAATTTGTTCAGCTCATTTTTTATATCTTTCTAACTTCTGAAAAAATTTAGGCACAAACTTTTAGACTAAATTTGACGATACAGTACTTAAAATTTGTTTTCAGCTTTAGCAATACCAGAAAGCTTTTAAATGACAGGCGTTATGGCACAATGGGGATTCAAAAACCATGTAGGGCTAAATGCTTCGAAAACTCAATTTTGTCTATTGGCGCAAAAGCGTAACCCTCTCCCAATGCCGCTTTCCATGGTGGTACTTGCATCGAGGAGACTGAACAAATGTCAGTCCTAGGTATGTGCATTACAAGAGTGATCACATATTTGACATCGCCAAAAATTATGGTAAGTGTTTATTCAAGGATTTTCTAGCCCTTCTGATTCAAGAATTACTCTTGAAGGATTTGTCAATTCCCATAGGAAGATATGTAATGTAATGTAATTAAAAATGTTGACATTTCTCGACGTTTCAAGGTCCCTAGGGTCGAAATAAAAGATTTTTAGAAAGATGTCTGTGCGTGCGTGTGTACGTACGTTTGTACGTCCGTACGTTCGCGACGTTTTTTTCGTCCTCCATAGCTCAAGAACCAGAAGAGATATCGACTTCAAATAAATTTTGTTATACAGATAATAAGTCAGAAAGATGCAGAAAGGGCTTTCAAGAAAATTGCGTGGGTGGTTTTTTTACCATAGCAGTTTGAAAAAAAGGTGAACATTTGGTTAACCCCTAAATATCTTACTTAATTTAACGACTAAAATGTGATTCCATCTCTAAAACAATTTTGTGCAACGAAGAATAATGTTTTAGACATCTGATAAAATTTCGAGAAACTCCTAATTGACAGTTTTTTTTATAAAAAATAAAAATCTAAAAAAACATTACTTAAAGTTCGTAAAAATTGAATATCGATTCAAATATCTTTTCAAAAACTTGAAAATTGGGCTTCAATCTTATTTATCTTATAAAAAATATTGTTTTTAACATTTTGAAAAATTTTGAAAAAATTCGAATTGACAGTTTTTTTACAAAAAATAAAAAACCTAAAAAAAAATAACAAAAGTTGGTACAAAATGATTTCGACTCAAATATCTTTTAAAAACTTTGAGATAATAGCTTGTAATTAATTTTTTCTTATAAGGAATATTGTTACAATATTAGGACAAATTTTGAGAAAATCAAATTGACAGTATTTTTACAAATAATAAAAACCTAAAAACAAAATTTATAAAAGTTGGTAAAAATTAATTTTCGACTCAAATATCTCTTCAAAAATTTTAAATAATTTAATATTATAAGAAATATTGTTTTTAACATTTGGTTAAATTTTCAAAAAATTAGAATTGACAGTTTTTTTTACAAAATATAAAATTAAAAAATAAAACCAATACTAAAACTTGGTAAAAATTTACTTACGACTCAAATAGCTTTTCAAAAATTAAAAATATTGGCTTCAAACTTATTTTATTTCACAGAAAATATTGTTTTCGAGATTCAGATTTTTATATAAAAATCTAATAGTCCGGTTTTTCATAAAAAATAAAATCTACAAAAAATAATAAGCAAATTTTGTAAAAATTGATATGAGTACATATAGACAAACTTTTAAGCAAGACAAATCGACTGACGGGATGGGAAGTTATCAGTGTGGGTCGCATCCCAGCCTCTTTTTCTTTTTTAATTAAGGTGGTACCTGCAGGTGCCACCCAAGACCCCTTACATGGCAGTCCAACGCACTGACCATCATTCCACGGGTACTACAAAACAAAAAAGAGGCTGAGATGCGACCCACACCGATAACTTCCCATCCCGTCTGTCGATTTGTCTTGCTTAAAAGTTTGTCTAGATTTTATTTTTTATGAAAAAACGGACTGTTGCATTTTTATATAAAAATTACTGAATATCGATAACAATATTTTCTGTGAGTCAAAAGTAAATTTTTACCAAGTTTTAGTATTGTTTTTTTTAGAGTTTTATTTTTTGTAAAAAAACTGTCAATTCGATTTTTTTCAAAAATTTTACTGAATGTTAACAACAATATTTTTTGAAAGAAAAAAGTAGTTTAAAGCCAAAACCTACAATTTTTGAAAAGATATTTGAGTCGAAAATCATTTTTTATCAACTTTTGTTAATTTTTTTTTCGGTTTTTGATTTCACATATCAAAAACATTATTTTTCTTTGCACAAAATTGTTTTGGAGATGAATTCATATTTTAGATGACAAATTTTTTTTCAGTTTTTTTGATTTATAAAAAACGGAAAACTTTAAACGGATTTTATTTAAAAAAATATGCTTTTTTAATATCACGTTACAATATATTATATAAAATGTAATTCAAGTCTCTAGCGTTTTTTGTTCGTAAGATATTTAATGTTAACCAAAATGTTCACCTTTTTTTTAAACTTCTATACTAAAAAAAACGACATTCGCAATTTTCTTGAGAACCCTTTCTGCATCTTTCTGCCTAAATATCTGTATAACAAAATTTATTTGAAGTCGACGACGAAAAAATGTCGTACGGACGTACAAATGTACCTACACAGGCACTCACAGACATCAGATCATTACATGCTCTATTCAAATAGCCAGTTGCATTCTTCCCCTTAAACAATTCAACCGTAATACCCGTACTGCTAGAAATGCTCATTATTTTACCCATGAAATTAATTTCGGACGTACTGATAAGTACAGAGATTCTTTCCTTAGCCGCACTACGCGAATGTGGAATGCTTCTCCCACTCAGTACAACGTGCAGACATTTAAACCAACGTGCATTGGTTTCTCCTTTCTCCTATCCTCCTTTTCTAATTGGTCACACTTTGTTGTATAAGGGTATTCATAACTCGTTTATAGTGTGCGCACAATATAAACAAACATTCAATTCCTCGCAAGTGATGACGCAGGCAGGAATTAAACCCAAGACCTCGTGCCATCACGCCACGGGTTATATAAATTATATTTTGTATTCACCTATCCATCCACCGAAGAATTGCTTAAGATGATTTTTCGAATAAAAGTAAGATCAACTTCCAACTGCTTCAAAATCCAAAAGTTTTAGTAATAGCTCGAAGCTGTAATTTGCCATGATATTATGTCTTTATTGACTGATTAAAGGCTTATATTTTGACAGAAAGTAAAGGAAACAACCACAATCTGTCAAAATGAACCCCGTTCCTATTGGAAAGAAGAATATATTTTTTGCCTTGAATGATTTCGCATTACGGTGGTTTTGAAATTTGGTAACAGTTTTTAAAACCTTAGTTCTTGAAATAATAGTTTGGTTTATTTAAAAAAAAATAATTTTTTTTTTAATTTTTTAGGGAAACAAATTCCAATTTGACACTTTTTTACCTTGTGTGAGTGTTTACAGTTTAGGCATTTGATTTAATATTTTTCTAAATAATATATGTGTTTTAATTATTTAAAATCCCATTACTTTTCAATTCTTTTATTGAATTCTTTAAACTGAGTTTACAAACCGATAACATAACATACCACTGCATCATTGTTAACCATGTTGTTTCTGCCAAACAATGAAAATCGCATTAAATTCCAATTCTTTTGTCCTAAAGTGGATTCTAAAAGCGATCTATTATCCCAAACCGATATCACAAAAACAGGTACTATACAACTTTAGCCATACATAGGTACTCATGCTAGAAAGCAATAAATTCTCTTTTACTCAGCTGCATTTAAAGGGACTTTAGTTTCACCTAAACTAAGATAAGTTTGCTCGTTGTCGCGCTTACCGTCTATAAACCATTCACTATAAAGATATGTATATAGGTACCCATTTAGGTAAGGTACCTCCCAATCTAACATGCGGTTTTGAAAATTGGTGAAAATTGTGAGCAATTTTTCTCGTCCCATTGTCATCATCCCTCGGTCGGTCGTAGTTCTTCTCATTGTTGCCGAGATAAAGGGACAAAATCCTTTTTTAATATTATTCTTTTCGCATTCCTTTGTCGTTTTTCATTTGGCATTTTCTATTAATGACCATTGCATTCACTTTTGGTCGGCATTGATATTTATGAATGTTCCTTTTTCAACATCTGCTTGCTCCGCAGCATAGAGAGAGTTTTCGCATACTCAAGATTCAGCTATGCAACTTGCACGTCGTCGTAGTCTTCGTCGTCGCACCCGCCAGGATGTCTAGTGGGATACTTGAAAATATGCGAATAGATATCATGCAGTGGTGGTCCAGCTTGAAGTAGGTACTCATGTGCATCCTTAGAAAAAGATCCTTTGTTAACTTTATTTTTGTTGTTTCATTTTTTATTCGTCCTTCTTGATATACACGACACATGCTTGTTTCGAGTTTTTTTTTTGGTTGATTTCGCATTTCTATTATTATTATTTTGTTGGTTGTGTGTGTTAAAGGACTCCATGATTGTAAATGGAAAATGAAATTGCGTTAGGGCATTGTTTTGGTTAGGCTAAGGTACCAAAGGACTGTGGTACTTCAATAAAGTCATCTTTTTTGTGTTCCGCAACAGGAACACTAGGTCTTTGAATCATAGCACAAAAGACCTCTTTTGGTCTTTAATACTCGAAATATTAAAAGATTTTTGGATTTTCATTTGATGACATTTTGATGAAGATCCAAACGAGAAAAGGAAGATAATAGATGACTTTTTGCAATACAAAAGGATTTACAAAGAAAGAATGAACAACAAAACTAATGAAGTATTCTTATATAGTCAAAACTTAAGACCACAAGAAATATTGGATTTAAAGATAAACACATCATCCAGGCTTGAGGATATGAAAATAATTTGAATTTAATTAAAAAAATGTATAAAATTCATTATGAAGATAGGTATTTTCTATTTTGTGAAATAACAAAACACAATAATTCTAATTCTTGATTTTGTTGATTTTATTATTCCCAAGAAGAACGTAAGAAAACATTGTGAGAAACAGGATTCAGCTTTAGCACCTGGTTTATAGAGAAATCGGAAGGAAGTCAGGTACCTAGGTTAGGTTCCTATACAGAAAATCCAGTGAAATGTGGCATTTAAATATACAATAAAGAGGAAAGTAAATAAAGGCGGGATTATATTTAAAATTCAAATCAAGTTATGTTGGAGGAGGAAAAAGTAATAATTTTTATTTATATTTATTCTTCCTTGAAATGTAGGGTCCTTATAATAATATTCATCATATTTTATTTGAGGATGGTCGTGGCTGGAGGTAGGTACATGTGAAGATAATTTATGGCCTTACATTAAATCGAAAAGCAACACTGATGCAATTAAAAAAATAAGAATCTAGGTACGCAGGTGAAGAAGATTAAATATAGGACTGATGTCAGCAATTTTATTGGAAGAAGGAGAAATTATAGATATTTAATGATATCAAATAGTAATAAATAATAATTACCCAAAAGGCAAGCAGGTGTATTTATATTGCTTTGGCTGAAAACCTGCATACCTACAAATTAAATTAATTCTTACGGAACATAAAAAAGATGAAGTGGTACTGATGATTTAGTACTTCCTATTAAAGATTAGATAGTAGTACTAAATGCTGTGAAAAATACTTTAATATTCATGACAAAATAATAAAACAATTTTTTTTTTAATATTAGTTTAAAACTTATTTTTGTATAATATATTATTAACTTTCCATAGGAAGTTATTGTAATGGGGCCGCTTTGACAAATTGAAAATTTTGACATTTCTCGACGTTTCAAGTTCCCTAGAGTCGAAATAAAAGATTTTTTTATGTTCGTACGTTCGTTCGTCCGTACATTCGCTACGCTCAAGAACCAGAAGAGATATCGACTTCAAATAAATTTTGTTGTACAGATAATAAGTCAAAAAGATGCAGAAAGGGCTCTCAAGAAAATTGCAAGGTTTTTTTACCATAGCAGTTTTAAAAAAAGCTGAACATTTTCGTTAACCCTAAATATCTTACGAACCAATGACACTAGAGACTTGAATTAAATTTTATATAGTATATTGTAACGTAGTTGCAAACAAACATATTTTTGAAAAAAATTCTAATTAACGGTTCTTTTTATAAAACTAATGAACTGAAAAAAAAATATATTATTTACTCCGAAAAATTTACGAACAAAAAACGATTTTATCTCCAAAATAATTTTGTGCAACGAAGAATAATGTTTTTAACATCTGATAAAATTTTGAAGAAAATTGAAATTTTTTTTATAAAAAATAAAAACCTATAAAAAACATTACTAAAAGGTTTTAAAAATTGACTTTTGACTTAAAAATATTAAATTTTAACATGTAAGAAATATTATTTTTAACTATCGGACCCGACAGACTTACTCCTGTCATAAAGATTTGTAAAGTTGCAGTTTTCGTTTCTACGTATTTTATAGTCGTGGCTTAACATTCGCCTGAACAGAACCGTCACCCTGGTGATAGGTCGTTGCGAATAAAAATTAATTAAATGAAACATATATCTATAACGATTTAAAAGTAAGTAATCGGTTTATTGTTAATCATGTGAATAATAATAACTAACCGAAATCAGTTTAATTATCATAGTGCTTTTTGATATACGATGTTTTTTGTTTGATTACTTGGCGCAAAGTCAAACAAATCTGATGGTTTTCCAACAAGGGAACAGGCAACATACAATTGACCATGCGAGAAACATGGGTTTTCTAAGTTAATACCACAAACACTTAATGATTGTCCCTTGGCAAGCCGCACTGGAAACTGTAGTCTTTTAAACTTAAATGGCACATCAGTTGTAAATATTGGGATGCGCGGTATAAGAACATCTTCTCCTTTATACTTTCCTTTGAGTAAAGTTTTTTTTTATCGCTTACCATGTACCATTGCAAAGACGCGGTTGGTTGATATTTTGCAATATTATAACTATTGATCCAATCTTTAATTGAAGATTGTGAGAAGGCAATCCTGGAAAATCCTGCGAGTTAAAAAATTCCGGAGGATAATTGACTACATCATCTTGGTTAGTAGCCGAATCAACTGATTTAAATATAAAATTCAATTTAACCAATCATACTTACTCGTACTTAAGGTGGCGCTACAGTCCTGTGTGAACTAGGGCCTGATCAACCAATCATGCTTTCTGTAATTTTGAGAAACATCTGGAAACACCTTTTGAATAAGTTCGTCTTTTGATTGCGTTAACTGACAAAAACTTTGAGGAAAGATAATGCACCCAGTTAACTTGTCTATAAGAAATTTGCCATTACCTATGTCAATGAGTTGCTTAGAGAATATGTTTCCAGATTGTTCATTTTGCAACTCGACACGCATATTCCTGCTTAGATGAAGCACTTTGACATGTTTCCACAAACCGGAGGACTTTATACATGCATTGATTTCATCAGCTGGCGTTGATGGTGAAATCACTGGCAATGTTTGACGAAAATTTCCTGCTAATGAATCATTGTACCACCAAATGTGATATTATTGCTTCAGAGATCTTTTAAGGTTCTGTTTAAGGCCAAAGATTTTGTATGTACCATCGCACGTTCATCCCAATCAATCAATTTACATCGTTGTATATTTGCATTTCCTATTCTACACAAAAAAAATTATTTTTCTACCAAAATTAAAAATAAAATAAATAAGTAATGGGGTATACATTAATGGATTGTCAGTGATCAAACTTAAATAATATTTGATCTTAAAAATTATGTATTTAGTTATAACTAATATCTATCAATAAACATCTTAAGTTAGGTGATAGAAAATTTTGTTCGCTAAAATAATTATGAATAACTGCTATAATACATACCTTGAAAGTTGGCATGAAATTTTCCCGAACTACATTTGATGACCCAAATGAACTCATTTAAAAGCAATTGTTATATTGTTGGATATGTGTCAAAAACTGTATGGAATCTGTTCCTCTTCCTGAAACCAATGAGTACAATGGCTCTGGTGGTGGATCCAATAATATCAATTTCTCTTTACCATTTGCACAATAAAATCCATTAGCTTCGTTTTTGTATGAGTCCATGCGTTACAGTGTGAGCAAACCGAGTTCATTGAACCAATAACAACATATTGGTAGTTACTGTAGTCAATTTACACATCGTAACTGAAAACAGCTCGATTCAAACTTGAGCCATCCTTAGTTAAATGTCGCGCTCGCGCTTCACTCGTTTGTGTTATTCGAATTCTTTCACGTTCAATTAGGTCTTCACGTTCTTGTGCAGTACGATTAGATCGGTAATTAGCTTGTTTCGTAGCAGTTCGGGTTCTTCTACATAAATTGCTTCATCATAAAGAGGCATATCAAACATAAAGTACTTTTTCGCTAAACAGTAACTAAACAAACACTAACACTCTGCTTAAAACACTGTATACGGATTTGTTTCAGCCGTTTATCAGTTGACAAAAGCAAACTCAGTAGATTAGATAACAGAAAATCCAAGAAAAACAACAGCAAATCGACATCAAAACTTGTTTTTCTTTTTTTTTAATTTGATATGACTTGAAGTCAAATTCTTTAAGCCGACTACGTTTTAATTATAAAACATTTGTATGCGAAAAATAAAATGGCTGTTTTTATGGTTTCTGGCAATTATTGGATTTTTTCTCGCAGTAAATCCCATCCTTGAATTTCAACGAACATTTAAAAAAAAAACAAATCAAATTGGTCCACTCGTTGTTGAGTTATGCGGTAACCAACACATTTTGCTATTCATTTTTATATATAAGAAGATGACTATAAGAAACAAATTGTAATGGAAAAAGGACTTTTAGATTTGTTAAATAAAACAAACAAATTATTTTTAATTTTTTTTATTTAAGGAATTTTTAGTTTAGTCAAAACAAATTTTTAGGACTTTTAGATTAGTTAACTCTAAGTAATAACGTAATTTTATTGAATTCCATTGAATTTTTTCAAAATTAGAAGAAAAGTTTTTAGGATTTTCAATATAGTTAAAAAATTTAAAGGACTTTTAGATTAGTCGATATTCATCGATGAATCGGGCTCTGTATTTTATCGCTTCTTTGTATAATTCATAAAGGCGCATCCAGTTCGCACCATTCAGATAGTTCATAAAATCTTCAACTTGCAGAAAGCTTTTTTCATAGTGAACACGCCTTATCTCCATCAGCATTGGGCAAACACCAAAGAAGTGTAATACATCCTCTCTCTCATGCTGATTACAGAAGGTGCAAGGATCGATAACCTCATTACGATGGGGACTAAAGTTTAATCTAATCAGTTCTCCTCTTCTCTTAAATATGGATCCAATGATAGTATTGTTATATTCGCTGGTGAAACAGTTTCTGTCGTTGAAATTAAACACGTACTTTGAATAATATTGCCTTTCCAATGATGAGTCAGCTTTTTCAGTATGCACATACTTTTTTTTCTCATCAGTGACGGTTATCACTTGGTAAAGCATCTTCTTCAATTGAACCGCATTTATGCTCCAATTTAGGGTCAATCCACCGTCCGTAGCTTACAAGTTTCAATCTTTTACAACTAGCTTTTTTTGTTTTAATCGCATACTCCATTATCTTTCTCGGTAGTTCAAATGGTAGACATGTGCATTCAAGAGGGCACAAGCGTCTACAGGTTTTTCTCAAAACCCACCTCTGTCTACCAACTCCTACTCTCACCTCCCCTCGGTGAACATCGGGTGCCTAGTACCTCAACTGGAGAGTGGGTTCCAACCCCAGTGGAAAGTTGTTAGGGGCAGCAAACGAGAGGGGGGGGGGAGAGGTGTTTCCACTAAGGCACCTCTCCTTATCCAGGCGGCAGCGGACGAATTCTCGAGATAGAATTAACGGTAAGTAAGGTTGAACTACTTAGTGAACACCTTATAGGGCTTCTTCGACATATTCGGAGCCCAGGCCTGTAAGGAGCGGTTTATCCGGCTCCCCTTCCTTGAAGTTATACTAAGGATCTGGCCCTCCAGGTTGGGGGTTGTGCCGTCGGGGTGACTTCCTGGCCACGTAAAAATACCTTAAGTTTCGAAGCACCAACAAGCCTCGGATACGGACGGTAGCCTATGCTCCTCTATATTTAGTACTCTCACAATATAGTCAACATTCAATTTAAGTGTTGAAATAAACAGTGACGGAAGACTAGTTTCCAAATAATACATATATTTTGCAGCAATTATAGACAGAAAGAATATTTACCTTAAGAAAAAGCGTTCTTCTGTACTCCCAATACCTGTGCACCATAACGCCGGAAACCGTGGGTATTTTAAGTCAGTCGCTATTAGCATGTTATTATAGATTCTTTTTCAATTTACATATATTGCCGATTTAGCCCTATTCAATTTTCTTTTAAGATGTTTTTATAATTTTAAATTGAAAGTGAACTCCGTTCCTAAATAAATAAGACTTAACTACGTCTAAAGTTTTTTCGACATACTTCCATTGCTCGTCTCTCGCCTTTCTGCCAGATTCATTCTTAACAACTAGGATTTTTTATTTTTCCGCATTACCTTCAAGATTCCACACTTGGCAATATTCTTCCAGTTTATTGATCATCAACTGTAGAGCAGTCGGTGACTCAGCAAGAATGACAATGTCATCGGTATACATGATCACTTTGATCCGTTTGTTAGCAAACTCCACTCCACAATTAAGTTACTCAACCGAATCATCTAAAAAGAGTGCAAATAACAAAAGGCTTAGATAACGGCCTTGTCTCACTCCTTGGTTCACTTCAATCCACTCTGATTTTTCTTTTCCATTATAAATGTATGCTATGGTATTTTGGTACAGGTTTGCAATAATGTTGACAAAATTAGTCGACACTCCTAGGTTAAATAGCTTGTAATAAAGCGTATCTATTGCGATAGAATCAAAAGCTGCTTTAAAATCGATAAAAAGGCATACAGTTTTTAAGTTTGTTGGAGTTTTCACTGCGCAAGTGAACGAAGCACAAAGATATTATCCACTGTGGAATATAATTTAACAAAACCACTTTGAAATTCGTTAAGCTTGTTATCATCTTGCACCAAATGTCTGGTGAAGCATTCGATCCAGTGGCCTTGCCATTTTTAAGAACTGCCTTGATGAATAATAAACAAAAGATTTGACATATATCACCAAAACAAAATGGACGCAACAGGCGCCAAAATCAACACGCTCCAATTTAAAAATCCTATATAAATAAAATGCACGACTGGGTCGCACGAACTTGCTCCTGTATGCTAAGAGTATGTTTAAAAAAGTACTTTTTATATAAGATTTAAAAATATACCTGTAAAATAAGTTTGTCTTCAAAGATATAAATGCCAATATGTACAATTGTACATAATGAAAACCATAGTACTCTCATGAGCAGAAACTTTTAGGGCGACCAGATGCAGAGTCGTTGGCGTGGCGTTAGTATCGAAAGTGGAGAAATTCAGCGGGAGCGAGAGAAAAATATTATTTCCATTCCCATAAGCAGACAGCAGAATAAGGGAGATAATTAATTTTCGACCCAAAAAGTCTACACAATTTCCTTCATTATATTTGAGTCTATTCTTGTGTATATTTTCACATAAAGAGCTTCCATATGAAGGTTGATGAATTTGTTCTTGTTTTATTTATATCACTGCACTTTATATAAAAAACAAAATGGCTTAATATTGCATCTAATAAGGGGATGAAACAAACTTTTGTATGCTTACGTCAGCTGTTTAGGATCTTTTACCGATATTTGTTTTTATTTACATTGATAAGTCTGCTTTTACTTGGGTACGATCTTTGTATATGAAAAATGGTTTCTGTTATGTATAAAGCTACGATGCGATTCATATAAATTCAACTTGTTCCTCGAAAGCTTTTTTCCTTTAGATAGCTTTATTGTAATTTCATATAAGAAGAACCAGGATGGAAAATAAATAAGATAAGAAAGAGGCAGACCATGAAAGTTTAAATTGTAAGGCGATCGCCTATTGGTTGTGTAGTTAGGTAACAGGTAGATGTCTAAAACGACCATAGAATAGTTCACTTGGCGTGTTTAGCTTTATGCAGATAGATAGATAAGGACATGTTCGTGATGATAATGAAGGAATGTTATTGGTAGCTAAAAGGTATATACTACATTCCTTATTTACTACAAGTTTTCAGGGCAAACATGGAATTTGTACGTTCAGTTTATTTATTTTGTTAAAGTTTAAAAAAAATAACCAGCATACGAACAAGAAGGTACAAGAAATTGCTATTCATGTGTTGTTTACAGCCAGGCTTTTGAGCGTTTTGGATTTTAGTTATGAAGTGAAACGTAAGCAGTAGTTGTAGAACTTATAAGTAGTTATAATGTGTATACGCTGAAAAAGCGATTCTAATAGAAATTACATATACTCTTTCTGGCCCGTTTCATTAACTTGTACTAAGTATTTATTCTTTTATATAGGCGAAGGCAAGTAAATCATGTGTGAAACAACATTATTCGTAAATAATAATATTTTAAAATCACATATACAAAGGCACCAAGATAATACTTCTTGATATACACTTTAAAATAGATTTTTGATTAAATATATCATACCCGATACAGTTGCGCTACATGGGCGGCCATATCGTTGGTATTTACAATAATTTTAGTTATGAAAATACATAAATATGTACCAAATGCACTAATTTAGATAAAAGCTAGGAATGTAATTGCAATTTTGTCAAAATAATGCGCTCATGCAGTTAAAATCTTAAGAAAAAAACTATTTTAAGATTCAAAATTTCGCCCGAAAAATAACTTTGTCTTCAAAAATTTAAATGCCATTATATAATTAAAAAAACATTTTATTTTTCAATTTTTTTTTATGAAAATCGTTAGAGCGGTTTTTTTTTAAATTAATTTTTTATATATAAAATTTTTCAATTTTGTTCTAAAAATATTTTTGATACGCAGTTGTTTAGAGATTGTTAATATACGCTATACATTTGAATTTCGTAAAAAAATGTTGACCCGTTTTTGAGATATCAAATTTTGAAAAAATAAAATTCAATATTTTTTTAAAAATCCAAACAATAAAAAATTGCACTTTTGATAATCAAATATTGTTAAAGCAATATAAGAGCTTATTCAGAAAAAAAATTATTGAAATCGGTGTATAAATTGCTGAGAAAATTAAAAAACAAAATAACGGTTCTATGAGCGGTACCTTTCCTGAGCAATACAAAAATTTGTTTTTCTTATTAAAAGAAGCCAAATTAAAAAATAAAATTTTAGAGAAAATTTAAAGAAAATCTATCGGTTTGTTTTTGAGAAAATTCGAATTTTCGTTTTTTGACCAAAAAAATTGTATGGTGGCCACTGTTAGTTTTGATCTTAAAAAAAAAATGAAAAAAACGCCTAACGCGAATCTGCTCAAAACCTTAACTTATAAGTTTGAACTGAATCGACCCAATGGTTTAGGCTGTAGGAGCGTGGACAGACAGACAAAACCGACCGGACGGAATCGCGGGACCCACTTTTTTCGACTTGTCTACCATCGTAATATCATTTTTGATTAAAATCTCGAGTTCGAAATTTTGCACGAATGCAAAACTTGCCATATAGTTCCTATATGTCGCAAGTAAAAATACAAATTGGATGAATATCTATATACTATTCATGAGATATTAAGATCTGATAGTACATTTTTACCAATTTTGCATACTTCACGTGAATTTGATTCTTTGTCTGATTTCCATCCAAAGAATTGTTTGGTCCTATTCTCGCACTGAAATCGTTGTTACGGGCGATTTCAATGTACACAATTCTTCATGGCTTCAACATTCGGGCCAGTCAACACCAGAAGGAGTGTGTGCTGAGATCTTCGCTGAGTTAAACCACCTAACTCAGCTGGTCAACGAGCCCACTCGAATATCGGACGTGGTAGGTCGAGCAGAAAACACTCTTGACTTGTTTTTTACTTCTGACCCTGGTAAGTACACTATTAGTGTTCTATCTCCTCTAGGCACATCTGACCATTGTGTCATATCAGCAAATTTCTCGTGTAAGAGAACCGTTTGGCAATACGAGAAAGCCAACTGGGACGGTCTCAATAATTATTTTAGGATCTTTTAGTGACGTCGATGCCAGCGCTGATATGATCACAAGTTTGATTCTCTTTTGAATGAGAACTTTTATCCCGAATAGGGTTAAAAGCATCAGACCTAAGGAAAAGGCATGGTTCGATGTGAGCTGTAAAGAGGTTATTAGGGTCAAGAAGGTAAGTTTCCGTTGTTTTAAAGCCAATAGAACTGAGGAAAACCGGAATAAGTTCAAGCAAGCCAGGAAGGCCTGCAACGCCCATATTCGACGGACCAAATTTTTACATGACCAAAAATTACGGCAAAAAATACTGCAATGTCCCAAAGGCAGTACAAATTTTTGGTCATTTGTAAAAAAATATGAGGAATTCTTCCTCTTCCTCGGTTCCTACGCTCGTTGTGAATGACACTCCATTTGTTAGCTCTTTAGAGAAAGCAAATCTCTTTCCTAGGCAGTACGCCGCCAATTCAACTCTGCCAGTGAGTGTTATGACTCCGCCTGTACTTGAGCGAGTTAATGATTCTATGGGGCAAATCTTTTTTCGCACTCGTACTGTAGCGAGAGTCCTAAAAGATCTTAACATACACAAATCTGCTGGTCCGGATGGTATCCCCGCTATTGTTCTGAAGAGGTGTTCTTCATCGCTGGCAAAACCACTGCGTAAGTTTTTTCATCTGTCCTACTCCTCAGGTCTCGTTCCGAGCGGATAGGAAACCGCATTTGTCCAGCCTATTCCCAAAAAAGGCGAATCTTCCTCACCGTCTAATTATCGACCGATTGCACTTACGTCCCTTCTTTCCAAGGTCATGGAAACGCTGATTAATTATCAGTTCAAGAAATATCTTGAAGAACGGAAGCTTCTTGACCGACAGTATGGCTTTCGTAGCAATAGGTCCGCTGGTGATTTCATGGTTCATCCCACCGAACAGTGGAACAAATCTTTACAGTTTTCTAGAAAGTAGGATTATTGCACTAGCTATTTCAAAAGCATTTGACAGGGTTTTTTCATCAGGCTCTCTTATCGAAAATGCGTGCTTGCGGTTTGCATGAATCCCTCCTTCATTGGATTAATAATTACCTTTCGAATCGTTCAATACGAGGTGTATTGGATGGATTCAAGTCTGAAAACCACAAAATAAATGCTCGTGTGCCCCATGGCTCTGTTCTATCTCCAACACTCTTTGTCATTTTTATTAATGATCTCCTGTCTGCAACATCTAATCCAATACATTGTTTCGCTGACGATACTACTTTTAGCTTTTCATATTCCTTTTCAGATTCACACCCCTCTTCTTCGGATGTGGAACTACAACGACAAAATATGATAAGCTCATTAAATTCCGACCTAAACAGCATTGTGCAATGGGGAATAAGAAACCGCGTAGAATTTAATGCTTCGAAAACGCAATGCTGTCTTGTATCGTTAAAGCGAAATATACCCCCCTGCCATTATCCATAAATGGCACTTGCATCGAGGAAACTGAACATCTCGATATTCTCGGTATGTGCATCACCAACCACCTTTTGTGGAGCGATCACATACGCGATGTCGCCAAAAATGCCGCAAGATGTTTGGGTTTTTTAAGGCGATGCAAGAAGTTTTTCTCCCCCTCTGATCTGGCAGTTATTTACAAGACTTATATACGTCCAAAGCTTGAGTATAACTCCCATATCTGGGCTGGTGCTCCTGCAACTTACTTAAGTCTCTTGGACAGTATTGAACGTAGAGCATTTAGACTGATTGGTGATATAACCATCATAAGATCATTTACGTCACTTGAACATCGTCGAAATGTTTCTTGTCTCACCCTCTTTTACCGTTATTTTAATGGTTTATGCTCTAGAGAAATAGCCAGCTGCATTCCTCCCCTTAAACAGTTCAACCGTAATACTCGCGCTTCTAGGAATGCTCATCAATATACACTTCGGTCGTACTGTCAAGTACAGAGATTCGTTCTTTAGCCGTACTGTGCGAATGTGGAATGCCTTGCCACACTCTGTCTTTCCCAGCTATTGCAATATTCAGGAATTCAAAACCAATGTGCACCGACAACTCCTTTCAAACCCTCTCTCCCTTTCCTAGTGCTCACACTGTGTCTATACAATAAGGGTAATATATCCCTTTGAGTGTGCGCTTATTATAAAAAAAATAAAAAAAAAGAGGCTGGGATGCGACCCACACTGATAACTTCCCATCCCGTCTGTCGATTTGTCTTGCTTAAAAGTTTGTCTATATGTATTTTTACCAAATTTGTGCACTATTTTTTGTAGATTTTATTTTTTATGAAGAAAACGGACTGTTGGATTTTTATATAAAAATTACTGAATATTGAAAACAATATTTTCTCTGAAATAAAATAAGTTTGAAGCCAATATTTTTAATTTTTGAAAAGCTATTTGAGTCGAAAGTAAATTTTTACCAAGTTTTATACATTTGTTTTCAGGTTTTTATTTTTTGTAATAAAACTGTCAATTCGATTTTTCTCAAAACTTGTCTTAATGTTGAAAACAATATTTCTTATAAGAAAAAATTAGTTAGAACCTATTATCTCAAACTTTTTAAAAGATATTTGAGTCGAAAATCATTTTTTACGAACTTTTGTTAATTTTTTTTTCGGTTTTTAATTTTTTTTACAAAAACTGTCAAATCGATTTTTTTCAAACTTTAACTGAATGTTGACAACAAAATGTTTTGAAAGATAAAAGTAAATTAAAGCCAATATCTCAAAGTTTTGAAAAGATATTTGAGTCGAAAATCAATTTTTACCAACTTTTAAACATTTTTTTTTAGGTTTTTATTTTTTGTAAAAAAAACTGTCAATTAGATTTTTCTCAAAATTTTATCAGATGCCAAAAACATTATTCTTCGTTGCACAAAATTGTTTTAGAGATAAAATCATATTTCAGTCGTAAAATTTTGGAGGTGACAAAATTTTTTTTTCGGTTTTATTGATTTATAAAAAAAACCGTTATATTGTTTTTTTTTCAAAAAATATATCTGTTTGGTATCACGTTATAATATATTATATAAAATTTAATTTAAGTCTATAGCGTTTTTGGTTCGTAAGATATTTAAGGTTAAAAAAAATTTTCACCTTTTTTTCAAACTGCTATGGTAAAAAAACCACCCACGCAATTTTCTTAAAAGCCCTTTCTGCAACTTTCTGTCTTATTATCTGTATAAAAAAATTTATTTGAAATCGATATCTCTTCTGGTTCTTGAGCTATGGACGACGAAAAAAACGTCGCGAACGTACGGACGTACAAACGTACGTACACACGCACGCACAGACATCTTTCTAAAAATCTTTTATTTCGACTCGGACCCATTTTATGAAGATAAAAAACTGAAAGTTGGATTTTATAAAAAAATCACTGAATGTCGAAAACAATATTTTCTCTGAGGCAAAATTTCTTTGAAGCCATTATCTCAATTTTTTGAAAAGATATTTATTCGAAAATCAATTCTTGACAATTTTCATTTGTCAATTCAATTTTTTTTCAAAATTTCATCAAATGTCAAAAGCATTATTCTTCGTTACATAAAATTATTCGAGGTGAAAATTATTTTTAGGTTTTTTGGGTAAACCAAAATGTTCACCGTTTTTTTTTTTAATTGCTATTGTAAAAAAAACAACTACCTACATTTTTTGAGAGTCCTTTCTGCATTATTATCTGTAAAATAGAATTTATTTAAAGTCGATATTTCTACTGGTTCTTGAGCTATGGACGACGAACAAAAATTTCCCGAACATACGTAAATTTCCGCCGTTAACAAGAGGACATGAAATTAAAACGAGCTGTTGAATTCACAATTCATTTATTCAGCTGATGCATCATTATAAGGAATTGGATTTTCATAAGTATTTTACAGTCAGTTGTTCATTAAAAAGTACTAACAAAACCGTTCAAAACAAATAAGTATAATAATCTACTTTCACTACAAAACTAAACACACTGATATGCGTGATTATACATCCTCAAAATCAAGAACTTCAGTTTGCTCAGGTGTAAATTATTATATCAAACATTCACTAACTTAAAGTAAGTATATCATTTGATAAGACATTATAAAAATGAGAGAAACTAATGATAAAACAAACACTTTCAACGTATGTTTTTGTCCTCCGTATAAGGGTAGGAAACACGATGCCAAGATCATCTGACGTAATGCAAATATTTACTTCCCCTTACTATGTAGCCGCACATGAGAACAAACAACAACCGTAACTATAAAAGTGCATTCAACGTAAATGTTTTCATAACCACATCAGTCACAGTCATACCGCAGCATAAGGTACTTTTGCCCACGAATGTATTTTTAAGAAAAAACACACACGTCAGAAAAATCCACAAAAAAAACTGCATCCTCTTCAGAGCCAAAGTAAATCCATTAAGCGCCAGGAGTTGTTAAGTTAGCTTAACTGTAATATACCGCCTTGAATTTCATCAACACATTCACTCCATATGGGCTTGTCCTGTCTGCTGTCTCATGTTACTGCATACAGTAAACCATCCCCGAGAATCCATTTATCTGTCATTTCTACCAAACAAACAAAACATCGGAGATCGTTGAATGACAGCTCACTGCAAATGACACCTCCAATATTCTGGAATTGATTTTCTATTTTTGCTTTAACCAACAACATCCTGGAGATGGAGATGAAGACGAAGACAACATCAAACTAAATGGCAACTCATGACACACACCGTTAATGTTACCCCCATCATGCATGCCCATCTGGAACAGAATAGGGCACATTTACACAACCATCCTTTCTTTTTCTTGAATTGTCAGAGAGACAGAGAGATTGACAGTATTTTGCTGATGCATCTAGATTGGGAAGGTTTTATGTGGCACTGGCATCGAAGGATAAATTGCGACTTCATATCCTGCAACAAAGCTCTTTCACTCCTTCTCCTCATTTCTGGTCATGATAGTTTGTCTGTCACG
This sequence comes from Eupeodes corollae, assembly GCF_945859685.1. Lineage (NCBI taxonomy): Eukaryota > Metazoa > Arthropoda > Insecta > Diptera > Syrphidae > Eupeodes > Eupeodes corollae. Next base: position 119,501,455 of record NC_079148.1, read on the forward strand.
TGTATGACAATGTAGTGCGTTAAAAAATGTCCTTTGAAACACTTACCACTCCCTGACAATGGCATCAGGAAGGGATGAGGATGAGAGTGGTGTACAACCAGCCAGAACACTCTTAACACCATTTCAACTTGCCCTCCGGGTGGTAAAAACTGATGTGAGCTTGAATTTTTTAAAAGGCCATTAACATGAGTGTTTGTTCGAGAAAGTATCTTTTTATAACTGAGGCAATGTCACTGTTCCTTCTGCTCTCTCTTCTTCTTCTGCTGCTGCTGGTGCTGCTGATGCTGTTGTTAGGTTGCTTGATGAAGGCTGAGTTCTGTCCCTGACAATTGAGTGAGACATACTCGTTTGGCTGGGAACTTGGGATCCTTTTTCCACATCAGGACTTCCTTCAGCTCTTCTCCAGTTCAGTATAATATGTTCACTAGAGTGATGTGATGTTCCTTCTGGATGAAATCTATGTTATATGGAACTGTCATACAAATGGGAAGCAACCAGAAGTTGAACATATCTCTGCTAAACGTATCGGTATCATTCAAAAAGGACTCTACGGCAACGACGAGAAGAGAAGATTGAATTGTAATGTTGGTTGTCACGTGAGTTGATGAGTGTGAATGGGCGTATATGTGTACTTTAGATGAAATTTCGAACAATCATCAACGTAACGCCGACGAAGACGACGTCGACGACTGACTACGACATATATAGAGGAGAAAACGCAGGAAATTAAAATGTGATAAATTCTCCAAAATGAGTTGGCGGGTGGTGTACGGATGAGTAAGATTGACAGATATAAGGGAAGAAGTTTTGGGTGGAGTAACAGAACAAAGTTTTATCATTTAAGCAATAATGATCGATCAATAGGCAGCAGAGAGAATGTTTGTGATTGTCATGGCATTTTTTGAATATGTTTAAAAAGAAACAACACAATAGCGTATAAAATACTCTAATTGAAACACATCAATCAAAAACCAAAAGACTTAGGGCTTTAAAAGTTTTGAAAGTAGATTTTGCATAGCATTTTTATGCTTATTGTATAAATTGTGATAATGGGATTTAAATATTCAAAAGATGATACTTAGGGATGGTTTTATAGAGCTTGCTTGGCAAACAGAGTTAAACTGCTCTCATATATTTTCTATAATAATTTAAAGGTCAGTTTCATGGCCACTTCAAGAGTTTAAAAAAAAATTAAAACTCAAATGTATTGAAACTAATTAAGATTGACTTAAAATAACTTCATCCCATCTAGGTTTCATTAAAATCAAAAAAAAAATTTTTTATTCTTCAACATATTAAACCACGTTCATCTTGGTGTCGAACTTTTCTTGGGAATGAAAAACTTGATTTAAAATCTATATTATTATCATTTTTAGTCGCAAATTTTTAGTTCTGAAAATCAGAAGGTTGTTAATTCATCAATATCTCCACCATTTTCAATGGATTTTTAAATTCTCTGAGATTAACGTTATTATTAGAGATTATAGTTACTCTTATAGACTAGCGAAATACAAAATTTGTCTTAACATATATATACATACATTTTAGTTAATTAACCAGAAAGAATAGGCTGAGTATATTTTTAAATGTACATATTGAAAATTAAAACCAATAAAATCAGATCTTTGTTAATTTCTCTGACACAGCGAGATATTGGCTCGTTAACAGCATAATTTACTCTATGAAGTACCTCATGGAATGAATAACGATTTTCAAGCACTCGTGTTAGAGCATGTAAATTTATAAGAGACAGTAAAAACGGACAGTCAATACGATATGATAAAAAATTCAAGTTCGAACTTTCAATGCCATTATCTCGCTTAATATGCGACCTAGGTGGCAAAAGTCGGCACCTATAGGTCAATATTTAAACTCCACTATTTCTCGATCTAGACCACCTAAAGGGCTGAAATTTCAGAATTGTGATCTAGGAATCATTGCCTTTCCATTGCTGTACCCTTTAGTCTTTGAATAAGACTAAGTTTACAACAAGTTATGGGCAAAAATTCAAGTTCAAACTTTAAATGTGATTATCTATCTTTAATAAAACTTATGGAAAATATTTTTCGGATGTTTTCTAAGTTTTGAAGGTGGCATAACATCAACGGTTTATCTAAGTTTATACATAACTATTCTTTTAAAATTTCTTTGAATGACTCCCAGATGTTGACAAGTTTAAAAGTAGGAATGAAGTTCGAAAGTTTTGTAAGCAGGTGAAAAGAAATTCACAGGTACGTAAACCTAGAACCGATGGCTGCAAAGACGAAAGTGAAAACAACTTAGTGGAACCGCAGTCAATGCTGAGGATATGAAAGGACCACTTCTGCAGACTGTATAACGGCAACGACGAACTGAATTCCGCTGTCAGGCAGGATGATCCTTTCAACGTAGATGACGAAAGCCAACAATCCCGTCCTCCGATTTAGTAGAAGTAAAGATTGCCATATCTAAGCTGAAGTCTAATAAAGCCGCTGGAACAGATGCATTTAATGCCGAGCTTTTTGAAGCAGCTGGAGATAAGTTAGTTAGGAGCATGTACCAACTTATCTGTACGATAAGGTCGGAAGAAATCATACGCGATGAATGGAACCTCAGTATTGCTTGCCCGATCCTGAAAAAAGGAGACCCTCTAAACAGCACCAACTATAGAGGAATCAGTCTACTTAACATCGCCTATAAAATCTTCTCTTCCATAATATGTGAATGTCTAAAGCCCATCGTCAACAACCTGATAGGTCCTTATCAGTGTGTTGTGGAGAACTCACGCTGCTCCATAAAGGTTGGAAACAACTTAACAGAAACTTTCGATGTCAAAAAAGGTTTTTGGACAAGGTGATGCGCTGTCATGCTATTTTTTAACATCGTGCTTGAAAGAATAGTGTAGAGCTCACACGTCAACACTAAAGGAACTATCTTTCAAAAGTCAGTCCCATTACTAGCGTATGCTGATAACATTGACATAATCGGAAGAATTCAGAGTGATGTCAATGGGGATTTTGTGAGTATTGGTCTTCAAGAAAGAACATACAACACTGACGTCTTGGTCAAAACGTCACCATTGACAGACATAACTTTTAGGTAGTCAAGGTCTTCGTCTACCTAGGCTACGCTGTAAACGCAGAAAACAACACCAGCGCAGAGATCAAAAGCAGAATAGTTCTTGCTAACCGCTGTTTCTTTGGACTAAGAAAGCAATTGAGTCCTAAAGTCCTCTCTCGAGGGACCAAAGTGTTGCTATATGAGACCCTTAGCATCCACGTCCTGCTATACGGTGCAGAAGCATGGACTATGACAAAAGCGGATGAAAGCACCTTGGGTCGCTTCGAGAGAAAAGTTCTTCGTGTGATCTACGGTCTCGTATGCTTCGAAGGGGAGTGGAGGAGAAAATGGACCGACTAGCTGTACGGGCTGTACACCAGAAGGGTAAAAGTCCAACGACTTAGATGGCTGGGTCACGTAGAGCTCATGGAAACTAATGCTCCGGCCCGGAAAGTCTTCGAAGTCACACCGACAGAACAGCGCAGTAGAGGAAGACCGCGGATCAGGTGGCGCGCACAAGTGAAAAGTGAAGAGAATTTGTTGATTTTACAATATGTTGATAAGCTTTAAGATCTTCTTGAAGAAGCACACAGTCAACCTGATCACTTTTATGATTAGGAGTTATAAAAGATGTTTTCCATTCCTGTTTTGGACCACTTTTATGATTAGGAGTTATAAAAGATGTTTTCCATTCTTAAAGAAACACACCTTTCTCAAGTGACCTATTAAAAATAAAACATAGTAGGTATTGTAGACAGGGAAGGCCCACAATTCCTTAAAATTATGGGAGGAATTTCGTCTGGACCGGCATTCTAATCGATAATCATGCTCTATAAAACTTTCTCCTCAGTTATGTTAAAACTTAACTGACCAATGTTTACCGTATCATTAGATGGTGCTAAAGAGAAAGCATTATTGTTATTCGAAACTTAATAACCAGATTTGAAAAATTTTTCAAAATTATTTGCAAATGTTAGGTAATACCAGCCGAAAAACAAAAAACTTCTGATATAATTGCACCAATCCTTGAAGCAATTTTTACAAGCTGTCTTCAACTGGTCCATGTTCCCTCGGCATGGAGAGAAGTTAAAGTTGTTTTTATACCCAAAGCAGGTAAATGCTCCCAAGTCAATCTTAAACATCTACGACCTATAAGTCTATCATAATTCCTTCTTAAGATCCTGGAAAGATTGATTGATATCCATTTAATGGCACGTATCGATACAAGACTTCTGTCTTCGTCTCAACATTCCTACTGTAAAGGTAAATCGGTGGAAAAAGCGTTACACACTTTAGTACGCACCATCGAATATTCCCTCCATCATAAAGAGTTCACTAAGATTGCTTTCCTTGACATCGAAGGTGCATTTAACAAATTGGACACATCTGCAACCACATCTGCACTAACATCTCTAAATGTAGAGAGATAGTTTCGGGGGTGAATTCATTTAATGCTTACTAGCAGAATAATTAACTCAAAACTGGGCAACTCTTCTAGTAGACGATTCATTAGTAGAGGGACACCGCAAGGTGGTGTTCTATCCCCTCTTCTCTGGAACCTAGTGGTGAACGAAATCCTAACTAGTCTGGATGCGGAGGGTTTCAGAGTGATAGCCTATGCGAACGACCGACTTTGCTATTGCAGTTTCAGGAAAGCATCTTAACATCCTAAAAGAACTCTTACAAAATCCCTTAGACAGACGTTTACTTTGGACTGATCGGTCTGGACTTATTTTCGAGGAGATACAAAATTCCATTTGTCAACCCTCCCTATATTAAAGGAATCCAATTAAAATTCTCAGACGAGGCTAAATACCTCGGCCTTGTCTTAGACAAAAAACTAAATTGGATACGCAACGTACAGGAAAGAGTCAAAAAAGCTACTGTAGCTCTCTTTTCTTGCAAAAAATCTGTTGGCTGTTGGTAATAAATGGGGTTTACAACCCAGAATTACGCATTGGCTATACATATATAGAGAAAGGTAGAAACAGGGATAAGCTAAATAAAGTCCAACGTTCAGTTTGCCCATGTATAAGCGGACCGCTTCGCACGACCCCGTCTGCTGCACTGGACACCTTACTCTACCTTACACCTCTTGACATATTAAGCAAACAAATAGCTGCAAGCTCTGCTATTCGCCTCAAAGCTTCGTCTCAGTGGACTAACAACAACATTGGCCACTCCTTAGTTCTAAGGTACTTAGAATCAATTCCAAAGTTGCGCCAGCTACAGAGGCATCAGTCTCCTTAACATTGCATACAAGATCCTTTCTGCCGTATTATGTGAAAGTCTGAAGCAGTTCGTCAAAAACCTGATAGGTCTTTATAAGTGTGGGCTTTAGACCAGGAAATTCCACTATTGACCAAATATTCACACTACGGCAGATCTTGGAAAAAACATATTAGCTTCAAATCGAGCTCTACAGAGCAATGTCTAGTTTTGGCATCCCTGTCAAACTTAACCGTTTGTGCAGAAGGACGAGGGAGAATGCACGCTGATGTGCTATTAAGGTCGGAAAAGATCTCACCGATACTTTTGATGTCAAAAAAGGTTTTAGGCAATGCGATGTACTGTCATGTGACTTCTTCAATATCGTTCTGGAAAGAATTGTGCAAAACTCAACCGTGATCACTAGAGGCACAATCTTTTAAAGGTCCACCCAACTACTCGGATACGGAGATGATATTGACATAATTGGAAGATCCACCTTGAGTATTTAAGTAAATAAATCCTTGTAAGACAATCAGCTGTAAAAATGATCATTTACCCGTTTATCGGATCTGACATATTCGTCAATTGCACCGATATAATTAATTTTTTTGTTTCGATACTAAACAATGTAGGATTCAAAAGGACGATCACAATTTGTTTCGAAGGTTAAAATGGCTCACCCTGTATTTTCATTTCATTCAGCAAAATATTCAATGCGTTTAACCCAAGCATATTTAACTTCGTTTTAATTTTCTCATAAATAAACGTAAATATTTCAATAACATTGACGAAACAAATGTGACGTAAACACTGTAATTTTCTGTCTGTGCTTTGTGTTCTGTTTCAATGAATCAGCATTCGTTTTTCTTTTAATTATGTACAAAGTGTATGTGGAGTCATCTTTCCACTCCTCTAGACTCCATAAGAACTATACACTCTGTCATTAAACTTTCACTCACCATACCAACTAATTACCATATAATTTCTATATCTCTATATTTCTCCGCTCATTGAACTCGTTTGGTATCAGTCTTCGCTTGCTTAAGTTTTATTTTATAACCAAACGTCGCCAGACTTAACGCATAAGCATTACTTTAATGTTATGATTATGTACGGTTGAATGAAGGAAGGAAGAACAGCCAACCCTCCAATAAGTGTATACCTAGACCAGTCCACCACCAATCATGCAACTCAATTACATTTCCGTCAGCTAGCATTAATAGATCCGTCATAAGGCACCATAATGGGCCATTTCATAAAATGAAGGAAGAATAAAAAAAAAGATCGAAAGACATTTCCGATAAACAAAATTTCCCAAACAACCACATCAATATATTTACTATAACGAACCCAACCCAAGTTGAAATAAGACCAACGCCGCCGACGACGTGATGATGGAATGGCAATGGACTTCAAATGGTTGGGGAGCCCACTCTTCCGTCAAAGTGACGTGCATACCAAATCGCCGAATAAACAAAGTCACCCACTAAAAGGCTTTGTAATGAGACTGACACCGCGTTTCCCCATAAATGCACTTTACCGCGCACAAAACACATGACACATACACATGTGTGTTGGATTGAGGGCCTTTTCGTCACACCGCCACTCCACGCCGCCACCACGCCGCACTGTCAGAACAGCCATGAAGCAATAAAACAGAGGACCGTAAAAAACTTCTGGGATTTCAGTGTTTTTGAAATCGAAATAGGACCCGACCGAACTCTTTACTGTGCTGACATTGCATGGAAAATAGTTGTACAATGAGGATTGTTATAGGTATTGTTTTTTAACGACGTGACCGTGAAATCGTAAACTCCAGTTCTTCCAAATAATTACGCAAGAATATGGGTCCCATTGTATAGTGAATCAGTATGGAGCCCAGGACCAACGGACAGGATAATTTGCCTAGAAATAACCATTTAGACGAAGTATGTTGGAATCGCATTGCATGCGATTAATTTCTAAACCATTTCCGCGCAGTGAGCCACAAATAGTTTTGGTAGGGATAGGAAGAGAGAAGGATGGGATAAAGTGAAGTAAATATTCATGAGTTACTCGCATTTTTTCCGAGGAATTCAAGGATTTCGCTCTGACGCCCGTCCTTTAGCTCTTCCTAAAATGCGAATTCGACCAGACATTGTGTCCTCAACCGCATGCTGCGTGTGACAGTTTTTCGTTTGAACAGAACAAAAGAGGTCTGGTCAACATACGACTGCCTGCTGGATGCATTGCATTGCAGTCCCTCTTTATTTGATTCCACGAACCAACATTTTAGAGGCTCTTCTGCTGGCAAATTAAATGCGCACAAGGATAAATCTGTGAAACCCTACGGCTACAGGGGGTAAAGTACAGCAGTGAATGTGAAGGTATGGCCAAACGGACACATCATATGCATTTCATGTGTGTGATTCCCAGAGACAGAGTGCCACAACCAAATATCTAAAATGTCGTCCGCATATGGGGTGTCAAATGCAACAAAACAACGTTCAAGGCTTCAAGTGGACGAGGGTTCTGATGCAACACGATTGTTGACATTAGTTGTACCTACTTACATTATATTATGCCCATAAATATATCTAGCTAGGCATGCTAATGAATGTATTATTAGGGGTTTCTGATGATTGTTAATCGTTTGAGGTGTCGAATGACCAAATACTTTACATCTGTTGAAAGGTATAATTAAGGGATCTTGAATGGTGATGGTGTGAAAATAAGGGCGTTGGGCGAGCTATATGAGCTACATAATGGTCCATTTCGATATGCATTGGAATTGTATTTGGTCAGGCATAAGGTTGGAATTATTTTTTTGCATTTGACATTTGAGATAATGGTTTTTTTGTCAATGAGATAAGCAAAAAATGAGATGACCAAAAAAAGCTTAAATTTGTGTATTAAGTGAGAGTGGTGGTGGTAATAAGCATGCAAGGTGATAAATATCAGAAAAATGTATTTTCAATTATTTAGGGAGAATACTTTTAATTAATTAAATTAAATAATTAATTAATTAATTGAATTAAATAAAAAAATGCGTATACGACCAATTATATCATTCTTAATTACCAATAGAAAACTATTGTATTCGATTCAATTTGTCGAATTAAAAAGAGGATGGGATGCAACCCAACCGATAACTTCCCATCCCAAATCTAACTATTGGATAATAAAGTTCTAGAACGCGTAAATGATTCTATGGGACCAATCTTTTTTCTTACTCGAACTGTTCTTAAAGATCTCAACATTCATAAATCCGCTGGCCCAGATTGTGTCCCCGCTATTATTCTGAAGAAGTATTCTTCCACTCTAGCAAAACCACTGCGTAATCTTTTCCATCTATCCTATTCTTCTGGGCTGGTTCCGAGTAGTTGGAAAGCTGCATTTGTTAAGCCAATTCCAAAAAAGGGCAATCTTCTTCTCCCACAAATCACCGACCGATAGCACTAACGTCCCTTCTTTCTAAGGTCATGGAAACGCTGATTAATTATCAGCTTAAGAAATATCTTGAGGAACGGAAGCTTCTTAATGACCGGCAAAACGGCTTTCATAGCAATAGGTCCACTGGTGATCTCATGGTTCATCTCACCGAACAGTGGAACAAATCTTTACATCGTTTTGGAGAACGTAAGATTATTGCACTTGATATTTCAAAGCCATTTGATAAAGTCTGGCTTCCTGCTCTCTTATCAAAAAATGCGTGCTTTCGGTATTGACGAATCTCTTCTTCGTTGGATTAGAAATATTCTTTCGAACCGTTCAATACAAGTTGTTTTGGACGGATTCAAGTCCGAAACTCATAAAATAAACGATGGTGTGCTACAGGGCTCCGTTTTGTCTCCGACGCTCTTTCTCATTTTTATAAATGATCTGATGTCTGCTACTTCTAACCCAATACATTGATTCGTTTCCAGACTCAAAACCCTGCTCTTCGGATGTGGAACTGCAACGGCAAAATGTGATTAGCTCATTAAATTCCGACCTTCACAGCGTTGTACAAGGGAAAATAAAAAATCATGTGGAATTTAATGCTTCAAAAACGCAATGCTGTCTTGCACCGTTAAAGTGAGATAAACCCTCTTTGCACTATCTATGAGCTGCACTTGCATGAACGAAACGGAAAATCTTGACATCCTTGGAATGTGCATCAGCAACCACCTTTTGTGGAGTGATCACATACGCGATGTTGCCAAAAATGCTGCAAAACCTATATACGTTCGAAACTTGAATAAAACTCTCATCTCTGAGCTGGTAACTTATTCAAGCCCCTTGGACAGTATTCAAAAAAGAGCTTTTAAAATGATTGGTGACATGAACATCATCAACTCGTTTACATCACTTGAACATCGACGCCAGGTTTCTTGCCTCACCCTTTTTTACCGTTATTTTAACGGACTATGCTCTAGTGAAATATCCAATTGCATTCCTCCCCTTAAACAATTTAACCGTAATACCCGCGCTTCTAGGAATGCACATCAGTTTACCCTTGAGTCCAACTTCGGCCGTACTATGAAGTACAGAGATTCTTTTTTTAGCCGTACTACGCGAATGTGAAACGCTTTGCCATGCTCCATCTTTTCCTGTCATTGCAATGTTCAGAAATTTAAAACCAATGTACACCGACACCTCCTATCCAACCCTTCCCTCTTTTTCTAATGCTCACACTGTGTCTTTGGAATATTAAAGGTATACAAAACCCTTTTAGTTTTCGCTAATTGTTTCTTCGCCGATTGGATTTCCAAACAATAAATATCGGGCCAAGATTAAATCTTCCAAATTCAAAACGCAAAATAAGAAATATTCTTGGAATTGTCCAATTTTATTTTCTAAACAGAATAAATACTTAAATTAATAAAAGTAAAATACGTACATAAATAAAACTTACAAATTGATATTTTATAAAGGGCGAAACAAACAGGAATTGAAATATTGTTTGATTGTTGAAAACAGTTCATGAACAAATGAAAATATTGTATCAAAAAATTTAGAAAAAACAATGAAATTTAAGCAAGGAAAAATGATTGAAAAAATTAAGCAAAGTGTTTTTGAAATACAGTAAAAAAGTAAATTGATGTTAAAAAAGCGTTGGCTTGATGACATTCCGGGGGCCGTCTGAAATCTACGTTGAAGACTTTAAGTCCAAAACAGCAAGCCTTCCTACGGATCTCTTTGATTTAATTGAACCATTCGATAATTTGACATCTACAACTCGTACAATAGTATCTGGACCTGGGTAAACTTTCATTACACGACCTAGTTTCCAAAGTAATCGAGATTCATCTGGTTCAACCAAAATGACTAGGTCATCTACTTCCACATCTTTGGTATTTTTGTACCACTTCTTTCTTCTTATAATGTCAGGTAGATATTCTTTGTACCAACGCTTGACAAGTGATGACGTCAAATGCTGAGCTCTTCTGCTATAAAGTCTGCTACAAGCATAATTTTCAGTGAAAACACCAGGGGCGGTCACATCTTTATCTTCTTCACCGAAAAGCATCATATTTGGGGTTAATGGTTTCGGATCTTCAGGGTCTACAGGCAAATGAGTTAAGGGGCGTCGATTTATCTGGGATTGGGCTTCCATAAGTGCATTTCTTAAAACATCTTCACGTGGTATTGTAGATTTTAAAATATAATTGACACTCTTCTTAATTGACTGAATTAGCCGCTCCCATGAACCTCCCATCCACGGAGAATAAGCTGGGATAAAACGCCAAAGAACGTTTTCATAGTTCGCAGAATATTCGCCTAGTTTATACTGCATCGCTTTGACATCCTTGGCCGTCATGTTTTTAGCCCCAACGAAATTAAGACCATTGTCACTGTACAAAAATCGAGTTACCACTCGGTTGATGACAAAACGACGGACAGCCATTATACATTGGTCTAAACTGAGATCGTTAAGAAGCTCAATTTGCACAGCTCTGTAAGTAAGACACGTAAAAATCATACCGTATCTTTTCACTGTGCCACGTCCGAACTTAACCAATAAGGGGCCAAAACAATCGACTCCAACGTGAGTAAAAGGTCTTGAGTCAAACGCCAAACGAGCTTCTGGTAGTTGTCCCATAAGTGGCACGACAGGTTTGGCTTTGAGCCGCTTGCATTCAAAGCACTTAGATCCAGCGTTACCACTTTGCTTCAATTGAAGTAGAACTACTTCTTTTTTCCAAATAAATATAAAATCTACTTCCTACTTCGCACCATCATCAAAATATTGAAATCTACTTCATTTTCAATACCTGGTTTTTTACCAACTTCAATTTTAATAAAAATAGACTGAATCTACTCCTTTTTTCTCCAACTCTTGTATGTAGTCTTAAAACTTTCTAGAGAATTAAAAATCGCTTGAGTATTTGCATTTGCAGTGAAGTTAATGTATTCTAGTGTAACCCTTTTGTCATTTTCGATGTACATGAAAGGGCCTAGAAGGACCTTAATCATAATTTCTAGTCAAAAGGGCTGTTGAAAATGTCTAGTCCGTATTTCAATAACAACGACTTGATTTTAGAAAATAATGCCTTAATTCTCATCGTTTCACATTTCAATAGACGAAAATTATTTATTGATTTTTTTTTTCGTTTTTAAACATTCCTTAATGACGTTTTCAAAGCTTATCGATCTTTCAATAACAAATTTACATACATAGTTTTATTTTGTAAATATCTTTATCTATCATACATATAGGGCCTGTAAGGCAAGTTTTGCATTCGTAAACAAATTCGAATTCGAGATTTTAATCAAACATGACATTACGATGGTAGAGAAGACGAAAAAAGTGGTCCCCCGATGTTTTCAAACTAAAAATAACAGTAGTTTCAATACAAATTTTTCAATAGATTTTTTTAAATTCTTGCTAAAATGTATGTTCTTAGTTTAGCTTCTTTCAATATAAAAATATATAAAGGCTATCCCATCCCAGTTAGAACCATTATTTTGTTTTTAAGTTTTCTCAAGAACTAATTTATTTTTTTTTCCAAAAATATCATTGTTTTTATTTTTAATTTAAAAACAAATATTATTTTTTTCGAAATTTGATTTCTTGAAAATGTGTTATCATTTTTTACAAAATTGAAATGCCAGTCGTCTAATAATAAGTTCCAAATTATATACCAAAAATATTATTAAACTAAAATTCGAAAACGATTTTCAAACGCAAATTTAAAAAAAAATTATTTTTTCTTGAGAAATCAAATGCCATTTGCATTTTTGAAAACAAACTTTTTTGCAGGTACATTTTAATTCAATACAGGAAAGAGTTTTACCCAGACATTTTTGAATTAATTGAGTTCATGCGAACTAGTCGTTCTGTTTGTTAATGTTTTAAGTTGGGCCGTAGTTTTATTTTGGATTTGATTGTTTGTTTTCAATATGAAAAGATATTTTCAAGTTGTCCAAAAACAAAGATAAAAGGTTTGTTCATGTACTAAAATTGTATTACGATTACAATAACTATTTCTTGAAGAACTCGTCCTTTGCAATAAAAACATCCTAAGGTCATTTGATATAACCAACACGAGCCCAACCTTTGCTTTTTCGTTGCTAACAACCAAGATTTAAATTAAGAAATGTTACATTAACATATTGAAGTATATGTAATGAAGCCTTAAATAATTACATTTTTTTTTCTACTTTTTTATTGAAATAATATAATTTAAAAATATGTAGAATAATATGAAAAAGTTAATTTTTGAAATCTACTTCCATTTTTCTCAATCTACTTCACTTTTTTCCCAAAATCTACTTCCACTTTTTTTTGAGAAGTGGTAACGCTGCTTAGATCTCACCCTATCGATTGCTTTTCGAATGAATATAATCCATGCACGATCTCGGATGTCTGATATAGTTGTTGCTGTTCCCATGTTAAAATTAAGGTCGTGATGATGTTGTATGAGTACATCTACCAATGGATGATTATTCGGAAGAATGGCTGGATTTCTTGAAGCATACGAACAATTGGCTTTTTGGGCTCGCGAACGCATTCGAATTGTTCCTTCTTCGTCTAAAAACGGTGACAAACTAAGGATGGAGCTTCTTGAAAATACCCTTCCATTCTTTTGAAGAGATAATAAGTCTTCGGGAAAGGCTTCACATTGTATTTTTCGAAAAAGCCAATTTTCAGCACGGGTGTATTCAGTTGGCGGTATGAAGACTTGTTTTTCGAACGGAATTTTCTTAATGACATCTTTGAATCTGAGCAAAAAAGCGATAACTCGAACAGAGGAAGACCATTTTGCTTTCAATCTTGCACTCAGGCTGTTGTAGACATCAAACGAAGGCAATTCAGGTCTAGTGTGCACCGAAACGATTTCTGCTGATTCTTGTTCTTGTTGAGTGTAAGGTTTAATAGGCCATTCCGAAAATTCTTTCTTAAGAAAATCTGGACCAACAAACCACCTTGTAAGTTGATCTCCCATGGATTCATCAAACCATTTTGTTCCATCATCAGCAACATTGTCATTTGAACGGACATGATACCACTGTCGTGGAGATGAAGAATCAAGGATCTCTCCTACACGAGATGCAACAAAGGTAGGAAATTTGAATGTTGTTGAATGTATCCAAGAGAGAACTGTAGTCGAATCTGATAAAAACAACTCTTCATCAATTTTTATCGTATGCGATTGCTTTATTGTAGATACCAAACGGACTTCAAGGACAGCAGCTTGTAACTCTAACCTTGGAATAGTCAATTGCTTTACAGGTGCAACTTTAGCCTTAGCCATAACTTGCGATACTTCTACCTTTTCATTACATTCAAAGCGAAAATAGGCTACAGTAGCAAAAGCCTTTTCTGATGCATCGACAAAAGTAATAAGGCTTACCTTGCAATCGTCAGGATTCAAAGAGATGTATCGACGTGGAATTCGGAGTCTTTCAATGTTCTTCAGCTCATTGATAAAAATAACCATTTGGTTTGCAATTCGGATGAGATTGGCTCGTCCCAGTCAAAACCCTCTCGCCAAACCTCTTGAAGAATGATTCTACCTCTAATGATGTAGATTGAAATAAGGCCCAACGGATCGAACACTCGCATAATCGCACGAAGAATACGCCTTTTTGTGATGGCATTGGATGATAAGACCATCTCCTTTAAATCGTCATCTTCGGCAAGTCTGTAAAGAAAACAATCGGAAGAAGGTTGCCAAAACATTCCTAAGACCTTTGCGATATAACCCTCGCATTCGTTTGGATCGATGCTGACTAATTTAGTTTTGACTTGAGTTTCTGGCATCTGAGAGAGAAGTTCAAAGCTATTAGATTGTATAGAAACTAGATCAAAATGCATGGATTTGCAAATTCGTATGGCATCTCTGGTCACTGAGACTGCTTCTTCAACTGTGTTGTGGCTGTCAAAATAATCATCAACATATGTTCTTTTTGTCAAACCATCCACAGCTTCCGGACATTCTTCTTTAAAAAGGTTAGCATGATGGTTTTTGACGAACTGTGCACATGTGGGTGAACATCGAGGGCCGAACATCATAACTTGCATTATGTAAACCAATGGCTTTCTTGAAATGTCACCATCTCTCCAAAGTATTCTTTGACATTGCTGGTCTTCCTTTTTAATCTTAATTTGGTGGAACATTTCTTTGACATCAGCATTAACAGCAACTTTACGCTCACGGAATTTAAATAGACCAGCATGGAGAGGCACAAGGTTGTCAGGTCCTTTTAGGAGAAAAGTGTTGAGTGAAACCCCATCAACCTTAGCAGCCACGTCACATACACATCTTGGTTTTATTGGGAGTTTATTGGGATTTTCTACAATAAAAGTGGGCGTGTACCAAACTCGAGGCCACTTTATTGATAACTCTTGCTCCGAAGCGATTCTGGCGTAACCCTTTTCTAACAATGTTCGCATGTGATTGTTTTGCCATTCTAGTAAGTGTGGTTTCCTTTTCAAGGACTTTTCGAAACTGACAAGTCTTCTGAAAGCCATCGGATAACTATCTGGTAATTTTACATTGTCAGAGTTCCATAAGAGGCCGATTTCATACTGACCATCCACTAGCTTGATGGAAGATTCCATTATGTCTATAGCTCTTTTTTCTTCACGACTCACAAAATCTCCCTTTGGTGGCTTCACTCCGAACTCTTCCGTTGAAAAATGCTGTTTCACTAGATCGTGTAAGCTCTCTTCAGGTTTGATTGCATCGTGAAAATAGAATTTCATTTTTGGTCGAGGAACATTGTGAACACAAGAAACGTGTGGATGCGAGACATAACCACTGCCAAAAACGATCCATCCGAGCCGCGTTTTCAGCGCACAGGGTTCTTGGTCGTTTCCGTGACGTTGACGTTGACCCAAAAGGAACTTTGCTTGATCGAGGCCAATCAAAATCTTAGGCTTGGCATCAACTAAATCCCCCAAAGGAAGTCCACGTAGATGAGGATACTTGCTTTTAAGATAATTAACATCTATCGATTGGCATGGCAAGTCTAAATCTTTGACAGTGAACACATTCTTCAAAATATGGCGTTTCGGATTTTTGACATCAGATACTTCTAAGCTTGTTCTCAAAGATTTTTCCTTACGTGTTACACCTTTCGTCCATTGGAGAGTTAGGTCTTCTGAAACACCGTCAAGATGCAAATCATCAAAGAGATCCTTTTCAAGCATCGTTAAGGATGAACCATCATCGAGAAAAGCGAAGGTATCCACAAAACGGTTGTCTCTACCATGAAGTCGAATTGGTGCAATCTTGAACAGTACTGAAGTATTCGAGCGAGCATGAGATGAATGAATGTGTGGCTGTGGACAAAACGCCGCAGCAGATGTATTGAGAGAATTGATTTCTTTGGATTGATGCAATAAAGGGTGATGACGATCAGAGCAACCATTTAAACCACAAGTTCTCTTCTTGGCGCAAACCTTCCAATTGTGCTTTGTAGAATCCAAACAAGTAAAACAAATAAAATTCTCTTTAACAAAGGCGAGTCTCTCCGATTCTGATGAGTCCTTAAAACTGACACATTCGTGGAGTGGATGTTGTTTTTTTGTACATTTCTTACACAAGATTTGAACGGCAGAAACTGAAGATTGTGCTTGATGAGTTAAAACTTGTTTTGAAGATTTCGCTGAACCTTGGTTTTTCTTGGTTTCAAAATTTGCACTAGTTATTGGCTTCATTAAATCAGGTGGCAAATCGATAACCTTTTCATTTAAAAATTCGGCAAATTGAACGAAATTCGCATTGAAGAAACCAGCTTTCTTCTTTTGCCACTCTTGGTATAAACCTGCACCTAGCTTACAGGCTAAATTGGTCATCACGTACCCATTGGTGAGGTCTTCTTCTCTATTCATGGACCTGACATCCGCGACGTAACCATTCACCTTCACTGCCCACAGACGAATTTTCGGATCACTCTTCGAAGCTAACTTGGGAAGATTCAATAAATCCGTGGTTAGATCGTGAACCAGGACATCACATCGTCCAAAAATGGCACGAAGGGAATTCATAATTGCGTCGGCGTCCGATGAATACTTTAAACGATCACATACCAATTGGTACGCTTCTCCTTTTAAGGCCTTTCGCAGTCGAGAAACGTTTTCTTTGTCGCTGAATTTTCCTTCAATAGTCGTAGACTTGAACACCTCTTCAAAATGAGGCCATTCACGCCTATTTTCGCCAGAAAATGTCGGAAGCTCTTGAACATTATTCCGATTCAGGATAGTGAGCAGCGTAGCCATTTCCTGACCTTGAATGGAAGTTGAAGGAAAAGAGAAATTCTCTATGACAGGATTAGGAGGAGAAAATAGCGGTGTGGATTGTGGAACTTTGAAAATAGGAACTTTATTAACATCGTTTAACAAGGCCTGATGATTTTGCTGAATCTTTTTTAAGATTTCCAACCTATCATTGTCCTTTTGAACATTAGCTGGAGATACACATGGTGGTGGTACATATGCAGAAAGTTTCACCTTCATTTCTTCAAGTTCTATACGCAAAGCTTCAATTTCTTTGTCTTTTCGAGAAGCTGCAGATTGAGCAACAATGGCAGCTTCCATAAACATGTCCAACTGTTTCAAAGAATCTGACAAATGAGGGCTTTGTTCTTCTTCTTGTTCGGGATTTCCTGATGTGGCTTTTTTAGCAACACTATCACTTTCCCCACAGTACCAAGGGGTATTAGTGTCATAGCGATCAGGATCAAAACCATGGCAAGAATAGTGCCACCATCAAAAACATTTATCACAACTTACCATAAAATCATCATCTAATTTTTGACAAGTTGGAGAACTGCAACATTTCTTCGATATCGGCATTGTTGCAATTTGTTTTCAATTTAAAATAAAATGATGTTTCTTCGCCGATTGGATTTCCAAACAATAAATATCGGGCCAAGATTAAATCTTCCAAATTCAAAACGCAAAATAAGAAATATTCTTGGAATTGTCCAATTTTATTTTCTAAACAGAATAAATACTTAAATTAATAAAAGTAAAATACGTACATAAATAAAACTTACAAATTGGTATTTTATAAAGGGCGAAACAAACAGAAATTGAAATATTGTTTGATTGTTGAAAACAGTTGATGAACAAATGAAAATATTGTATCAAAAAATTTAGAAAAAACAATGAAATTTAAGCAAGGAAAAATGATTGAAAAAATTAAGCAAAGTGTTTTTGAAATACAGTAAAAAAGTAAATTGATGTTAAAAAAGCGTTGGCTTGATGACACTAATTATATAAAAAAAGGGGCCCTACTATGTAACTCGATCCTACAATGAAATTGCTCGAATTCTAAAAATTGGTACTACTATCTATTTGACTACTTTCGAAACAACGGGAATCGAATAGTTCTAGTAGTGCCAACTATATTCCTATGAACTTTCGAATAAACGAGGAACTACGTTAATCGAAAGTAAAATTCAAACCAATGCAAAACCGAAAATAACCACTCTACATCAAATATGTTTGCGAGCGAAGTTTTTTTTGTCATCTACCACGCAATTACACCGGGAATTCATGTTTTTTTTGTTGACATAAATGGTGTTTGGGCATGACTCTTTCGATTGAAGTCAAAACTTAGGAAAGTATTTTTAAAACGGTTTGCTGTGTAATTCCAGCGTTCTTGTCACCACCGATTTAGTTTTGGCAACCTCCTTATGCCAAAAACTTCAATGCTGCTGATAACTTAATGATAATCGGAACAGCATTTTGTCTTCTGTGAGTAGTCATGTCTGGCATTCGATTCAACTTTTATACTTAGTACGATTTGAAAGTAGAATCGGAAATGAGTTTCGAGAGATAGATAGTAGTCCCAAGATTTTTTTGAGAAATCAGATGGCATTTAAATTTTTGAAAACAAACTTTTTTGCAGGTACATTCGAAATTTTAAAATATTCGAAATTTTAAAATACAGGACTTATTTTTAAACACACTCTTTTGATAAATAAGCAAGTTCATGAAACCAAGTCGTGCATTTTATTTAATTGCGTCCGAAGAACCATGATATTCCTGCCCTCACCTTCTCTCAACCTTGGATCGCTATCATCCACCCCTTAATCCCATTGAATTTGAAAACAACTTTTTTGTAATGGAAAATTACTGTTATGATTTTCGTAGGGCTGATTTCTCCAAACTTAACAATCTTCTTAGCTCAGCCGATTTTGAGTTAAGATCCCTCCACTTAACAGTTGAGTCCCTTACAAATTGGTTTTATTTGATTCTTTCGTACTGATTTCACTTCTGCTCCCCCTTGGTACAACAGAGAGCTCCGTAGCCTAAGAAATACCCGTAACAAGCTTTGGAAGATCTTTTTACAGTCAAAATCTGATACTGATCACAACAACTATCTTCTCGCCTATAATTCTTTCTCTGAATTAAGGGAATCCCTTTATAACCAATACCTTAACCAAATGGAAAATAACCTTCTTTCTGATGCAAGGACATTTTTCAAGTTTATAAATGTCAAACGAAAATCTGATGGGTTTCCACCTTCAATGAGTTTCTCCAACATAATCTCCTCTGATCCAACAACTATATCAAATCTATTAGCTAATTACTTTAGCAAATCGTATACTGAATATCTGCATGATCCTGATCCACACTACTTTAGTTATTTAGATGGTTGCACTCAATCCTCCCTTTCATCGTTTACAATAACTGAAGAAATGGTACTTGTCAAAATCGTAAGTCTCAAAGAAACTGTAGCCCTGGACCTGATGGCGTCCCATCAGTTGTTCGAAAAAAATATATGCATTCTGTGTCAAAGCCTCTAACTGCACTCTTTGAACTCTCTCTTTCCCAAGGCGTGTTTCCTCATATATGGAAAGATTCATTTATATTTCCCATTCCTAAACAAGGCAATAAAACTGAAATTAACAATTATAGACCTGTTGCTAAACTTTCATGCATTCCAAAACTTTTTGAAAGCTTAGTTTATAATTTCGCGTATTTCCAGTGCAAGCCCTTATTATCCCCCGCTCAACAAGGTTTTCTTAAAGATAGATCCAGTACGACTAAATTAATTGAATTTATATCCAAAGTTTTGTCAGCCCTTAAGAATGGCAAAGAAGTTGATGTTGTATACACTGATTACAGCAAAGCCTTTGATAAAATGTCCCATAAGATAATTTATCTGAAACTAAGAGCCCTAGGCTTTCCATCTATATTTATAAATTATATAATCTCAAATAGAACTTATAGAGTCCTTTTCCGTAACTCAGTCTCCAGTCCTATACATGCAACTTCTGGAGTCCCACAAGGTAGTCACCCTGGTCCCCTTCTCTTCGTCTCATATGTCTTATTTGTTAACGATGTCTGTCTTAAATTAAAAAAACTCAGACATCCTAATGTTTGGAAATGATAAGAAAATTTTTAAGATTATCTCTACTCCGTCTGATTTCTTTCTGATATCTTTTTTGTTTGGTGCATGCATAATTTCCTTGAGTTAAATGTAGGTAAATGTAAACAAATGACCTTTTCGCGCAAACAAATCCCATCTCATAGAGTAAACTACTTCCTTAATGACGCCGTCAACATAGTCGATTCTATTAAAGATCTTATGTGTGACAAACACCTGAATTTCCATTCCCATTTTGACCAAATTATTAATAAAGCTAGTAGATCTCTCGGTTTTATTAAGAGATGGTCAAAAGAATTTTCCAACCCCTATCTAAAGCGCTTTACATTTCTCTAGTCCCTCCTCATCTTGAATATGCATGCCAAGTATGGTCTCCCTTTTATGAAAACCATTCACTCAGAATTGAAAATGTTCAAAGACGTTTCGTTCGATTTGCCTTACGTGGCCTCCCCTGGGATGATACATCCAACTTGCCTCCTTATGCCGATCGACTAAAACTGATAGGTTTGCAGCCCTTATATATTAGACGCAAAAACGCTGATATATTATTTGCTCACCAATTGTTAATGGGCAATATAGATTCCCCGGCACTCCTGAGTGATATTCATCTCAACACTAACCCTCGAAATCTGCGATCTGTTTCCCTTTTCTATATCCCTCATCACCGCACTAATTACGGGCACTTTGAACCTTTGTCCACAATTTTTCGTCAATGCAACGCTGCTATGGTAGTCTTCGATTTCAACATTTCCAAATCCCATCTGAAAGATACCCTTTACTTTTTCTCTTTTTGAAACCGAATTCCCCGTCCCTTGTAATTTTAAGTCAATTAAAGTCAAAATTGTTAGTTCTTGTACATTAAAGAGCTTTTGAGCCTTATGGCCCACATGAATTAATGTTGAAAACTGATAACAAGAACTGCAAATAAAAAAAAAAAATGTTAAGCTAGTGTTAAGTTAAGTTAAGTTAAGTTATGATAGCTTGTATTAAGCTAAATAAAATAAAATACTCGCTGGCGTAGCGTTGGATATAAAGCAAGCGTGAGATTCAAAGATGAACAAAAAAACCTTTTTGAAAATGTATTACTTATTCGTAATGCTTGGTTTGAAATTTGAATATGGCTTAAAATATATTTTTTTTTTAATTTATTGAAGCCAAGTTTTTAAACAACTTAGGTACCTCAACTCATTATATTACATAACCTAACCATACTGACAGAAATATGTATTGATTGAAATCGCATTTTTTGTTATTTACCTTATACCAAAATCTATTTTCGTTTGCTTCTAACGTATTCAATTTGATATTATCTTTCCCAAAAGTATCCATTTCGCAAAAGATTCCAAGACTAAGATAACGCCTAAAATATGCCAATCAAATTTCACTTCTATCTGCAAATAAAATCTCTTGTTGATCTACCCAAAACAAAAAATGTAACCTTCTCTCCTCCTTTTTCTGTATTACACGCAACACTGACACCAACTTAAGAGACTTACTTTAAATCAGATAATCTGAAACCCTCCTTTTGGTCGGTGCATTATACAGTTCGGCGGTGTCCTCTGATCATTGAGGACATTTACATTACACCTACCCTCACTTTTTGCATTTCCCGATTTGCACTTCTCCAAATGTAATAGTTCCTAAAATCCAAAACCCATATACAACCAAAACAATACCAATGTCTAATCCTTGAATACGTTATGTTTGTGCCATTATTTAAAATGCGGTGAATCCTTGTTTATATGCATTGTTTGCCATTGTAGCACTCACAATTGACACAATGGAACTTCTAAGAGGATTTTCGAGGGCACCTCCATTATATGGCGAATTCCAGAAGCATTTTCATCTACACCGCCTGCTGACGCTGCTGGCTTTTCTGTCTGATAATGCACTACGTTGCCACTACTGCCATATAGTGCCTTGCCATGTATGCTCTAGATCTATATGTAGCAAGGATTATTGTCTTACTCTGGGGCTAAGTGCACAAACACCAACAAAAACAAAAAAAAACAAAACAATGATGACATTATGGTTCACTAGGGGACACTCTCGCAACGATTTTATCTTCATCTCAGATGGCCTTTCAAGTCCTTTAACAAAATCCCTCTCCAATATGTGATACCTGAATTGTGGATTTTTCGAGAAGATAAGCTACATATTTGGAATTTTATAGGGACAAACAAAATGATAAAAAGGGATTACCATTACAGAGACAGAGAGAGAGTGCCAGAGGTCTGGTCTGCGGAGTACTTCGATTCGACTGGCATTGCGTCCGACATTGTGATGTGAAGTCCTTCAAAACAAAGTTAGGGGCGCACATCACATTGTATAGGTAGATTGTGATAAGGATATGTCAAGAGGCTCTAAATATTTGTGTGGAAAGTTCGTCTCCATTATCAGATCGGCTATATACTATATGTTATGCATATAAAGGTGAAAGTGTTTTCTGTGTGGACGGATGATTCTATTTAATTTGTCAGTGTGAGTTTAATTTATGTACTCCAATTAATGCTCAAAGATAGTGATGGCACCTTTATGTTGAAAAGGTGTTTGACGAAGGTTTACCAGGTTGTCACGTTTCCGGTGATATTAAACAGACGCAGAGTGTTTTTTCGATGGACTAAATGTATACTTACGCGGATGACTAAGCGATAGTTTTATAAAAAAAACACTGGCGCAAAATTTTAGACGATTTAGTACGATGTTAAATCATTTTTAGTATGATACTAGGTTAAAAAAAGGATTTTGATAATTTTAAACGAGTTTAGTATCGTACTATCTTCTTAACATTTTACTAAAGTTAAAATCACCAAATGGCTACTTTATCTTTTTAGTATCGTATTAAATCTATGTCATACAGATTTTTCTTGTCATTTTTCTCAAATGTGACAGTGTTTTAAAATTGATAAATTGTGAAATAAAATTTATTTATACATATCATAAAAAGTAAATTAATTTAAAATGTTTTCGGAAGAAGAAGATTTTGAAATGTTTAAGGATTCAGTGTTGTGTAGGAAAGTTAAAAGTTTTAAAACTCGAGCAAATCCTCTTGAAGAGCTGGACGATGGTGAATTTTACTCCAGGTATAGATTTGATAAAACAACTGTTCGGTTCTTGGTTGAAAATCTTGACATCCAAGACCCTATTACAAACCGTCTGCTACCTATTTCTCCAGATTTGCAAGTTCTAGTTACGTTACACTTTTTTGGAAGAAATGTCCATCAATCTGATGTTGGTAAATAAACTTTTCTATTACTTGAAACTTGACTTGGCGGGGGTCATTCTGTCTTCCACATCATTTTAAAAATAAATACATCACGCCATCGCGAAGCCACAAGATGAATAAATTCCTTATTTAAGCAATTACATTCTAATTAGTTCTATACAACTTTCATAAGGTAGTTCAATATTTTGTGCAACCTGCACTGTTTCCCTTCCTTCCCTTTCTATTATCTTCTTTCGTGGTACTGCAACACAACTTAAAACCACAAACGTAAAGCATCGAACAATGAACAAATAATTTATTTTTGGTTTTATATTTTTTCTATGCTTCTACATTTCATTCAATTTTAATTTCGATTTATCGATTCAATTATAAAATATCACACAACACAGCCTTGCACTGCGACCATTCGATCATTTACTCGGAAATTTGAGTTTACTTCCGTCGTTGACCGCCTCCAGCCAAAATGGATGCAATTCGAATAAATATGTTAAGTGTGTCCACATAAATTGATAGGGATCTAAAATAAACAAGAGAGTTAAAGAAGCAAGAAGGCGAGCTATGAAAACAAAATGAAAAAAGAAAATACAAATTCAATGTTGTCACTTTGACATTTACAAAAATATTAAGGTATGTTTGTTTTGTTTGCTCCACAATCTGTCATTATTTAGATGTGTTCATGTTTTTTTTTTAATAAAATGGTTTTAGCATGATACTAGTTAGCAAAACAATAAAAAGTGTTTAAAATCAGTGAAAAGTTAGTAGATTACTATGTATATAGTAAATTGTTAACTAGTATCGTGCTAAGGCCTTAATAATAGGTTGTTTAAAATTTTGCGCCACTGTCTTCAAAACAAAGCAATTAAGCGTATGCCAAACAAAAAGATTAAAAAAGAGATTCAAAAAATTTTTCCAAGAGAGGAACTTTTTTATGGAAATAAAATACCACTTTTTCTAAGAAATTTAAAGATTTGTTGGCTTTATTACCTCAAAAATTGTATGTGTTTTAATACTTACGAGTAATTTAAACCACATGGCCTCCGTTATCGTGCTTCCTAAATGCCATCCCAGCCATCCTGTCCATTTAACTTCGTGACACTTTTTTTTAATATACTCCGTGTTATTGCGTCAATATTTTGTCGGATCTTTGCTTTTAAATAATCGAAATTTGTATTTGAATACTATTAACTTTTTAGGCGAACAACTTTTCACCAATTACTAACTTACTTAAGTGTGGCGCTACAGTCCTGGAGGGACTTGGGCCTCAACGAACATGCGTATCCAGCAAGCTCGGTCCTAGCTAAGTGTCTCCAGTTTCGCACACCAAGTTGGTTGGGGTCTTCAACCATCTACGTGTGTCATCTGAGTCGCGGTCTTTCTCTACTCCGCGTTCCTCGAAACTGGATTCGAAGACCTTCCATGCTAGAGCGTTGACGTCCATTTGCTCTACATGACCCAGCCATCTAAGTCGTTTGATTTTAATTCTGTTAACGAGCCCAGTGTCGCTGCTAAACTCGTACAGTTCGCGGTTGTATCTTCTCCTCCATTCTCCATCTGTGCAAACGAGACCAAAACTCACCCGGAGAATTTTTCTCTCGAAACATCAAAAAACTGCTTTAGATCATATTTTTGTTCGTTTGGATAGAAAATCAGTTTTTGCTATCACAAGTTCTATATAAGACATTAAAATAACTGATCATTGTATGACAAGTCTTTTATTTCAGCTTAAATCTGTGGAACCGAAAACAAATATTCGAAGCCTTAATACTCAAACATCACCAAAAATTGATTTCGGTTCTTTAAAAATTCGATTAATTTATGAAAATTGGTCTGAAATTTAGGGACCAAATGATCCTTCTCTTGTATTTGTTTTCTACGGTTTTAGATGATCATGTTAAAATATGAATTAAATCAAATACAGAAAAAGTTCGGAGACTGCATAAATTGAAACCATGGATGTCACATAATTTATTAGATAAAATACACAGGAAGAACAAGTTGCACTATAAAGGTAGAAAACAGCCTAATAATCTTTGTCTGCAGAACAAATATTCAAAGTTAGCAAAAGAAGTTGCGCTTAGGTAACCTTGTGTAAAGAACCTACTATTCTCAAAAATTTGAACTAAAGGCGATCTCAAAAAAGAGTGGGGCATCATTAATGAATATTTTCAAGAAATGTTTCTTTTGATTCATCCAATATTATTAACTATATATTGACCAAGAAATTCACTCTTCTTTAGAGATGTCTAACATATTACCCAATTTTTTCACACGGGTTGCCCTCGATACGTTAAGACTGCTGGCTTTACAACCTTAAGCGAAAGCTTTTTATTTCAGCCTATCGATTATTATGAGCTATATAAAATTATTAATTCCCTGGATAGCTCAAATTCTGCAAAACAAAACAGTTTTTCTAACAATTTTTTGAAAAGTATCGCTTTTAATGTCGCTGATGTATTGGCCCATATATTTAATAATTGTGTTTATAGTGGAATTTTTCCAAACAGCTTATAAATGAGGTTATACAAATTCTTAAGAAACGTGATTCTAAAAATCTTAATAATTATAAGAAAATATCTCTCCATCCTCTTTTTTTCTAAACTTTTTAAAAAAGTGAGGAAAGTCAGAATTGATTCGTATTTGGATAAAGTTAACTTTTCTAGTAGAAATCAGTTTGGGTTCAGATCGGGCAGATCAACGGAAGACGCACTTCTTCATTTTTGCAGCCAGATCTATACCAGTCTTAACAGTAGAAAATTCACAGCTTTATTGATATTACCTAGGCATTTGATACTGTGAATCATGAAACTTCAAAACTTGGGCTTAGAGGATTCATTATCAAATAGTTTTGTTCATATCTTAAGGGTAGAAGACAAAGAGTTAAAATAATAGATTCGTTCAGTGGACCATTAGATATAGATATTGGTGTTCCCCAAGGTTCCGTTCTAGGTCACATTTTATTCTTGATATAATATATAAAGTCTCTCTTCTACCTCGACTTAAAGGGTTCTGTAACAGGTTTCGCTGATGATATTGGTTGTACAATGTACATATTCGAATAATCCCATTGTAGACTTAATAGCTGATAATAATTACGATTTAGAGGTTCTTAGGCATTGGTTTCGTATGTATAAGCTTGTCATAAGTGATAAAACTAAGCTCATGTTGTTAAATGAATCCTATTTTTTCTTTTCTCCCCTAAATTCATATTCCATAGCTTGGATTGTAAAAAGTTTGGAGTTAGCAATCTTTACACGCAGAGGTATAAACTGCAAAATAATTCGCAAGTCTTCACCAGGTAGTGATGTCGAATACTTATTCATTGAGATTAAGTGTAATAACAATAAAGTATTGCTGGGATCGGTATATCGTCCAAATCGAAATACTGAACTAACACCATTGTTTTCAATATTAGACGACTTAACTTTTGTATCTCCATTCATAATTGTTGCGGGAGATTTCAACCATGATGTGCTAAGGAGCTCGGAACTTGTGGATAGAATGGGCTCATTGAATTTAGTGCCTATAAATATGGCTGCTCCAACACATTTCACCAGACACGGTAGTACTTTACTTGATATGTTTTTTGTAAGCCACACTGCTTCATGCTTCATGCTTCTCTAATCATGATTTAATTTACCTTACATTTGAATGTTCACCTATGGTTTCTTCTTCAACTTACTGTTATAGAGATTTTAAAATGTTAACAGGCGGCAACTAGAAACTGATTTAAATCATATTGAGTGGTACCAAATATATAGTATGGCTTCTGTTGATGACCAAATGCTATTTCTTCAAAATAATATTGATTATCTCTTCAACCTCCATGTTCCACTTGTTACTAAGCAAGCTAGTAAGAAAGAATAGCCGTGGTTTAGCAACTACATTAAGGATCAAATAAGAGAACGAAATTTTGCATATAAGAGATGGAAAATCTTTCGGCTTGAAGCATTGCATAATGAATACAAAATTTTAAGAAATAAAGTAATATGTCTTATTCGGGAAGCAAAGCAACAGTTTTATGCTCCAAAACTTAATGCTTCTTTAGCAACAGACAAACTGTGGAAGAATTTGAAGGAAATAGGTGTAGGCAAGCAAATAAGAAAAAAGAATATCTCTGTCGATTGTAACGAGCTCAATAAAAAATTTGCTACCTTGAACTCGTCAGGTGTTGAAACCCGAACTTATGAGTTGACAGATATGATAAATGATGGTTAATCTTTGACTAATTTTTGCTTCTTGCCTCTTAATGACTACGATGTTCTGAATAGTGTTCTAGGTGTTAAATCTAACTCTATTGGAACTGATGGCATCCATCCGGTTTTTCTTAAAACCATTCTTCCGTATATAGTCAAATACATAGCCTACAATCTACATTTTTAATAATATATTTATGACTAGTACTTTCCCATCTATTTGGAAGCAGGCGAAGATTATACCAATTCCCAAAAATCGTGATGGAGATGATTATCGACCTAAAGCTATATTACCTTTTCTTTCGAAGGTTTTTGAGAAACTGATAAATAACCAAATAAGAACTTTCTTACAAGTAATAAATTGATGTGTATCAATCAATCAGGCTTTCGCCCTAAGCACAGCTGTACTACAGCTTTAATAGACGTCGTTGAAAATATCAGAAATGAATTAGATAATGATAAAGTGACTATATTAACGCTTCTTGACTTTTCAAAGGCATTTCATACCGTCAACCATTTTATACTTTGTGAAAAACTTAAAGGCCAATTTCATTTCTCTTTTGCATCTGTTAAGCTCATCCTCTCCTACTTAACCGGTAGATCTCAGCAGTTTTTGCTAACAATCTTATTTTTACATTCCTTCCTCTGCAGAGAGGTGTCCCTCAGGGCTCTAATTTGGGCCCTTTTCTCGATGTATATCACTGATCTTCCGTCATGTCCACTGAACTCTTCTGTGTACATGTACGCAGACGACGTTCATTTATACAACAGTTTTCAACTTGGCATGCTTAAGAATGGTGTCCAAGAAGTCAACGAGGATTTGAATACAATTGTTATGTGGTCCCGCAAACACGATCTTTGTTTAAATCCGAAAAAAACTAAATGCTTAGTCAACTCTAGAACTATAACGGATACCTCATATTTTCCAGAGATATATTTAAATAACTGTGCTATCGAGTTTGTCGATTCTGCCAAAAATCTCGGGCTTACATTTAATAAAACACTAAGTTGGAACACTCATATTAATCTAACCCTAGGTAAGGTATATGGAGGTCTTTGACTGCTCTGGGCGTCTCATCACATAACGCCTTTGACAACACGCTAAATATTGGTCAAAACGTTACTAGTACCCCTTATGCATTTCTGTTGTGAGGTGTTTAGTAATTGTGACTTCGAACACAAGCGAAAACTCAAAGTTACATTCAACAGTATCACGCGTTATGTTTATGGTCTTAGGAGATATGACCACATCTCAAGTTTTTTTTAGTCAATCTATGGCATTTCACTCGATAATCTCTTTAAAGTAAGAACTTTAACCATGCTTTACAATACCATATAACCACATCAACCTGAATACTTAAAAAAGAGGCTGGGATGTGACCCACACTGATAACTTCCCATCCCGTCTGTCGATTTGTCTTGCTTAAAAGTTTGTCTATATTTACTAGTATTAATTTTACCAAATTTGCGTACTATTTTTTGTAGATTTTATTTTTTATGAAAAAACGGACTGTTGGATTTTTATATAAAAATCATTGAATATTGAAAACAATATTTTCTGTAAAATAAATAAGTTTGAAGCCAATATCTAAAATTTTTTAAAAGATATTTGAGTCGAAAATCAATTTTTACCAGCTTTTGTTAAATTTTTTTAGGTCTTTAATTTTTTGTAAAAAAACTGTCAATTCGATTTTATTCAAAATTTTACTGAATGTGAACAACAATATTTTTTGAAAGATAAAAGTGAATCTGCCAATATCTCAAAGTTTTAAAAAGATTTGAGTTGAAAATGAATTTTTAACAACTTTTATTATTTTTTTTAGGTTTTATTTTTTGTAAAAAAACTGTCAATTTGATTTTTTTCAAAATTTTACTGAATGTTGAAAACAATATTTTTTATAAGATAAAATAAGTTTTAAGCCTAAATTTCAAGTTGTTGGAAAGATATTTGAATCGATATTCAATTTTTACCAACTTTGAGTAATGTTTTTTTTAGATTTTTATTTTTTATAAAAAAAACTGTCAATTCGATTTTTCTCAAAATTTTATCAGATTTCAAAAACATTGTTCTCCGTTGCTCAAAATTGTTTTGGAGATGAAATTTTATTTTAGTCGTTAAATTTTGGAGGTGACAAATTTTTTTTTTCAGTTTTTTTGATTTATAAAAAAAACCGTTAAATAGATTTTTTTCAACAAATATACTTCTTTGAGATCACGTTACTATTTATTATATAAATTTTAATTCAAGTCTCTAACGTTTTTGGTTAGAGATATTTCGGGTTAACCAAAATTTTCACCTTTTTTTTAAACTGCCACCTTTTTAAAACCACCCACGCAATTTTCTTGAGAGCCCTTTCTGCATTTTTCTGCCTTATTATCTGTATAACAAAATTTATTTGGAGTCGATATCTCTTCTGGTTCTCGAGCTATGGACAACGAAAAAAACGTCGCGAACGTACGGACGTACGGACGTACGGACGTACGAACGTACGTACACACGCACGCACAGACATCTTTCTAAAAATCTTTTATTTCGACTCTAGGGACCTTGAAACGTCGAGAAATGTCAAAATTTTCAATTTGACAAATCGGAAACATTACAATAACTTCCTATGATAAGTTAATAAAAAGAGGCTGGGATGCGACCCACACTTGTAACTGCCCATCGCGTCTGTCGATTTGTCTTGCTTAAAAGTTTGTCTATATGTACTCGTATCAATTTTTACCAAATTTGCGTACTATTTTTTGTAGATTTTATTTTTTATGAAAAAACGGACTGTTGGATTTTTATATAAAAATTACTGAATATCGAAAACAATATTTTCTGTGAAATAAAATAATTTTGAAGCCAATATTTTTAATTTTTGAAAAGCTATTTGAGCCGAAAGTAAATTTTTACCAAGTTTTAGTATTGTTTTTCTTTTAGAGTTTTATTTTCTGTAAAAAAAACTGTCAATTCGAATTTTTTAAAAATTTTACCAAATGTTGAAAACAATATTTGTAATAAGATAAAATTAGTTTGAAGCCATATTTCAAATTTTTGGAGAGATATTTGAGTCGAAAATCAATTTTTACAAACTTTTATACATTTTTTTAGTTTTTTTTTTTGTAAAAAAAACTGTCAATTAGATTTTTCTCAAAATTTTATCAGATATCAAAAACATTATTCTTCGTTGCACAAAATTGTTTTAGAGATGAAATCATATTTCAGTCGTAAAATTTTGGAGGTGACAATTTTTTTTTTCAGTTTTATTGATTTATAAAAAAAACCGTTATATTGATTTTTTTTTCAAAAAATATAATTCTTTGAAATCACGTTACAATTAAATATGTGCAATTTAATTCAAGTCTCTAGCGTTTTTGGTTCGTAAGATATTTTAGGGTTAACCAAAATGTTCACCTTTTTTTCAAAGTGCTATGGTAAAAAAACCATCCACGCAATTTTCTTGAGAGCCCTTTCTGCATCTTTCTGCCTTATTGTCTGTATAACAAAATTTATTTGAAATCGATATCTCTTCTGGTTCTTGAGCTATGGAGGACGAAAAAAACGTAGCGAACGTGCGGACGTACGAACGTACGTACACACGCACGCACAGACATCTTTCTAAAAATCTTTTATTTCGACTCTAGGGACCTTGAAACGTCGAGAAATATCAAAATTTTCATTTTGACAAATCGGACCCATTACAATAACTTCCTATGGGAAGTTAAAAATCCTAAAACACTCTCATCATTCTTTGACAAGGTCCAGTCCTCAGCACCATAATTGAGAACAGAGATGATGAGTGTCTTATAGATGGTGGTTTAAAACGCTCGAGAAAAAAACTTTACGATTCAATTACCTTCTAAGTCTAAGGAATCAGCGATTTGCAAGAGTTATTCTTCGTTTGATTTCAGCTCTGGTGTAGTTGTCGGAGTTTATAGCGGTGCCTAGGTAGACAAAGTCCTCAACTACCTCAAAGTTATAGCTGTCCATGTTGACGTTTTGTCGTTGTTCAATTACCTTTTTGAGCATTGCTTCCGTCGCAATACTCAAAAACGCTCCACTGACATCACGCTTTGATCTTCCAATTATGTCAATATCATCGGCGTATCCGAGTAATTGAATGGACCTTTGGAAGATTGTTCTTCTAGTGTTGACGATTAAGTTTTGCACTATTCTTCCCAGAACGATGTTGAAGAAGTTCCATGACAGTCATGTAGAATGCCTTACAATAGAAACGTTCAGACTTTTTTAAAGGAAAACATTTTACGAACCTTAAATCCTAAGGGTTGACATTACTATTACAAAATTGCATATCTCCTTAAAGCTTTTGTTTTACCTTTCATGGTTCAACATAATTTCATTCTAGATGTACACCTCTTTAGACATCTCTAAAAGATCTACCTTTTTAAATAATGTATATTTTCACATCTAATTAACCCGATTCCCAAAAGACCTTCATTAGATTTTATATCATTTCATTTAAAATCTAGGTGAGTCACATATTAAATTGCATTATCCCATCAGCATATGTTTCAAAAACATTTTTCTCCCACCTTATCGTCCTCATAGTCCTCGTCATCATCATCATCATCTGTGTAGCCCTCTCTGCATTGTATTCCCAGTTCAATTCATATTAAATGTGATATTTCCCAACTAGGTATAACCCTGTCGCCTGCCCTAAGGGTATTAAAATAGGTCACACCCAAGGGTTTTTCAATTCCTTTCCGTTAAATAACTAAAAACTTGATTAAATCAAATCCAATTGAAAAAAAGTAAACCTTTTGAGATTTCTATTGATATCTACTTAGGCACTTTTTTTATTCCTGTGTTCAATCTACGATCCCCTATTGGGATCCTTTCGATAAAAATTTCACAGACATATGCTTCGTGAAAATCCAACTGGAATGTTAAATAGCCTTAAGGTGTTCATGTTCATCTCCCTTCAGCTTTAAAAGGGTGCATTGACTGCATGTAATGTGGGTGGATTGAGAGTAGAGGGTGTTGATGGCTGGTGATGTTTATATTGGTAATCGTGTTGCATGGCAGCGGCCACCAGTTGCTCTTATGTGTGATGAGTCCTATCCTTTCCTTCCAGCTGGGGGTGTTTTTTGTGGGACTGAGGGTTTTTTTGAGAGACATTTTTAGCGCATGTCCTTTTTTGTGGATCTTGTTTAATGTAGTATTTAAAATGCTCTCTCGCTCTCTAATTTACTCTGAGAATTTTTTCCCCACCATTGGCATATGAAAAACCAAGTTTCAACTGGACCATAAACTTGGGGCTCTTTTGATGGGTAAGTGTGGGTTTGTTTACAATCAGGATTCAGTTCCTTTCGTGACGGTATCTTACACGAACGTTATAACGGAAAGTTTAATAATATTTTCGAATCTTGTATCCTTGAGATATTCTACATAAATTTTCGGCAGCTTTATCGTGAGTTGAAACAATCCAAGTGGCCACAAATGTCGACAGTCTGTGTTGTGATTACGAATTGATAACACGTGCTTTTGAGAAGATAACGGTTTAGTGTTTCAATAATCGTTTTTATAATTGCTTTCGTAATACGAATGATAACAAAGTGTTTTAAAAAATTTAATAAATCAAACAAATTGAAAGAGTTTTGAAGTAAAATTGTTTTTAAAACAAAACAAAATATAAGTGAAAAAGTGGATCTAGGATAATTTTGTATGACTTATAAAAGGTTCAGTTTGATGTGAGTACAAATTAATAGTGAGATTTAACAAAATGTATTTACATATGAATATATGTATATTGCATTACTTTAATATTAAGAAGAATTGTGTGCACCCAATCACCGTTAAAAGTAAATTATAGTTTTAAGAATTTTAAGTTTTGACTAAACTGGCAATAATGTTAGAATTCTCATTACTTGAAATGTAAGGATTTCTTCAAAATTCACTGAATGCCAAAGCCCTTTAAAAACACAGTAACTAACTTTTATTTAATAAAATTTAGTTTTTTCAATACCAAACAATTGCCGTTTTTAAATTCAAAAATTCAAAGTAACTTCAGTGGCCTTGTCTTGGGACTTATATCGTATTGATATATTAAAAGGGGCATTAAATCAACTCCAGTGAAAGATAAGGATCACAATTTGTAGGATTTGTATCATTCGCATAGGACTAGCACGTAGTCCCGTGGAATGATGTACCCGTGCCATGATATTTAGTACGTTTTACTGTCATGCCAGAAGTCTTGGGTTCAATACCAATATGTACCAGTTTTTTTCAGGGGCACTGCGTCTTGCGAAGAATTGCCAAATTCTCCAAAGTAATTCTTGTCATGAAAAGTGCATTCTGAAATTAAGATTCGGCTTAAAACTGTAGGTCCCCTCCATCTCTTACACAGCAGTACTCGCACACAGGAATGGTTTAGAGTTGTAAGCCACAAGGCCCTAGTTCTCAGCGTTCTAGTATGACTAACCCAAAGTGTTTACTTTTTTTTTAAAGTATAGGATAGGTTTTTGGTATGAGGTACACCAAAAGGCTTAAGCAAGTAGGTTGAGTCAAGACAAGATACAAATTGTATCGAATTAGGAATTTATCCTCCCTCGTTTAGGCGGGAAGAGCAATTTTCAAAGAAATACTCAAACACATACAGAGTCATCTTTTTGAAATAAAATTACCTTTGTGGATATATTTTCAATTTTATTACAGAAAATTTATTTGGTTTCTAAAAACTTTGTTAAAATTGTAAAAGTAAAATTAAAACAAATATTAAAAAGTAAGAATAGTAAATACAAAGCTTAAAAGTTATGCTTTACTTAAAAACAGATTTTTGACCATCGAATTGATCCTTTCAAAGTAGCGTCTTTTTACTGATTTCAAAAATAAATTAGGATATTGAAGTTATTTGTTTGAAAAGGCAATCGATTAAAAAGTTTAGGTGCTTTTGCAGTGTAAAATTTGAGAATTGACTTCTATTACTCATTGGAATATTAACTAAAAATGGAGTATTAATTGTTAAGCTTTTTGCATTTAAGTTTTTAAGTACCTGACTGCATCCACTTCTCATGAAATAAATTGTTAGAACTTTATATACATAAAGGTGTTTCAACCGCAAGATACGACGATCTTGAAATTATGGCCAACTAACTACTTGTTAACCTTGATTTCTTACAAATGATTCAGACAATATGTTTCTGCGATGTAATTATGGGATCAAGCACCTCCTCAACTAGTTATTCCATACTGTAGCTTAGAATGAACGAGCCCCAAGTATATTGTTGTAAATAGATTTTGTGTACAAGTTCGTTTTTTTAAGTGTTACGGACATTAAATATTTGTTTAATTCCATAGTATGTTGTTCCCAATTTAAATATTTAAAACTCTTAACGAATTCGATTTCAAAACAATCATTGGAACAAGGTGTCAAATGTCCAAAGCTATATTTTTCACAAGAATGTGTAGCAAAGCTAAGTTTCCTACATGTCCCTGAATGGAAGATATCATTTCAGTCCAAGATCGAAGCTTGTTGTTTTAAATTGCAGACCACTATTTTGGTTTTAAAATGAGCTCATCGATCTATTGGTAACATAGGGATCAATTCAAATAGCAAATTGCTATCATATGTCAGAGCCATCAGCGAACGCTGTTATTTTGCTAGTAGATGATTGTTTGAAGACAGAGTTTAAGTATATCAAAAACAATATTGGACCTAGCACAGATCCTTGAGGAACACCGGTAGTAAGTTCTTAAACATCGCTTAATATTCCATCGATTCTAACTCGTTGATGTCTTGCGGATAAATAGGAAGCAAACCAATCAAAACCCGGACCTCGAAGTAAAGCTTTATAAATTTTTCCTAAAAGGATCTGATGATTGACAAAATCAAATGATTTAGTCGGATCAATAAACAACGCTAGAATATTTTTATTGTTATTAAAACATTCACTCAACTCACTTGAAAACTTTAATATGGCATGGTCAGTACTCCTACCTTTACGAAAATCAAATTGGTCGTTGCTAAAATTTTATTTTTGTCTGAAAAAAAATTACCATACAATCCTTTATAAGTTTTTCAAACAGTTTAGTGAACGTTGGTGACATGTAGATTGGCCGGTATTGACTCATACCACTACGACTACTTTTTTTTAAACAAAGGAATGACTTCAGCTTTTTTCAAAGACGATGGAAAAATTCCAGAGGTCATACTCTACTATTAAATATATGAAGCAAATCACGTCAACTATAGAAGGCAATTCGCCTAAGCAGGCAATTGGTTATATCATCAGATGTATTGGAGCATTTTTTAGACATTATTTTTGTATACATTTCGTGAGATGTAAATGGAACAAATTCAAAACTATTGGTTTGGAATTGGTCTTCTACCAAATCTGGATACATATCGCAGTAACAATTATTATTAAAATTATGACAAGGTTTTAAATTTGATGCGATAGAAGTAAAGTATCAATTTAAATTATTAGCGATATCAAATGGATTAGATATAACTTCATTATAAATTTTTATTTTTTGTAGATAATCAAAAAAAGTAATGAGGTTTTTATTGTTTTGTTAACTTAATTTTTTCTTTATTAAAAACGATCGATTTGAGTCAAATAATAACAACTCTTGAAAAAATAAATCAAGCAAGATAATTTCCTTATTCATTTTATTGTAAGAACTTAGAAGTTGTATTGGCTAAGCAAATTACGAAATTCACCAGTTTGTGTTTTTTTAACTTAAGTTAAATATAAAGACACATAGTATTCTGAAATTTAAATGTTAACATTTTTCAAAAACTCAATTTTGACTAATTTATTATCTATGTAATTGTTTTCCTAAATCATTTTTCACTTTTGTACCTTTGTCTTCAGTACAATTTAATCCTACAAAAATAAAATTATAAAAAAAATTACCGCCAATTTTTTTGAAAAGAACTTGAAGACTTCAAATCATAGGTAGAGTTACTACCAAAGGTAGGCAGTTATAAAAATATCTTACGAAACAAATATTAAATTAAATGAAAATTTAATGTGCAAAAAAGTTTGCAGTTCATGATGTTAACTTCCCATTGGTACCCTTAAAACTTGCACCATATTTTTTTTTTGAAATATTTGAAAACATTATTAAAATAACAACGGAAGTATGTAATCGTCAAAAATTAATGTCAACGCTGTTTCGATATATGACCAAAGGTGGACACTTTTTTCAATTCATGGCAAAGAATTTTACTAAAGGTAATAATAATTTTGTCTTGAAATAAAATATTCCTTTGTCTTAATAGTAAACTAAAGTAAAGTAACAAATTCATTTATCAATTCAATAATTGTTTAAATTTAAATTTACACATGAATTTTAAAGCTATGGCTAAGCCGTCAGCTGGTTGACAAGAATTATATAGATAAATTTACAAATTAAATATATTCGCTAACTAAGAGCATTCTATATTTGAAGTTATCTTCTAAAAATGTACGGAGTGTTTTTCAGTCGCACTTGTATAGTATTTTAAGGGTGTCTTGCATTAAAAGAGTATTTTTACCAAAGAAGAAACGTCGGTGTGGCTTAAATATTGGGCATATACTTATAAAATGGAAGCAGTCCTCTTTTAACTTAAGGTTGGATATTGAACAGAACTGATCAAGATCCCATTATAAGGGCATCCGTTTAGGCTGAGAAGTTCACATCTCACTTTAAAAATGAAAGAAATCTCTCGGTATGTTAAGGTATCTTTAAAGTAGATTCTCTTCTCAAGATTTTAGTTAAGCTGAGAGTATAACAATTTACTGTCGGATTCACGACTATTTAGAACAAATTTTTTCTCGAGTCAAGTCCTCATTCTTTCTAATTATACGGTACAGCTGTTCCTTTAAGTTGTTGGAGTTATTAAAGTCAATATAAAGTGTTTCACCACAGGCTTAATTAAATTTGTCTTATTATATGTATATAAATTACGTGTCACGATGTTTGTCGAAGACGTACTGCAAAACTCTATAACCGATTTTAATCAAATTTGTACACCGTTTCATCCATCTTGGAAGATATAAGAAAGCTTATTATAATTTTGTGCAAATTATTTGTCTTTTATTTGACAGTTACAATTATCTATTAGCTTCAAATGATTCTACCGGATTTTGACGTCTGTGGACTGGATTGAGTGTTCAATAGATGGCGCTATGTCAAACTTCAAAACGTTTCATATAAGCTACAATCTAATAGCACATTCACCACATGTTGTTGAGGCTAAAGCCTAGTACATACTTCCTCGTGAAGTGAACGTTCGCCAGTGGAGAAAGTGAACTTTTGACATTGCTCACTGGTACACACTTGTGAGTACACGTTGTGAACATTTGACTTCAGCTTCACCAACAGTTCCCGTACATTTTGCACGTGAATTGCCCGTGAACGAAAACTGTCCACTTTGTTCTCCACTCAGCAAGTTCACGGGTGAACCAAAAACTGAAATTTGTATGGGTTCAGGAGATGGTTCACAAGTATGTACTAGGCTTAAAGTATAGGTTACTTTTATTTTGTAGTCAATGAAATACAATTAATTTTACTTTTTCAATTGTTGGTGTTAGCAATTTTCGAACAATTACCACATATTGGAAGTGGTAAAATAGAACTGCATATATTCGCAATGAATTGAACTGCCAGTCAGTTTCTGCACCGTTCTTTAGAAAAAAAAAATGTATTGATTTAAAGTATATTTCCGGATATTCAAGAACAAGGCTCAGCCATCGGGCTATTTTAGCAGCCAAAAATGTTGATGTTTTCGAAATTAACATCCAGGTATAACAGCTGTCACCAGGCGATCTGATGACTTTTAAATCAAATGATACTGTTGTTAATATGTATACAGAGTACACATACTTGGAATGCCACCACATTATTTTCGATTAGAGTTTGGATCACCTATTATTCTGCTGCGTGATTTGAATCCACCTTCAATACGCAAAGGTTCACGTTTCGTCATCAAAAAGATCACCAGAAATTTTCTTGAAGCAACCATTTCAATTTAAGGAAAAGTGGTAATGTTGCAACGTATTCCAATGATATCGACTACCATTCCTTTTAGAAAGTTATAATAAATAAGATAATGCAACAGTTCGTAAAGAACCAGGGTTAAGTAGCTTACAACGGTCCTGTGTGCGAGTAATTGCAGGGATGGAGGGGACCTTTAGTTTCTTTAAGCCAAATCCGAATGGCTAATTTGAGAAAGCACTTTTTCATGCCAAGAATTACTCTTGAAGAATTTGTCAATTCCTCGCGAGAATAACCACTTTAGGTGGCACAGTCATGCCACGGGTACTACATTTCCAGTTTACAGAAAGTTACAATTTTTAATTCGTTTAGCTTTTACCTGAAGGCCAAACAATGTCTATTTGTGGTTTAGATTTGAAAAACCCATGTTTTTCTCATGAGCAGCTGTATGTTGCATGTTGACGGGAAAACCGTCGAACCTTTTTGTGTTAGCGAAAAACAGGTTAACCATAAACATTGTGCCCAGATTAGAGCTAAATTTAATTGAAATTAAAAGACATCATAATTCAAAACAATAAAAAGAGGCTCGGTTGCGACCCACACTGATAACTTCACATCCCGTCTGTCGATTTGTCTTGATTAAAAGTTTGTCTATATATTGTACTGGTATCAATTTTTACCAAATTTGCGCACTATTTTTTGTAGATTTTATTTTTTATGTAAAAAACGGACTGTTGGATTTTTATATAAAAATTACTGAATATCGAAAACAATATTTTCTGTGAAATAAAATAAGTTTGAAGCCAATATTTTCAATCTTTGAAAAGCTATTTGAGTTGAAAGTAAATTTTTACCAAGTTTTAGTATTGTTTTTGTTTTAGAGTTTTTTTTTTGTAAAAAAAACTGTAAATTCGTTTTTTCTCTACATTTTTCAGAATGTGGAAAAAAATATTTTTTATAAGATTCAATGAGATTGAAGCCCAAACTTCGAGTTTTTGAAAATATAATTGAATCGATATTCAATTTTTACCAATCTTTTTTTTGGATTTTTATTTTTTATAAAAAAAAGCTGTCAATTAGATTTTTCTCAAAATTTTATCAGATGTCAAAAACATTATTCTTCGTTGCACAAAATTGTTTTGGAGGTGAAATCATATTTTGGTCGTAAAATTTTGGAGGTGACAAATTTTTTATTCAATTTTTTTTGATTTATAAAAAAACCGTTAATTGGAATTTTTTCAAAAAATATACTTCTTTGATATCACGTTACAATATATTATAAAAAATTTAATTCAAGTCTCTTGAGTTTTTGGTTCGTAAGGTATTTAGGGTTAACCCAAATGTTCACCTTTTTTTAAACCGCTGCTAAAAAAACCAACCACGCAATTTTCTTGAGATCCCTTTCTGCATCTTTCTGCCTTATTATCTGTATAACAAAATTTATTTGAAGTCGATATTTCTTCTTTTTCTTGAGCTATTGACGACGAAAAAAACGTCGCGAACGTACGGACGTACAAACGTACGTACACACGCACGCACAGACATCTTTCTAAAAATCTTTTAATTTCGACTCTAGGGTCCTTGAAACGTCGAGAAATGTTTACAACAATTTCCTATATGAAGTTAATAACCTTTTCATGAACATCATCTCAAAGCAAAATATTTAACAAAAAACATAAAACCTTTTTTTTTAAATATCACCTTCTTAAATAATAAAATTCATCACTTTTGCTTATATCAATAATTTCCCTCAAACTGTCTCTTATTATTCCTATTTCCCCCCAAATCGTCCTTTTTCTAGTGAATACAGAAATTATATCAAAGCATAATCATAGATCAATGGAAATGCATAATTAAAATACCTAATTACTTACTTAGCCAAGCCTTTAATTACTCATAAGACTAATTAAGTTATAGCCAAGCAAGTTGTCACTCTTCTTAGTTGAAGTATTAAATAAAAAAGGAATAATTATCTAGTCTTTTGATATTTAGATATTTTTCTATCTGTCCCATATGTTCATCCAATTTTGTTTATATCACTGCACTCAAAACACAAAATAGTCACTACACTGTATAAGAAGAAAAATGTGTTGGAAAAAGCGGAAAAACTAACAAAGCGTAGAAGCATCCTTACGTGCGGAAAATTACCAAATGGCTTGTGAAATGTCATACTCCAACTCATTCCGAAATCCTTTTCGTTCGTTTTTGTTTCATTATCCCTGATGGCTTTAAATAGAACCAAGCTTTCCCCTTGACAAGTAAAAAGTATACCCATCTAGTATATATAGTATATTATAGTCGTACTCCATCTCAAGCCATCCAGATGAAAATAGCAAAGCCTTTTCAGAGCATATCATGTCAGTTATACGTAATACGTTTCATATAGCAAAGACCTAAGTATCCCTTTATATTGTTGTAGAGGATATATTCTGTCCTACTCCCTAGAAAAACAAAAACAAAAACAAAACATCCCTTCTCACGCCCGACTCACCATTCACTTTACTAACAAGTATATATATAGAGGTACATCACAATCACAGCCCACTACTCTGCTTAACTATCACTGCCATCACCAACAACGACGACAATAAGGACAATATGGATGAACGAACAAGCTGGTGTTTTTAATCCTCTTAAATACCGTTAGATACTTCATTATTTTCACTAAATATAAATTAAATACACAACTAGGTAACTATATAATAGAGTAGACATGCGATTGTCGTAAATGGTGACAGTGACAGTGACAAAACTACAACTATTATGCAAAGGACAACAAAAAGAACGACCGTTCACAGACTTGACTAGAAATAGGAAGGTTTGAAGTCATATTTTGTCCTAGAAGAGTTTATTCGTCAAACTGTCACCATTAGGAGATAAATACCACCCACAAATGTTCTTTCTTTTTTCGTAGGTATAACCCGGTCCTAGGGTGATAGTTATAAGTCCTTCAAATGCATGTTCGAGGACAAGGTTTTCGTGTCATTTCTGGACAAAAATAAAAACATTTCAGAAAAAATTACAAACACATAGAGTCTAAAAGTTGACATAAACACTATCAGTGCACATCACAATAACCCAAAAACATTCAGTAAAAAAAAAAAAAACAAAAAAAGGATAACAAAAAACAGAAGGAACTCGTAGGGATTTCAGGATTTGTTTCATATTTTATGCATACCCAATGAGTTGGTATTGTTTGAGCGACATTTATATTCAAAACTGATGCCAGAGTCGAGGATGGTGTAGTTGATTCGTGTGTGTGGCTACCACCAGATGCCACCCACACCCATATTCAACAACCATACCTTCATCCACATCAAGCCTGGAGGCACTACTAACTCCTTAAGCGCATTTGTGTGATTTAATACGACAGGATATACAACAATATGTTTTTTTTTTGTATCAACATTCCTTTTTTTTTAAAAGAGTAAAAGGACGAAAAGTTTCCAAAGTTTCGTATTTTTTGAATGTCGTCATTCTTATTTGTGTTTTTGTTTTTTTGTTGTTGTTCTTGTTGTTCTGTTGATGATGATGATTATACTCTCGTATTTTCCTTTTTGTGGTAAGTCTCAATGGTAAAGACTGAAGAGCGCGTGAGGCGTCAACTCGAATAATTATTATATACCTTCCCACATTTGGCTGCCCAACAACATCCCAAAATCTGAAATCCCACAACTCTCAAGGTTTCGGTGTGATGGGTTAAGAATAGGGAAGGAGGGACGTAGGGAGAAAGGAAGGACAAAAATGTGCCAATAAAAGGATATAAGAGATAGCTATACATGCGTCAAGGGATATAAGATATATTTACCGTCAAATTACTGCACGTGCTGTTTTCTCTATAGCGCTCCGGTTGGTTCTGACATCGGACCGGGTACATCGTGCGCCGCAAAAAAGGATATTCTGATATCCTGAATAATTATGAAAAGATTTACGAGTACAGATTATACAATTTCGAAATTTTGGGCACATCCTTTGGGATATATTCGAATGGAGGAACAGCAAACACCTGGACATGGACAGGGACACGGGCATCATTGGACGTTGGACACAAACATGGGTAGAACCGAACAGCTACAGCTAGACAAAGACAAAGGAGAATAAGTAAAGGAATTTCTATGGAAATGTAGTTTTATGATGGCAACTTTTTTTTTTTTTGCTGGTTGTGTTTCCAAAAATTATGTGCTTGGGATTTATGGTAAAATATCCAATTTTCCTTAATTTCGTTTCCTAGGTGCGTTGTTGGTCGGTCGTAGGATGCTCTAAATATCTTTATAACAATTTTTTTTAAAATTCAGTCATTTAATTAAAAATGGT
This sequence comes from Eupeodes corollae, assembly GCF_945859685.1. Classification (NCBI taxonomy): domain Eukaryota; kingdom Metazoa; phylum Arthropoda; class Insecta; order Diptera; family Syrphidae; genus Eupeodes; species Eupeodes corollae. Next base: position 119,544,181 of record NC_079148.1, read on the forward strand.
GGTTGTCCTTTTTTGTTCCTTTTAAATTTAGTCCTTGCTGTAATGTGATAATGTGAGAGTTGTTTAGTGTCCTTTTAATTTGTGAAATTGTAACCTGCTTTATATTTGAGATATAATTTTCCAAACATGGTTTAATGCCTTCATTATCACAGTTTTTCCAGGAACAAATATAATTGAATAAATATGGAAATTATAACCCAACGAAAAGGTGTTGATTGCTGTCACTGTAGGTTCTTAAACGAACTGAAAGAGAAGTTCTTGAAATGTTTGCCCTTTTTTATTTTTTTTAAAATGATTCCCCGTTTAACATATATTTTGGTAGAGAGTCCTTCACCTTTAAATAAATGAGGGTATAACATTCGCCTGACCAAAAGAGCCCTTTGGGATTTTTCCTCAATTCTTTCATAATTCATGACATGGGTACTTCAGGAAAAAGTTCAACTGAGTGTGTTCACCATCACTTACTACACCCCAACTTTGTTATTATAGTTTGTAATAGCTATATGATCACCCTAAATCGTTGAGTTTTAACTTGGAGCATTTTATGTAGGTGCGAAAATATAGGTGTTGGGTTTAATGGCCTCGATATGAATGCGGTTTTTACAAATTGTATAGTAAAAGGTTTTCAACTGAAGGCTTTAATTTTCATATACCTATATGCTTATTCCTTTTATAGGGGAGAGGTTTTTTGCTCACCTAGGCGTATACGTGTTCTAATTAAATTATTACATATTTGTTTTATTAACTTTAAGTTACATTTTTTATAATTCGTCAGATTCTTCAATTGGCATTTCTCGACTTTTCAACGTAACAAGCATCTGCATCCATTTGACTTTTAGTAAAATATTTCATCTTTTTTCTACGTTTGTGTTAAGTTTTATTTAATTAATTTCATTTTAAAAACTTATTTTTTATAAAAAACAAAAACTCTTAATCAATTTCTATAAAATCACAAACAAAAACTTAACTAAATTTTAATTAAATCAAACCTCCCATTCAGGATTTTACACGAATAAAAATAGAACCAAGGACTTGGCGTTATAACGAAGTCCAATATTTTTTCAGAATTTTCTAGTGTTTGTAGTTATTGTTAATAGGGTTATAAGTTCTGATTATGGTTCTCTTTCTCCCCAAAGCCCAACCAATAAAGCCATTGAAAAAAATGAAATAACAATAGCTACAATTTCCTAAACCTTGATTTTCATAATTTTTATGAAAAAATCCCAAGGAAATTATACAGAAATAATCAAAAACACGAATCCACAAACCACATTATTCTATGCAAAAAAAACAAAAACTTATTTGCATATTTATAGGCTCATTCAATCACCTGCACAGCAATAATAAACACCAAAAATGTATTTATGTAGAAACAGAAAACCAAACTCACTTCCAAAGACAATAACGCTGCCCTCTTGCGGTTAATTAAAATATCACAAATAGAAAAAAGTTTTTCGAGGCCCCAATACCTTTAAAAAGGAAATTGTTATATGTTTGCATACTTTCAGGCACCACAATGGTTTCATTTCTAATTTACCATAACAGTAAATTCAGCAATAAACTTTCATAAAAAAAGAAATTTACAAGCAGGTAAAAGGCAAAAACTAGGTGTTTTTCAACTCGGAAAAATTAAAAACCAGCAGCAGGAAAAAGGCTACCAAAAGGTGTCACCTAAAAATTAAATTAAAACACATACATACATATACAATCAAAAACACGAAAAGCATTGCTAGAAAAAATGGACTGATTTAATTTTTTACAAAAACACAAATTTATAAATAACACATGACGGGCAGAGGTGGTAGCTTGACAATGACAGGATATTTTGAAGTTTTTTCCTTCATGTTTCAATAATATTATAACCTAATGCTTTTGAGGTTTCTAAGTATAGAAAATAGTTTATGTGTGAAAAACTAGTTTTGAAAGTTGAAACTTTAACTTTTAACTTTTATGATGGCCATTTCTATAAACCTATCCACCAATGGAGACCTGTTGATAAGTTTTTCGTTTTTCGACCTCGAAATAGTACAAAAAAGGCCTTCCGGTGCAGTTTGAACAAACTCTACAGAAATGCTTTTCTCTATTTTCACCAACACCTAAACGAACTACTTTAAATATTGTGACCCAAAATGCCACATCCTATTTCTGGATCTTAAAGTTAAAAGGACCCATACAAAAAAGAAAAACTAAAACGATAGCAAAGCATTAATGCATCTCAAGAAGTTTTGGGAATTTGAACATAAGGAGTAGCTGCTATTCGTCTTTTGTTGGTTGATGAGATGGTGTTATACCCGGGCGCCACTTAGGTATATAGCTATAAAATCCTTAAGGGAAAGGATGTTTTGTATTCTAAAGTACATGCAACAAAAGTAGAAACATTACATATACTTATGTGCATATGTGTGTTAACTTATAGTTTTTGTGTTCATTGTTCAGTCACGCTTCCATCATCAAGCTTGGCAATGTTTCTACAGTACGAAGTGAAAATCGTATATGTGTAGATATCTCTATATGAATATAAAATTCATAGGTATAGAAAAGTATTAACTTATGTCGGGTCAGAGTCGTCCTTGATGCGGTTGTGGTGTGGTTGTGGGATTCGAAGACTTGGTGATGATGATGGTGTTAAGCTTGTGCATAGCATGTATGTATATGTGATGAACGAGTAAATGTGATGCAATGTGCATTATTGCTCTCTTAGCACATTTTTCCAAGTAGTTGAGTTCGAAAGTTGATGTGTTGTTGATGCTGGAGATATTATAGCTGATGCAAGCGGAAGAGTATTTTTTTTCTTCTTTAGCAAACAATGAATACTTTTTTGAATAATATTTTGTTGAAAAGTGAGATTTGACACCATTTTTGCTAACAATTATTATGAAAAATGCTTTTTGAGTCCTGAGATTTTTAGAGTGAAAATAATAGTTGATGATGAGCTTATATATGAATGTAACTTTCACTTTGCTTAACCTCCTTCCATCATCCACAAAACATTGGCTTCTATTATCTAACTCAATTTCTTTAATATTTGTTAAAACAAAATGACTTCTAAACTTTTAAGCTCATCGTGCAGAAAATCTATAAAAAGTGGGCTTAGCACTCAACGAATTATACTAAAATACAAATTGCACTTAACACTATGAATTTATGAAGATTGTTTGATTGAAACAGTTTCTAAGAAAATTCTAGCATTCACCCTAATCACGACTTGGAGAATAGAGCCCTGCAGCACTACTTCTACCTGCGTAACGACATAATGTAGTGGCTATCCGAGAACCTCGGTTTTACCAGGTTTAGTGACGAAAACTTGGCAAATGCCATCATCGCCGAGCACAACTAGGCTAATACCCTGTTAGTCACGAAGATAGAGCTCCAGATAATCTTCGATTCATTAAAGAAAAAGAAGCTAGCAGGGGTCCATGGTATATCCAACATTGTACTACGACATTTACCTCAGGAAGCTGTGGACATTTATTTTGTTTCTACATTTCAGAATTTCAGAAACTAGTTAGCTTATAGCAAGCGTTAAACTACGATCAGAGGCTCATCATAAATGCATGTGTTATTTTTTAGTGCAAAATAATACAAATATAGCCTAACACACGCACAAAATACAAAAAAAAATTAACATTTAACTATTACAGAACAAAACATAAAATGAGAACGTTTACGATAGTGGAGCACTGGTTCTAAACAATGATTTAAATCCCACCTTATTTAAATTTAAATCTATCGATGAACAGTTTAAGTTCTATAAAATGCTCATTCGACTTAAAGCTTCATTCTTGCCATAGTTAGTTCTATGGAAGTCAATATGTATAAAATCAAATGTGCGCAGGTGATGAGTTCCGCCTCGGTAATTCAAATGTAGAATACGATATTCATAGGGAGGCAGATCATAGGAATCTTCCCAAGGAAAACCTTTTAGGGCAAAGCGAATGAAATAATGTTGAATTGATTCAATACGTTTTCTATGAATTTCGTAATAGGGAGTCCATACCTGCGAAGCATATTCAAGATGAGGACAAACATGGCAATTATACCATGAAAGGGTAACATAGGGATCATTGAACTCCTTTACCCAGCGTTTTATAAAACCAAGCATAGAACTTGCCTTATTAAGAATAAAATTAATGTGATGTGTAAACTCTAAGTTGGAACAAAAATGTAAATCTTTAAATGTGGAGACACGACAGAGTTTTTGCTGTGATATACAGTAGTCCAATACGTTACTGATTAGTTTTTTAATTAAAATTATCGTCTGACATTTTAAAGGGTTAAATGAAAGCCTATTTTCGACTTGTAAAGAATACAATCATGGGCGGACTTTATTATTTTGAAAATTTTCATATCATCAGCGAAAATGGGAAGTTCACTCGAGCGTAGACATGACAATACATCGTTAATAGATAGGATGAACGGAAAAGAGCCAAGATGGCTTCCCTGTGGAACACCAGATTGAGCAACAAAAGGTTCAGAATGACAATTTCTAAATTTTACCTGTTTTCAAGGTATGACCAAGAGCCTTAAGTTTAAATAAAATACTTCCGTGGCTAAGTTGATCAAAAGCTTTAGAAAAGTCAGTGTATACACAGTCAACTTCATAACCTTGTTCTTAAGCGTTTGAACATATGTTTGAGAATGGGAGGAGAATAGTAACGATTGATCTTTTTTTCACAAAACCATGTTGTTGTTCGCAAATAATATTTTTACTAAAATATGCTACACTTTCACAAACAACTAGTTCAAAAACTTTAGGAATGCACGAAAGCTTAGCAATGGGCCTGTAGTTGCTTTTATCCGACTTGTTAACTTTCTTGAAAATTGGTGTTAGAAATGACTTCTTCCATGTGATTGGAAATTTGCCTGTTTTTAGAGAAAGTTTAAATAAGAACGTAAGGGGTTCAACTAAAGCATTACTACACTTTTTTAGTACTATCGGGGGAATACCATCGGGACCGGCTGAGCAGTCATCATTCAACGCGAATAAAAGATCAAGGACCGTACTCTGTACAGCTAGTTTGCGAAAAGGAGTGAAGATTATGAAAAAATAATTCATCAACTTCTTCAGGGCTATTAACAAAAGACTTCCGGAAATTTGTTGCGAAAGCGTTACAGATATCAAAAGTTTTATCTAACGAAAGGTTCTTGTAAGTGAAGTTACTTACTTACTTACTTACTTAAGGTGGCGCTACAGTCCGGGGCGGACCTGGGCCTCAACCAACAAGCGTCTCCAGCCAGCTCGGTCCCTAGCTAGCTGTCTCCAGTTTCGCACGCCAAGTTGGTTGAGGTCCTCTCCCACCTGGGTGCGCCACCTGAGTCGCGGTCTTCCTCTACTGCGCCGTCCCTCGGGATTGGATTCGAAGACCTTCCGGGCTGGAGCGTTGATGTCCATCCGCTCTACATGACCTAGCCATCTAAGCCGTTGGACTTTGATTCTGCTAACTAGGTCAGTGTCGCTGTACAGCCCGTACAGCTCGTCGTTATATCTTCTCCTCCATTCTCCATCTATGCGTACGGGACCAAAAATCGCCCGAAGAATTTTTCTCTCAAAGCATCCTAAGACGCTCTCATCTTTCTTTGACAGGGTCCAGGCCTCAGCGCCATAAATGAGAACCGGGATGATGAGTGTCTTATAGATGGTGATTTTACATGCTCGAGAGAGGACTTTACTTCTCAATTGCCTTCTAAGTCCAAAGAAGCAGCGATTTGCAAGAGTTATTCTTCGTTTGATTTCAGCGCTGGTGTCGTTGTCTGCATTAATAGCGGTACCTAGGTAGACAAAGTCCTTAACTACCTCAAAGTTATAGCTGTCCATGGTGACGTTTTGTCCAAGACGTCGTTGTTCAGTGTCCTTTTTTGATGACAGCATATACTTGGTCTTGCCCTCATTGACCACTAAACCCATCTTCTTCGCTTCCGTCGCAATGCTCAAAAACGCTCCACTGACATCACGCTTTGATCTTCCAATTATGTCAATATCATCTGCGTATCCGAGTAATTGGATGGATCTTTGGAAGATTGTGCCTCTTGTGTTGACGGTTGAGTTTTGCACAATTCTTTCCAGAACGATGTTGAAGAAGTCGCATGACAATGCATCGCCTTGTCTAAAACCTTTTTTGACATCAAATGCATCGGTAAGATCTTTTCCGACCTTGATAGAGCAGCGTGCATTCTCCATCGTCATTCTGCACAAACGGATAAGTTTGACAGGGATGCCAAAACTAGACATTGCTCGGTAGAGCTCTTCCCTATAGATGCTGTCATACGCGGCTTTAAAATCGATAAAGAGATGGTGGGTATCGATTTGAAGCTCCTGGGTTTTTTCCAAGATCTGCCGTAGTGTGAATATTTGGTCGATAGTGGACTTTCCTGGTCTGAAGCCACACTGATAAGGACCAATCAGGTTGTTGACGAATGGCTTCAGACGTTCACATAATACGGCAGAGAGGATCTTATACGCAATGTTAAGAAGACTGATGCCTCTGTAGTTGGCGCAGTTTAGAGGGTCTCCTTTCTTATGTATCGGGCACACTATGCTGAGATTCCACTCATCGGGCATGCTTTCTTCCGACCAAATTTTGCAGATGAGTTGGTGCATGCTCCGTACCAAGTCATCGCCTGCTGCTTTGAATAGTTCGGCAGCGATGCCGTCAGCTCCAGCAGCTTTGTTTGACTTAAGTTTAGATATAGCTATCTTCACTTCGTCAAGGTCGGGTAGGCGGAATTGTTGATCTGCGTCGCCGAGGTTGAGTGGTTCTATCTCCCTAACAGCGGAATTCGGTTCGTCATCGCCGTTATATAATTTGGAGAAGTGATCTTTCCATATTCTCAGCATCGACTGTGGTTCTACTACGATGTTCCCTTGATCGTCTTTACAGGCTTCGGTTCGTGGCTGGTACCCTTGGGAGGTTTTTTTTACCTTTTGGTAAAATTTACGAACCTCATTCCTGTTGTGACATCCCTCTATCTCCTCGATCGCGCGCTTCTCATGCTCCCTTTTTTTCCGTCTAAGAAGCCGGTGTTCCTCTCTCCTCTTCTGCTCGTAGAGCTCGCGAGCAGCTCTCGTCCTTTTGTGCAGCGCCGTTTTGTATGCCTCTTGTTTCGCTGCGTGAGCTTGCTGGCATTCGTCGTCAAACCAGGGGTTTCGCTGTGGTGGCCGTGTGAAACCTAGCACTTCAGAGGCGGCATCTCTGATGGCTGCAAGGCAATGTTGCCACTGGTTTTCAATGCTTAATGCAGGAAGCATAGGACTCCTTAGGAGGTTACTAGAGACTCGATCGGAAAAGGACATGGCAGTCTCTTGCGATTGTAGCCGTCTAACGTCGAATCTTCTCACAGTACTTCCTTGTTTTGGCTTGGATCGGGATATCCGTAGCCGTACCTTGGCTACAACGAGGTAGTGGTCCGAGTCAATGTTGGCCTCTCGGAATGTTCGGATATCCTGGATACTGGAGAAGTGTCGTGCGTCGATCGCAATGTGGTCAATCTGGTTGACGGTTGATTGATCAGGAGATTTCCATGTCCCCTTGTGGATATTAAGATGCGTGAACTGCGTACTAGCTACCAGAACGTCTCGCCCCGCAGCGAAATCGACCAGCCTGAATCCGTTGTCGGAGGTAGTGTCGTGCAGGCTGTATCTCCCGATTATGCCACCAAAGATGTCTTCTCTTCCTAGCTTGGCATTAAAATCTCCTAAGACAATTTTAATGTCATAGCCAGGGCACTGCTCATATGTCTTGTCCAAGAGCTCGAAGAACATATCTTTGGTGTCTTCATCTTTCTCCTCTGTTGGGGCATGCGCGCATATTAGGCTTATGTTGGCGAATTTAGCCTTGATGCGGATTGTCGTGATGCGCTCGCTCACACTGTTGAAACTCAAGACTTTTTGCCTGAGCCTAGTTCCAACAACAAATCCACACCCAAATAGACGCTGTCTTTGTTCTCGGTAGCAGTCGCCGTAGTAGATATCGCAGTCTTTTAGTTTGCGTTTACCCGGTCCATCCCATCGCACTTCTTGGATGGCTGTAATATCTGCCTTGCAGCAGTTTAGGGCTTCCGCTAATTGTTCGGCTGCACGTGGTCTGTTAAGGGACCTAACATTCCACGTACATATCCGAAGTTCGTTGTCCTTATTTCGTTTGCGTGGGTTGTCAACAGTGAATCCGTCCGTATCCGAGGCTTGTTGTTGCTTCGAGACTATGATGTTTTTACGTGGCCAGGAAGTCACCCCGACGGCACAACCCCCAACCTGGAGGGCCAGATCCTTAGTATAACTCCAAGGAAGGGGAGCCGGATGAACCGCTCCTTATAGGCCTGGGCTCCGAATAAGTAAGTGAAGTTAACTGATTTTTTCTTTGAGTTTACAAAATTCCAAATTTTTTTAGAATTCTCTTTCAAAGAGGTTCCCATATCAGTAATATGTATAACAAGCATATACAAAATTAGAAAGAGACTTAAATTATGGTGAAAGAGTTCAACATAAAAAGAGAAGTTGATTGGAGACAGAGTTTTGAAATACGTTTTCCATGCCATATTTCTTTTGTTACGCAATAAACGCAATTTTTGCGTGTACCAAGGATGGCTAAAGTTTGTATTTCTTGATTTCTTTAAGGACACATTTTTTCAAAACAATAATTAAGGATCTTATAAAAAGTTGAAACTGCTTCGTCAATTTAAGAAAATGCTAATGTATCAGCAATTCCAGAAATGGTTAAATCTTCAGACAACTGCTGGAAATCAATCAAAGGAATTACTGTGTTCAGTAAATTGTTTACTTAAGTAAAAAAAAAATCAAAAGGATGGGGATATTTATCAATATAAGTAATTCCTGATCTAGATTCTAGAACATGAGCACTAATAGCGTCTGAAGAAAAGACTAAATTGAGAATTCGTTTTTTTGAGTTTTTAATAAAGCTTGTTTGCTGTAAGTCAGTAAAAAGGACTTTATCGAGAAGAGATAGTTCCATTTTTGAAGAAGAAGGAGAGGCTTCGAGGCAGGATTCGTCTTCAGATGGAATCCAGTCAATGTGTGGTAAAGTAAAATCACCTAGAAGTAAGATATTGGTGTCAGAGATGGACAAATTTAGAAGATAGTCTAATGCCAAGGAGAGATCGTTATAAACAGACTCCATACTTTTTGGAGGAATGTAAACGTTTAAAACGAAAAAAATCTTAGTCTGTACCATTATCTTTGCACATACCAGTTCAATTGATAATACAAATGGAAAAGATACAGAAGAAGAGAAATATGTATTTTTTACTGCTATGAGAACACCTCCACCTAAATCCTTTGCATTACCAACATGACGATCGTTTCTGTAAACTTCAAACTCTTGACTAAAAAGTTCTGTGTCGGAAAAGCTTGAATTAAGCCACGTTTCTGTCAAAACGAATACGTCGTGTTTAACAACGTTCTGAATAATGCATACTCGTATTATCTGGTCCGTTGCAAAACAGCTATGGTACATCCTCTCCCAAAAAGAGAAAGGATAACTCCGATCCGGCAAATCTCCGGTCTATAAGTCTTCTTCCGAGTATCAGTAAGGTTTTCGAGAAGGTTATAAATAGAGCTCTGTCCAAGTGGGCTGAGAATAACAAAATAATTCCGGATAATCAGTTCGGCTTTTAGGCGGGACATGACAATATTCATGCTGTGTCTAAGCTTGTTTCTGATATCCAGTGGAACAAATCTAAAAGACAATGTATAGGCGATTGTCTATTTGACTTGGAGAAGGTCTTCGACATCGTATGGTTAGATGTCTGTATCTAAAGTGAAACAAACTTTGCAAACCATTGTAAAGTAAACCATTGTTGTATATTATATATGACATGCTTAATGGTGGACGGCTTATTGTCAAAATTGTCAATGTAACATCTACCAAAATCTTTGATATTAAAAATGCTCTTCAACAGGCAGCGGTTAACTTGACGATCTTATATAGCATTTACACCAGTGATCTGATAGCAAGTCTGACTCAGGCAATAGCGTAAGCCGACGACCTAATATCGCCCCAAAAGTTGAGATTATCAAGACACTTTCGCAGGGTGACTTCAACAAGATTCCACAATATTGCGATGACTGGAAGTTGAAAATCAACTTTCAGAAATACCGAACTATTCTGTTCAGGATTCCGCTGTATGGAGCCTCAAGAGAATGAACTGGAAAAATCAAGTGATCGTTGGACCAAATTGACAGTCACTGGTGAATAAAAGTGTAGTAAAGTATCTTGACATATGAGTGCTGCTCTGGCAAGAGCTAGGATAGTCTTTGCCCTGACAAAACAGTTGTTTTTCAGCAGCCATTTCAACAGCAGGGTGAAGGTGATTTGCTTCATGGCCCTTATCCTGCTGATGATAGCCCATGGGTGTCTGGTATGATTCAGCGTTGCCCCATCTCAAATGGAAAAGATTCGGGTGTTTAAGAACCAATGTTTGCTATGTTGTCTTTGCCTACACAAAACACCAGAGTCGGGAAAACATTACTATTCCAACCAGGTTCTATACAACAGAGCCAACACAAACAGAATAGATGATTTCTTGCTGAAGCTTGGTAGGGGTCAAATTGTGAGAGCGATGTCGTTGACTAACAGCTTAATTTTTGGGGCTTACTACCCCAACAATGAGTACTACGAAAGTGCATGTTTTAGTGGTAAAATTCCGCCCGAAGCTTTGCTCTATTTAGACAATGGAGGGCTGATACAGGATAGGGAGGTGGTTCCACTAATCTACCACGTCAGCCGTAAAACTGTAGATAGGCGACTCCCTTACAGTCGAGACGTCCTCGCACTGGACGAAACCAGTCTCGTAGCTGACGAGACTCTCAACCAATAGTATCTTAGTATCTTAGGGTTTTGTAGTTTAAGCTCCAAAAACGAATTCTGGACAATGAGCTAAATTTATACAAATGTGAAACTATAGAACAAGACAAATTTCATTGGAAAACAAACTTCCTAAAGAAGTTCAGTAGATTTCTAATATTATGACCAACCTATCCGGTTTACTCCGTATTCTGCTTTTTACTCATAACTTTTATTTTTTTAACTAATTTTTACTTTTTTGATAATAAAATCCTTTTTAATAGATAAATGATCAGTAAATGGGGGTGTGCCAGTGGGTGATCCAACCCAAAAAAATTGCTAATTAAAAATGACAAAAACTTAATTTTAATGCCAAACGTTCTTTTCTATAAAAGCCATCTTAAAATTTTATCAAATAAAAAGTCTGATTTCTGAAAGATGGCAAATTCCTAAAGACAAGCGTGATAGTCATAAATTCAAACAAAATAGTTTTCTTAAAAATGTTAAAATATAAAGTATAATGTAGAAAACGAAAAAACTATAAAAAAGTAAGTTAAAAATATTCCTAACATTTCTCAACTCCGTTTGGTTTAATCTTAAATCTTGCTGGAAGATCTGCTGCATACCATAAATAAACGAAGCTTTATGTAGATATCAGACTAATGCCCTAATTGGTGCTTGGGGGCCAGAGCTTGTAGGCAAACGTATGTATGTCTTTTGGTCTCCGTCGTCGTCCTCCTCACTTTTTTTTAATACCTGCCTTAAACCACACCAAAAAAAAATAACAACTTTTGAACCAAAAACATTATAACACATAGGTATATTACCTCACCTCTACTTCTACCTCTGCATCATACAAAATCACGAGCAGTGGAACAACAGAAAACACTTTTGGTTTTGTTAAATAATATTTTCGGGCGGTGAATTATGTTTGCGTCGCACGAAAAATATAATTATTTCTTGTTTCTTCTTCTGTTCTCTCAACAACACTGGAGCACGCCATATTCTTCAAAACCCCAACCCACCAACCCCAACATACATGCCCCTTTCTTTATTATTGAATAACTCACCCTCCCTATACCTACCTACGAGTATGTACGTTCACCTATAGCAAGACCAACAACATAACTAACAAGAACAACCCCAGCTTTATCCTCTTCACTTATGAAGCTTCTTTACTGACAGCGACAAGGTTGAGGACTTTAATGAGTTTGTCGTTAAACCTGGTACGAGTTTACGCAGTGGAAACAGATGTACAAGTTGTTTCACCCATTTTACCCCCACCCCCATTCCACCTCTTCAACCCCACCTAAACGAAGCATGGTACAGGACAACAAAAAATACAAAAAAAACTCCTGTTAAACATCTTAAAAAGTATCTCATAAATTTTGTATCCTTATGAAAAGCCCTGGGGGAGGGGAAACTTGGAAGATTTGAAAAAAGTAGGTAGGTAGGTATACATAGGTGTGTATTATATGAGTTTGAGTTCATAGTCAGTGCTTTTTAAGATGAGTTGGGTTCTTAAAAAAAAAAAAAAAAACGAACGAACAAACGACTTTTTTGTGTTCGGTTTTCAAGAGCATCACAACTGGAAGGTCGATGATGATGGTGTTGCTTTTGCTTGCTTGCTTGAGTTTGAGTCCTTGGCTCCTTTATATGGTTGTTAGGTGCAACTTCTTACCCACTCTATTCTATTTGATGTGATGGGCTGATGGCGGTGGAGAGATTGGGCGCAATTGGGCTGAAAATGACAGAAAGGATAAATAGATTGGATGTTTTAAAAGGATGTGAATTATGAAGCATTCGAAAGTGTTTAGAAGATCCTTCCTTTTCCAACAAACACACTCACCTATTCACCTAACTGTACCCAAACACACACAACCAAACAAACCATGAACATTAAAAAGAAAAGGGTTTTCCACACACTACGACCGCCAGCGCCCGCCCACCATAGACTTAATGCGATACAGTTACTCGTAGTCAAAAAATTAAATCAAGACACGTGCTAATGCCTTTTTTTGGGAATACAGAACACAAGTGAAAAGAAGAGTGAAGCTTAATCAAACAAATTAATTAAATGGTTTCCCAGGGAGATGCGACAGGAAGACAGCACCAACAAAAAAAGGACGACTATGTTGGAGTGTATAAAAGACGAAAATAAATCCAACAAATGAAGTACACAAAAATGCTCCTTTTAGTTGTAATTAAAGTTAAAATTTTCCGCTTTGCAAATGAGGAGGAAGAGCAGTGGTGGTGTTTGGGTAGAATTATTTCGGAAAAGAGGATGTGTAGGGTGCAGTTTCCTTCCTTCCTTTATTTATTTTTTTTTTAATCTCTATTCTCATCTGCTTCGTTTGGTTTTTATGTACACGACATTATTTGCTGAATTTCCTTTACCTCATCACATCACATCACAGCCAACTCTCAGACCTCGTCCTTACACAAAGCTGAAGGGATGCTATGGTTAAATCATCGCTATTAAAGTCTATTTTTGTATACTCAGTTGACACTTGATTAGGCGCTTAATGAGGTGATATCTAATAGGTGGAATGCAGAGTCCTTTTTTCTGTGTCGTCTTGTTTATATATAGTATCTTAGCAGAGAAGTTATAAATATAAATAAGTAGGATGTAGGTTGGTATATGACAGGAACTGAGGTTTGTTTGTGAAATGAAATCGGATGGAAAACCATTTTGATAAAAGTTCGAAGAATTACTAGGATGTACGAAGACACTATGCGGTGTGAATAAACAAACTTTTATGATGAACAATAATATCATTTTTAGAACTTTAGATACTTATAAACTAGAAAAGGTCGTATCTTAAATTATACGAACTGGATTTAGGAAAAAGACACAATATTTTGTGGAAAATATTATTGAACTTGTATAGATGCTAACTTCATCTTACATACATAAAACAAACAAAGAGATACAGCATTAAATGGACCTTTTCAGAATCAGAAGAGATCTTTTATCACTTAAATCCATGAAAGGTACATTGGCTAAAAGATAACTCAATGACCATGACAGAGGCGGAAAAGATTAGAATTTCAGAAAGTGCTGACTGTGATTTATGTTTTTCGACGTAAATAAACAAAAAATTTAACCTATGTTTGAAAATTAAATAGTCCTACAAAGTCAAATTATTTAAATTTCATAGAGATTTATATTAAGATGTTAAATTTTGAATCTTAAAAACAAGGAATGTAGGAACTTAAAAAAAAAACATAATGATTCGATGTTTTTAAGAACTAAAAAATCAATTTACCAAGGTTGGAATTGATACCTTTTGTGTACTTTTGTTATAATGCACAGGCACTTAAGAGGATAACAATACCCTTAAGAGGTTTACTTCCAAACACAGTGCAAGTGTTAGCATAATAGGAAAGGGTTTAAGAGGAGATGCCGCTCTTAAAATTTTGTATATTGGAATGGGAAGGAAAAACAGAGTTGGGTAAAGCATTCAACATTCTCCATGAGTGGTTGAAAAAAGAATCTCTATATACTTAACAGTACACCAAAGATTAAACTCCAGGGTAAACTGATGAGCATTCCTGAAAGTGCGAGTATTACGGCTAAATCGTTTAAGGGGGGGTTGCAACTGGATAATTCGACAGAACATTATTTCTAAAAATATCTGTAAAACATCGAAAGGCATGAAAAATTGCGGCGTTGTTCGAGTGATGTTAATGTTTCGGTTATGCTTCTATGGCCTACCATTTTCAAAGCTCTTTTTTGGATCCTATCTAAGAGCCTTTATTCTTGTTTTAGGTAAACCTGCACCACATATGTGAAATGTATTCAAGCTTTGGACGAATGAAGACTTTGTAAAGTATAGCCAGATCCAGAATTGGTGACACATTTCTTGCACCGTCGGAGAAATCCTAAGTGGTCAAACCTATGTGGTCATTCCATAATAGGTGAACTGTGATACACATCCCGAGTACTTAAAGTTGATAAGCTTACTAAATGCTAGTGCTGCTCATGGATAGCAGCATAGGTTGTTTGTTACGCTTCTTTAACGACAGGAGACAGCATTGAGTTTTTGAAGCATTAAATTCTACACGGTTTTTAATTCCCTATTGTACAATGCTGTCGAGATCAGAATTTATTGAGCTTATCATTCGCTGTCTTTGGTAGTCCAAATCCGAAGGACAAGGATGTGAATCTAAAAACAAATATGAAAAGCTAAGGGTACTGTTGTCAGCGAAACAGTTTATTGGCTTAGAAGTGACAGACAAGAGATCGTTTATGAATATAAGGAAGAGAGTTCTAGACAAAACGGAGACTTGAAACCATCTTATATACTTCACTTACTTACTTACTTAAGGTGGCGCTACAGTCCTGTGCGAACTAGGGCCTCACCCAACAAACTTCTCCATCTAGCTCGGACCCTATCTAGATGTCTCCAGTTTCACTCTCCAAGTTGGGTGAGGTCACTTTTCACTTGTGCGCGCCACCTGATCCGCGGTCTTCCTCTACTGCGCTGTCCTGTGGGTGTGAATTCGAAGACTTTACGGGACGGATCATTAGTTTTCATGCGCTGTACGTGACCCAGCCATCTTAGTCGTTGGACTTTCACCCTTCTGGCTAAGTATAAGTCGCTCTACAGCCCGTACAGCTCGTCGTTCTATCTTCTCCTTAACTTCCCTTTGATGCATACGGGACCGTAGATCACACGAAGAACTTTTCTTTCTAACCGACCCAAGGTGCTTTCATCCGCTTTTGTCATAGTCCATGCTTCTGCACCGTATAGCAGGGTCTTATATAGCGACACTTTGGTCCCTCCAGAGAGGACTTTACCTCTCAATTGCTTTCTTAGCACAAAGAAACAACCGTTAGCAAGAGTTATTCTGCGTTTTATCTCAGCGCTGGTGTTGTTTTCTGCGTTTACGTCGGAGCATAGGTAGATGAAGTCCTTGAGTACCTCAAAGTTACGTCTGTCAATGGTGACGTTTTGACCAAGACGTCGGTGTTGTATGTCCTTTCTCGACGACAGCATGAACTTTGTTTTGCCCTCTTTAACCGTTAAACCCATTTTTGCCGCCTCTTCCTCAATACTCACAAAAGCCCCATTGACATCACTCTGAGTTCTTCCGATCATGTCAACGTCATCAGCATATGCCAGTAATTGGACAGACTTTTGAAAGATAGTGCCTCTAGTGTTGACGTGTGAGCTCTGCACCATTTTTTCAAGCACGATGTTAAAAAAATCACATGACAGCGCATCACCTTGTCTAAAACCTTTTTTGACATCGAAAGGTTCTGTTAAGTTGTTTCCAACCTTTATGGACAGCGTGAATTCTCCATGGTCATCCTGCACAAACGGACGAGTTTGGCAGGGATGCCAAAGACATGGCTCTATACAGCTCGTATATGATGTCATATGCGGCCTTGAAATCGATGAAAAGATAGTTGTTGTTGATTTAACGTTCTTGGGTTTTTTTCTAGGATCTGCCGTAATGTGAATATTTGATCAACTGTGGACTTTCCTGATCTAAAACCACACTGATAAGGACCTATCAGATTGTTGACGATGGGCTTTAGACGTTCACATATTAAGACAGAGAAGATTTTGAAGGCGATGTAAAGTGGACTGATTCCTCTATAGTTTGTGCAGTTTAGAGAGTATCCTTTTTTCAGGATCGGGCAAACAATACTGAGGTTCCATTCATCGGGCATGCTTTCTTCCGACCATATCTTACAGATAAGTTGGTGCAAGTTCGTAACCAACATATCTCCATCTGCTTTAAAAGGTTCGGCATTAAGCCATCCGATCCAGTGGCTTTATTAAACTTCAGCTTAGATATTCCAATCTTCACTTCGTCTAAGTCGGGAGGATGGGATTGTTGGCTTTTGTCGTCTATGCTGAATGAAACATCCTATGATGTTTCCACTTTCATCTTTGCAGCCTTCGGTTCTAGGTTTATGTACCTGTGAATTTCGTTTCACCGGTTCATAAAACTTTCGAACTTCATTGCTGCTTTTAAACCTCTCAACATCTTTGACCGCACGCTTCTCATGCCCTCTCTTTTTCCTTCTGAGAAGTCGATGTTCCTCTCGCCTCCTCTGTTTATAGAGCTCATGAGCAGCTCTCGTCCTTTTATGCAACCATCCTATATACAACTTGTATTAAACTGTTCATAAGGTAGTTTCTTATACAAAGATGAAGAAAATTATCAATATCAAAAGTACGCATTTTCGATAAGAGAGCTTAATGCCAAACTCTATCATATCAAATGCCTTTAAAATATCAAGTTCAATAATCTGACTTTCTCCAAAACGATGTTAAGATTTGTTCAACTGTTCTGTGAGATAAACTATAAGATCGCCAGTGGATCTTTTGCTACAAAAAACAATACTGCCGATCATTAAAAAGCTTCCATTCTTCGAGAAATTTCCTAAGCTGATAATTAATCATCGTTTCCATAACCTTGGAAAAAACTAACGTGAGTGGTATTGGACGATAGTTAGAGGAGGAAGAGGACTCGACTTTTTATGGACAGACTGGACAAATGCTTTCTTTCATCCACTCGGCAAGGGACCTATAGAGTATAAAAGTTTACGCAGTGGTTTTGTTAGCGTTGAAGAATACCTCTTCAGAACAATACTGGGGATACTCTCTGAGCTAGGGGATTTGTGTATGTCAAGGTCTTTTAGTACTCTTGCAACTGCACTATAGTGCAAAAAAGATTCGTCCCAAAAAATCGTTTACGTTCTCAAGAACAGGAGGACTCATGTCGCTCTCTGGTAGCGTCAAATTAACAGCAAACTGTGCTGAAAACAAATTCGTTTTATCAATCGAGCTCACATAGGGAGCGTCATTGTGGACGAGAAACTTACATCTTTGATCCTTTTACAGCTCGAATCAAACCATGAGTTGTCCTTGGGTTTGATAGATTTTGCCCAACGGGGAACACGTTGTTGTCATTTCTTAAACTACATTTCATCATGCTTGAAAAAATGTTATGCGCTTAGATAGCACCCGCACAAAACTCGTAAACAAAAGTTGAAAACCCCTTTTGTGAAAAAATTTTAATGGTTAACTTTTTTTTAAGGAACACAAAAATTGGATCTTTAACGTTTCTTGGATTTTAATCGGACTTAATGATTTTTTTGAGCAAGTCTGGAACAGAAATTGATAGCAGTAACTATTTTCCGAAAAGTTTGTCTAAATCTGTTAAGTGATTAGATTTGTATGTACTTTTCCCTCTAGCATACAAAAGGTTCCGCTGTGAGATGTTAGATTTTTTCTTACTTATAATAAAAACAGGCCCTAGTTCACACAGGACTGTAGCGCCACCTTAAGTAAGTAATAAAAACTGCGAAAAATCATTCTCTTCACGTCAAATGTTGTACTTTAACGAAGTTTTTATAGTAACAAATATTTGTGTAATTTTCATGATAGCCACTAAAGAAAATGTTTAAGCAATTCATCCACTTTTATACCTAATGCTTCAATTTCATGAAAATCTTTTACTGCTCGTAGATGGATAACTAAGGAGTATTTTATAACAAAAATCTTCCGAAGTCTCCTTTTTTTGTAAAGTAAAAACTATATTACAACTTTTAATAGTTTTCGTATTAAACATAATTTAATCCAACTTTCCCTTATCGTTTACAACTTCATATAAAGAAAATATGTTAAATTTTATATAGCTCATCTCTTGGGTCTCGACATGATTAAAAAGTAATTAAATAAACTTTAACATATTCATACGGGATCCCACTTATCTTATGAAAGATCTTCTCATAAAGCTCCAATCAAATAACAAAAATAAAAGATAAAGGTTATAAAATGTATACGTATCTAAGGCCATACCATGCATAAAGAGAACCACAGCTCCTCTCTTTTGCATTGTGTCCCCTACACAAATTGTCTTGTCGTTAAAAGTTGACAAATTGTCGAACAATTTGAACCTTTTCAAAAAAGACATTCAATTTAATAGCAATTTTAAAGGAAGTCATATACTTATACCTCAAGACCTCTAAAACACAACAGTCTTATATTATACACCATCATCATCAGCCTTGCCAAAAACCCCATCATAAAGAACTTAACCTCTATGTTTATGGGGCAAAGTGTCTATGTCTGTTTATAGTCACACCAAAGAACGTCTATGGATATATAAAACACCCTTGGCTGCAAATAATTCTTCAATATTTGACCCTTGTCTCTTGATTCACAAACAAACACACACTGACACTCCCTATAAACTGATGGAAACAGAATAACCCCCTAACCCCATCAAATACTTTATACACAGAGCCATCGGGCTACAAATAATATTTTCGTAAATTTTGTTCAGAATTATATTAAATAATTCCAAAGACTTATCGAATCCATAACCAGAAACCCTTTTTGCACTAAGCTGAACCCTTAGGACGTGGAGACCTCTGTATATATGTTAAGGTTGTGTGATATCTCCTCTGTGTTGTAGGATGTATATTGTATATGTGTATATCTACCGCCACACGCAATCTAAGGGGATAAACGCTTCTGAGGATTCAGAAAATCCAAACAAATAAAAAAGTAAAAATCCTTCCTTGAAGTGTTTTTTAAATTTATCCCTGCTGCCTCTGTTGATGCCACCTTTATGCCTGACTTCTTCTCTGGCGAGAACCGAGAACATTAAGCTGCTTTGGGTTTGAGTTTTATGCCATGCAAGAGAGTTGAGCGAATTGAACGTATTGGAATTCACTTTGTGGGCATGGCCTTGCCACCCCTATAATCCAAGGAGGCTTTCCCAACCCCTACAACTCGTATACATTTCCTCTCTCAACCGTCAGGATTCTTTCGTCCTCATCATCAAACTTAACATAGTAACTGAGATATTCTGATATCCTGCCGATTATTGCTGCAAACATAAATTTTTATGATTTCTGCTTTCGACATTATCCCTTCGGTGAGGGGGTGAAGGGCGGACGAGGGGAGTACGTATGTATGTAATATACAACAATATACACTTCTCGATTCAGGAGCTAAAAATGAGCACACCCAGAATCAAAATGAGTCGATCCCAAAGGTGCTTATGTCGTGGTGAATAGCAAGCTCTTTGCCGTGAGCTAGATTTGTTTATAATTTGTTAAGGATCGACCTATTTCGATATCTAGGAATGGGAAGATAAAAGATATCGAAAATATTGGTTGGTGTCAAGGGGAGGATGTTAGGTACATCTTTTTCTACCAACTTCTGCACCCTAAAGCTATGTACGAGTATTATGTACGTCGGTCGTCGGTGGGTATGTTTGATTCAATGCAAAATGATGAATGAGACTAGAAGCAGGAGCATCAGCAGCCTGTATAAGTTCGTGTTTCTATGGTGTAAGCTGATTCTTATTACCTACAACTTACCTATACCTTGATGGGGCTTCATTTCTTTTGATATCGATTATGATGAAAGAGGACAGATTAGGAAAAAAAGTAATAATAATAACTTTCTTGTGCCATGGGAATTATTGCTATTGGATACACTTGCTCGAATGGAGAAGTCATAAAGCTACAACAGCTCAGCTATACATAACTTCTTCTAATGGAGAATTAATTAAAGAGATCAAAAGATGAATTAGGTTATAAGAGTAGAAACCATCGTCATAAGGTATAACGAGATTTTTCTTTGTATTTGTTGGAAGAAGAAAAAATATGGTAGATAGGTAAGATAATTAGATTGTAATGGAAAAAAATTAAACGAAATAACTTGATCAAAAAACGGAAACAGATTTGTTTTGCTATCGTCCTTCGTCGTGTTTGAAAAGGGAAAATGTAAAAGTTATAATTATGTTACAGCTGTCTCTGTTATGAATTGATGTTAAATTATTTGTTTAAATTCTATGAAATCTGTCTTTAAAGATTTTTTTTTTGATTTTAACAAATTCAAACGAATATGGAACAGAATGTTTTCATAAAGATTGTTAAGTCTAGATTTTGGTCTAAAAACTTAAATAGCAGCTATGATTTTTTGTATTGTTTTTTTATAAAAGCTTTGAGATTAAATTTTCTAAATTAAGTTAGTTATGTATATTGTTTAAAAACACGTTGAAAACAAATGGAAACTCAAATATAGTTCCAATGAATATTTTGTTTTTAATTTTTTCTAAAGAGACACATTTTTCAATTCTGACGAGAATACGAAGGGACCCAACGACAGTAACGGGTCTCGTCGTCGTCAGCCATATCTTACGAAAACCTAATTTTGTTAATTTCTAATGTTTTTATTTGAAAATAATTTGTCTTGCCACAAGTTAATCCCATAGGAAGTTACTCGTACTGTAATCGTTCCTTCGAATTATGAATTTGGGCATTTATCAATGTTTTAAGCTCTCTAGAATGTAAATTATGTTTTTTTAGATAGATGCTTGTGTGTAAATGTGAACGTACGTTTATACTTCTGCACTTCCGTTAGTCCTCACGTCTGTACGTTTGGAATACTTATGTTGTATTCTTATCTCAAGAATTGGTGCACATGCCGACTTCATATGACATTTTGTCTGACAGATAGTAATATCAAGATGGATTTAAATGGTGTTTTAAACAACTTCATTCAGTGCTTTTTTTGTAATATCAATGTTTAAAATAAGTGACAAACTTGTTTGCTTCAAATATCGAGCCAATAACGCTTTCTAATTTATTTTTACATTATACTTAGTGATGTGATCTAGGTTAAGGAAATTTTTTCAACTAGTCCAGCGATGCCTAGCAACTTGAAAAATACAGACGGCTCCAGAACAAATTCGAGTAATAAACCGCTCAACTTACTATTGGACACTCACTTTCCTGGCAGTTCTCTTACCGAAACTTGCAACAATTATAAACGTTCAAGTTCCAATACCACATATCCACAAGGTATGATCACAAGAGACAAGCTACAATGGGCTCTCAACAGCTTAAAACCATTTAAATCCAGATGGGATAGTTACAGCCGAGTTAAAAAAGGCTTCTGACATAATTGCACCAATCCTTGAGGCAATTTTTACCATCTGTCTTCACCTGGTTCATGTTCCCTCAGCATAAAGAGAAGTTAAAGTTGTTTTTAAACCCAAAGCAGGTAAATGCTCTCAAGGCAATACTTAAGACCTACGACCTATAAGTCTATCATCATTCCTTCTTAAGACCTTGGAAAGATTGATTAATATCCGTTTAAGGGCATAATTGATACAAGACTTCTGTCTTCGTCTCAACATGCCTACTGTAAAGGTAAATCGGTGGAAGCAGCGTTACCCACTTAAGTACGCACCGTCGAATATTCCGTCCATCATAAAGAGTTAACTATGGTTGCTTTCCTTGACATCGAAGGTGCCTTTAACAACGTGGATACATTTGCAATTACATCTGCACTAACATCTCTAAATGTAGAGAGTTCGCTTCGGGACTTCGGGAGTTAATTCATTTAATGCTTACAAGCAGAATAATTAACTCAAAACTCGTTAGTAAAGGGACACTGCAAGGTGGTGTTTTATCCCCTCTCTGGGTTTATCGGTGTGGACTGGGTGTTAACCACCACTAAACCGATTTGGTCTTATTTTCGAGGAGATACAAAATTCCATTTATCAACCGTCCCTATATTAAGGGAATCGAATTAAAATTCTCAGACGAGGC
Organism: Eupeodes corollae; assembly: GCF_945859685.1. Taxonomy (NCBI): domain Eukaryota; kingdom Metazoa; phylum Arthropoda; class Insecta; order Diptera; family Syrphidae; genus Eupeodes; species Eupeodes corollae. The sequence goes on from NC_079148.1 coordinate 119,566,573, forward strand.
TAAATAAATGGGTCTTGTCTTAGATAAAAAACCAAATTGGAAACGCAACGTACAAGAAAGAGTTAACAAAAAAAGCTACTGTAGCTCTCTTTTCTTGCAAAAGAGCTATTGGTAATAAATGGGGCTTACAAACCAGAGGTAATCAGACCGATTTTAATGTACGGTGTGGCAGTATGGTGGACTGCTTAAGAGAAAGGTATAAACAGGGATAAATTAAATAAAGTCCAACGTTCAGCTTGCCTATGTATAAGCCGATCGCTTCGCTTGACCTGATTTGCGGCACTGGACACCTTACGCCTTAGAGACATTCCAGGTAACTGTAAAGCAGATGAACTCGCCAGGAACGGTACAGTACTACCCATTCTACCACGCTTGGCAAATGCTGGTATACCAATCGCTACTTGTAAGCTGTTGCTCATGCAAGACGCTATCAAGAAGGCAAACATTAGGTGGAACAACATCACCACGTGTCAGGTCACAAAAAACATCTAGCCAACACTGGATTTAAAACGTTCAACGTGCTTGCTATCTTTAAGCAGATCGCAAATAAGCTCGATAATAGGTGTTATAACCAGACATTGTCTAATAGGAAAGCACGCCACGAGACTAGGCGTATTCTGAAATGAACTTGCAGAAGCTGTATGGACGAGGAAGAAACAGTTCTTCATCTTCTCTGCACATGCCCTGCTCTGGCTCGAAAACGCAAGAATTACCTAGGAGAATTCTTCGACCTAATCATATCAGTATAATCAGCCTCTCACGTTTCGTAGAGGACTCAAACTGGTTCCATTGAGCTTAGGAGAGAGCCTCAAGATTCATGTGGTAACACAATGGGCCATTAAACTGGCCTAAGTGTGTCCGTTTCAATCTTGGAAAGCCACTATATCCTAACCTAACCTAGTGATGTGATACCAAATTGGTACAGATTTGAAAACAAGGAAGAAAAAAAAGGATGGGATGCGACCCACACTGATAACTTCCCATCCAGTCTGTCGATTTGATTTGTCTTTTTTAAAAGTTTGTAGGTTTTCGTTTTTTGTTTAAAAAGTTATCAGTTGAATTATTCTTAAAAATTATCAACAATATTTTGTGTATAACGAAATACTTGCTTTGATTTCAAAATCTATTTTTGTTAACGAGATTTTAAGTAGCACGCGTTAAAATGTTTTATTTCTTATAAACAAACACAAATTGCATGAATGAAACCCATTTGTTACCAAATAATTAAAAACAGAACAATTTTTACTTTTTTTGATATAACTTTATTAAATATGGTTAAAACAATACAAAAATATTTTTTTTTAAGGTTGAACAATGTTTTAAGGGCTGTACCCAAACAGATAGAATGGGAAGATATGGATTCAAATATTTAACTATCATGAAATTTTTTGAAACATTCTCTTTCGATGCACAGAGCTATGGCGCATAAGCCACAGGTCTACCTGACTCACATGTTGGGTGCTCTGCACCTAAGAGGCTTTTCATTTTTTTTTGGAAAATGGTGGTCTCCACTATATGCCACGCTGGAAGCGATAGAGCGTTTTGATGTTGTCGGTTGGCAAATTGTATACCTTCTTAGGTAATGCCTTGCAATATTTCTTTTGAAAGAAAGCAAATCATCTTTGGAATCAGCTTCGACTTTATACAGTTTCCAAGAATTCACCAAAGTAGGACTCAGCATTGAAGTAAAAATTAGCAATAAGATTTGGTTGTTGAATAAAAACCTTTTTTTCTCAGCCGATGACCATCGTTTGACAAAATGTATTGGCTGAATGGTGTCAACTTGACGAAAAGCACTTTATTGTTGGCATCGTCAATATGTTCACAATGAGCACGTTTTTCTTTTTTGAACTGTTTTTTTTTTTACTTCATTGGTCATTTTTTTTTCTGGTTTCCCTTGCTGTGCCAGTAGTTCTTATTTCTAATCTATCAAAAACCGCAAGAGCTCATGACATGTAAAGAAGTTATCAAAATAAATTACATGATGAAAAGGGTATGAGATTGCTTCTAATAGCTTAAGTACAACTCTCGTTCCCAGTGGCATGTGACTTATTTCTGCTTTCACAATTTTTGCAACACAATACTTGTCAAATCTATACAGGTAGCCACAACTGCTTGCAAGCATCCAATTTTTTAATCCAAAACGAAAAGGCTTACCTCTTATAAACTGTTTCGACGAGTGGTGACCAAAATTACTTATCATGGCCTTATCAATGGATAGCTTTTCCTGCATAAAACCGCAATGCTGGTATTTTTTGCTCAATATCTTTGCCATTTTATCTTGCGAATCCAAATGAGAGTTATTCGCAAAATGAATAAGTTTTTTATTTAAAAAAACCGATTTCGCTACATGTTGTTGGCTACTAATGCCGTTCTCGTATCTTCATCCAACTCCCAATGCATAGATTCTCTTGGCATTGAGTACTAACCACTATAAAACAGAACACCAATAAAGATTTCGAGGTCTTCTTTAATGAAATTGAAGGTGTGATCATGATGTTGTAAAGCGTAAAGACGGCCCTGATCCAAAACTAGTTCCATGACATTATTATCGAAAAGAGTTTAAAAAATTTCCACTGGAAATTTGTTTTCCAAAACAGCTTTCATATTTTTCGTCTTTAGCTCAAAAAAGTTGGAATAGTATATTGTTCTTGTCGACACAACTTTCGGACCATGGTGGATGAGTTTGGGATTACCTACGTATGGAGGCCCTTAATCTTAGACAAAGGAACTTCGTCCTCACTCTCAAAATCATCATCTCTAATGAACACTTCGACAATACCTAATATCAATGGGAACATGATTACTGTCCAAACTTTCCGTGTCTATGCCTTCTTGGTCAGTATTGAAATCTGCATCTGGCGTCTAATTGTAATGTCAAACACTGCATTACGTTCATCTTCTTCGACTACATTTCAAGCATTTGGAAGATTTTCGAACCTTTTACACATTTTCCACATTGTACCTAAGTGAGTACAGCTAACTATGTGATTAATTAGCTATGGTAATAATACATAAAAACTTGATGTTTTCTGATTTTCTGTACCAAAACAGGTTCAGTGGGAGTATATGGATTTTTGAAGTCAATGTCTTCTATTGTTTACGAGATATCGAGAACCTAACATCAATTTTTTTAAAAATTCGCGTACTACTTTTTGTAGATTTTATTAACTTCCCATAGGAAGTTATTGTAATGGGTCCGATTTGTCAAATTGAAAATTTTGACATTTCTCGACGTTTCAAGGTCCCTAGAGTCGAAATAAATGATTTTTAAAAAGATGTCTGTGCGTCCGTGTGTACGTACGTTCGTACGTCCGCACGTTCGCGACATTTTTTTCGTCCTCCATAGCTCAAGAACCAGAAGATATATCGATTTCAAATAAATTTTGTTATACAGATAATAAGGCAGAAAGATGCAGAAAGGGCTTTCAAGACACAGAAAATATTGTTTTCGATATTCAGTAACTTTTATATAAAAATTCAACAGTCCGTTTTTTCATAAAAAATAAAATCTACAAAAAATAGTACGCAAATTTGGTAAAAATTTATACGAGTACATATTGACAAAATTTTAAGCAAGACAAATCGACAGACGGGATGGGAAGTTATCAGTGTGGGTCGCATCCCAGCCTCTTTTTATTTTTAAAATCGAGCCTATCGTTCTAAAATTGCTTTAATTTGTCTATGAATAACGCAAACTGGAGGTCAGTTTAGTAAAGACAAATTTAGAACTTATCAAAGAATTATGAATATGGTCCATTGCCTTCAGACAAATTTTATTTATATACAAATATAATTTTTTTATAAAAATCCGCCATTTTTTTTTATAAAAAACAAGAATCTTCAAAAAATATATTGCAAAATTGTTACAAGGTGATGGCTGAATGAATGAATGAAAACATTTATTTTTAACTCGAAAATGTCTCAAGAGAAGAAATAATTGTCATACTACAAAAAAAAGAGTTATTGATATTTGGTAAATTAAAAAAATCAGTCAGTTGCAAGCAAATTAAAAGCTCCAAAAATATTGTTAATTTTATGTAATGTCTCGAATATTCTGGCAGAAAAAAAAAGGTTTCATTTTGAAGACTTCAAATGAAAATTTTGTTAACAAACAAATATTTATCGGGTGTATGTTTTTAAGCAGCCCAATGAAAAGTTATCAGTGTGATTCGGGTCACCAGTTGTTAATATTTTGTTTTCAAAATCTAACAAAATTCGAAAGTCTGCAATTTTTTAAATTTTTTTCTTCATGTTATTATTTAAAACAAAAAGAATTGTATCATACATTTAAATTTTATATCTCTCTTCATAATTATATGAATAAAACCCAAAACATATTTAAACAACTCTTGTTCAATATTACGATATTGAGTTTATAAAACGGAGTGGATAATTTGAGAAACATGTAAATCATTAAATTTTTGTTTAAGTACTCCTTTTAATATTCATTTCAGACTATTTAATGCTTAAACAACTCATATCACCTAAATATATGATAAATAGGATATCAAACTGTTTTAAATACCCATATATACAGTTCTTTTGTCTATGACTACTATAATACAGCCCAGAATTCGAAATCTAATTCAAATAAATTCAAATTTAAACATTAATTTCAAACCGAATACCATTTATGTTTATATTTTGTGGTTAAGGCTAAATTTGTTTTCTGTTACTTTAATTGCTTTAAGCCAGGATTGAACATTATCACAGTTATCCCATAGTTCATTTAAAGCTATTGCATTAAAATACACATATAGGATTCTATCAACTGATTGCTTCGATGGCGACCGGAGACCGACGACGACGACAACGCAATGTGTGGATAGCAATCACATCACTTTGACTAGATTTGCATAAAAATCAAATTCACTCGTGCAATTTGCGATTTAAATTTAATTTGCAACACATATCCCGGGTCTCAAACCCCGCCACCCTTTCGAAATGTCAATTTGGATTGATACCAGCTATGGGTGTACATAGATTGGCATTCTCAAAAAACGAGCCAAAAACAAAAAAAAGGAGACTCCACACCACTTCCAATCAAAATATACATATATGCGAAGGATGCGAATCAATTTTACCCCAAAAAGGGATTCATTCACTCACAACTCACCCGCACCAACTTCCTGGAGCTCAGACTGGCATCACTCACTCCTGTATATACAGTCAGTCACCACACACATTGAAAACAATAAAAACCAATAAAAATAAAAAGGATATCCCGCACATGATACGACGACATCACAGACATTGTGTCAATAAAACAACAGAATCTCTGAGAACATCGATTTGCTGGTTACTCTGGTTTAAGGGAGGACGAAGCATTAGAGTTCCTATACCCAACCCATGAACCCACTGTTATTGGATTCATCGGCTTTGGCTTGCGTTCCCCCAACCCAAAAATGTTCAAGCTAACATCGAGAATATATAGTACAAGTCTATTCTATTCACACAAATTGATATGTTGGCGTGTATGTTTGGTGAAGAACATTATATTCCAGGAGCAGGCGAATATACATTTATGTATATCAAGCACAGCAGGAGAGAGGTCAATATTCGTTCATTCAATATTATATTGATCATAGAGCGGAGGTTGTTGAAGGAAGGATTGTGGGGGTCGAGACGGGAAAACAGATTTTTCCCAACTTAATTCAATCTAAATCCATATCCTTTTCAACTTCCGTCTGCTGTGCAAGTTAATTGAATTAGGTTAGGTCGATCTGTCTATACGTAACAGTATACACACCACAGTCTCGTATACCTGGATAAGGAGTGAGAGTGGCATTCAGCCGAGTGAGGTTTAAACCAGGTGATTGATTGCTTCTATCTGTTAACACACACTATTGCGGTATAATCATTTGGAAAATATTTATTCTATCAAAACAAAAGGATCAATCCTTAGATTAGTAAAAAACGTTAGCGCATCTCCATAGAAGTTATCGTAAGCAGGGATGGCTCTTTTAAAAGATAAAAACATTGATTTGTATTATTGGTGAGGGCTCTGGTAAACATTTTTGGCTGACATTATGCTTGCAATTTTATCAAAGACGTCTTCGTCACGTAAACTTAATCAAACATTTATTGTTACTTGCAAGTTTTGCATTCATGCAAACATTTTGAACTCGAGATTTTAATCAAATCTTATATTACGATGGTAGAGAAGTCGAAAAAAGTGGGTCCCGCCATTCCGTCCGTCAGTCCTGTCTTTCTGTCCACGCTCCTACAGCCTAAACCATTGGGTCGAATAAGATCAAACTTGGAAGTTAAGGTTTTGAGCAGATTCGCTTTAGGCATTTTCTTCATCTTTTTTTAAAGATTAAAACTAAAAATATTTTGGTCATAAAACGAAAATTCGAATTTAATCAATTTATTTATTTATTTAATTATTTATTTAATTATTTATTTATTTATTTAATTACATATTTATTTTTATTTATTTATATATAAATGTATTTATTTATTTATTTATTCATTTATTTATTAATTAATTTATTTATTTATTTATTTTTATTATTTATTTATTTATTTATTTATTTATTCCTTTATTTAATTACTTCTATCAAAATGAAAAGACTGATTTAACTATTAATAAAAATAGTATTGTACTGTGATATTTATATACAATTGTTAGCATTATTTCTATTTATTTTAATTATTTATTTTGTTACACAAACTGTAAAATAAATGTATCTTGCAAATAATTTGTTTAGAAAAACTACCATCTCTACTCTCGTTCCCACCTTAATTTAAACATATTTACTATGTAATCATTGATGAAGGTTTTTACATTAGCTTTTCCTTCCAATTATATTTGATCACGTTCTTTTAAATTTTTTTCCAAAACATATTATTGACATCAGTAAGGTATTGAAACCATATCTATGTAAATTGTGCAATTGCCATTTTGTAAAAAAAACGATAAATTTACGCTAATAAATAAAATTACAATTACAAACCGATAGATTTTTTTTAATTTTCCCTAAAATTTTATTTTTGTAACTTGGCTTCTATGTATTAGTAAGAAAAACATGTTTTTCTATTGCTCCGGAAAAAAATGGCATTTAAATAAAATAATAATAAATAAATAATACTTTCAATGCATGATTTCAATGTTTCCTGCATTTGTGGGTGGTGATTCCACACGTGAATTACTCTTTTAATAAGTGACCGCATCATTAGCTACTTCCCTCTTCATTAGCTTCCACACGTTTTCAATTGGGTTCATATCAGGTCTGTTTACAGGCCAGTCCAACCGAGGGATGTTTTCTCCCCCAAATAAGTTTTTATCGACCGGGCTCTGTGGCATGGAGCTCCATCTTGCATAAAAATGTAAGCATTCTTGAACGTTAAAAATATTGCGAATAATCTGATAATTATAACAATTTTGCTGTGCGTCTAATAATATGGCCAGGGACTGTATGTATTTTTAATAAGAATTACTTTTTCAACGTATGCACATTATACCTATATAGGTATTACGTACAACCTCTTCAACTACTGCTTACTTGTCACTTCGTAACTAAAATTCAAAACGCAAAAGAGCCTGACTGTAAACAAAACATGAATAGCAATTTCTTGCACCTGTTCGTAGGCTTGATTTTTTTAATAACCTTAACTCAAAAAATTAGCTGTACGTTTGTGCGGAAACTTGTATTAAAGAAGGAATGTGATAAGATTGTAGTACTCTCTACCTACTAATAACATTCCTTCATTATCATCATAAACATGTCTTTTTCTATCTATCTGCATAAAGCTTAGCACGCCAATGAACTATTCTTTATCTGTTTTAGACACCTGTCTCTAATTACACAACCAATAGGCGATCGCTTTACAATTTAAACACACATGTTCTTCCTCTTTCTTATCTTCAGATAATATATTTTCCGTCCTGTTTCTTCTTATATAAAATTAAAATAAAGTTATCCAAAGGAAAAAGCTTTAAAAGAACTAGTTGAATACACAAACAATTGTTTTCGTTATGTATGCTTACAAAAAAATTTTTATTTCTGGGATGAGTTGTGCTAGGATGAGTTTTGTCTTGGGATGAAACCTTGAAACTAGCTTACCGCCCAAAAAGGGTGTGTATTCGATAAGTTCAATCAAATACACAAACCATATCCATTAACAAAATATTTTTCGAGTATTTTATATTTTGATTATAATAAAAAGTTAAGTTTTTTTCAACAAAATATAAATTATTCAGCCTTATCACAGGCCCCGTCGTAATAGATTCGTAGTACGAACCCCGAATAATTGTATCATTGATCCCGTCGTACTAAAAAAATTTGCTACGAAATTCGGAGTTCGTGAAAATTGGTATCACTAGCCCCGAATGAATAGGAAGTTTGGCAGTTTTTTCTACGAACAATTATTTTGATCGGAGTTTTTAAAACGAACAAAAAATTAAAATTTCGAAGATAAATTAAATAAAAACAAAATATATGAAAAGAATCATGTAAGTTTTACTATTGTTTTAATGTGAATGTGTGTACCTATGTTTTTTTTTTTTTTGAAGGGCAAAAAAAAGTTATCACAAATAAAATTCAATTCGAAAGGCTTTATGAAAAGTCTTCAAGAAAAACTTGAAATGGCCCAAGGATTTTCAAAAATCCCTAAGGAGTAAGTGAATTCCTTTTTGGGAGGCAGTAAAAATAGAGTTAAATAGTTAAAGACCCACCTTCTAAGGACACCTCTAGCTGGAAAAAAGTAAATTGAATACATTAGTCCAAACTTTTTTATAATTTAATTTAATTCTTAAATGTTCTTAGATTGAAAGGTATAAATCAAGAGGAAAATGGTTGAGAACAAAAAAGAATGCAAAGCTACAGGTGGCGGAGCAAATAGAATGCATTTTTTAGCAGCCTCGAAGAAGGTGTTATAAGAATGAATGAACTTTGACCAGCGGAATAAAAGATCCACGATCTTTTGGATTCGAAAATTCCTCCGAGCCTTTAGAATCAAATGAACCTTGTGAAGAGAACTAACTTGCCGATTTTTCGATGTCATCAGACGTAGTTGATGTGAGAAATGTTCCACGGCGTCTTCCAACCACTTCGCGTCAATTATATGATTCATCCAGTCTTCGGTATTTTCTTCATTTATTGCAAAGATTGCAACGACAATACTATCAATTTTTAAAGACAAAAACAAATAAAAACAAGAACAAATCGAAAGATGAAAAACGAACTTTTATTTAATTTTCTTATTTTGACGCATATCAGCTGATTTTAAAACTCCGAAATTAGTATTGCTGTGTGCCAATGCTTTCTTGAATTCGTTCGGGGCTTATGATGTAAATGTATTCGTATTCGTAGCGTAACACAATTTTCGGGGACTCGCTACGAGGGACTCTGTGATAGGGGTGATTATTCAATAAAATATAATTCGCATAGCCTGCGGAAAATTTTCTTTGTCTCGTATCATATCCGTATGAGAGCCATAAAAGAGACACATGCTAATGAAATAAAATATATAATGATGACCCGTCCAGGCTAAATTTCTATTAAATCATTGAGCAACTGCACGACAAAAATATTTTTAAGAAAAAATGGAAATTTTGTATATGAGAAAATTAATTTAAATAGAACTGGTCTAATGATTTTCAAAAAAAAATTAAAAAGTGGAGGTTTTTTGATAAATCAAATGGCATTTATATCTTTGAAGACATTTTTATTTTACAGGTACATTTTTAAATCTTATCAAACAGACACTTTGCATAAGGGACCAAGTTCGCGCGATCCAGTCGTGCATTTTATTTTGGTAAATTTGGTCATGACATTCCCCCTGGGAGATAATTTGTATGCTTTTTCATAGGAATTCCCTTCAATTCAAATCTAATGGTATTGCGTTAATGGATGTGACCCCCATTATATTATAAATTATTTATTTTTGTATATCAAAACAACATTTGTATTACTTCCCTAAACTTTGTTACTAAAAGTTCTACTGAGGACTGGACCAAGAACATAATATGATTCGGAAATTCAGCCTTTTCCAAAAACGCAGCACAAATTCATCAACTTTTGACCAACTGACGATGCAGGGGAGCCGAAAAAGTGGTTTGCTGTCAAAAACATATAAAATTTTTGTTTTCACTCAATTTAAAATTTGAAAAAAACTTTAGTAATGCTCTAAATTATTTTCATGAAAATTTCTTCTAAGTAAGACAGCAAACATTCAGGTTCTTAAAAAGAAACCATTAATAAGAGATCATCAATTTTATATTAAGTTGCTTTTAAATTCCTTAAGCTAGCCTTCAATTTTATTATTACTTTTTTTTGACACACATAAATAGTGAACATTAAAGTGATTTTTACTTGCGACATATAGGAACCATATGGTATGTTTTGTATTAGTAAACAATTTCGAACTAGAGCTTTTAATCAAATATGACATTACGACAGTAGAGAAGTAGGAAAAAGTGGGTAACACGATTCCGTCCGTCTGTCTGTCTTTCTTGGCTCCTACAGTCCAAACAATTGTGTTGATTGAAATTAAATTTTTCAGCCAAATAGCCTAAGGTACCCATATAATTTTTTTGGTTAAAACTTGTGATTTGTGCAAGCTCTTTTTGATGATCAAATGATTAAATTTGATGATGATTTTTTATGAAATATTTGACTGTTAACAGTCGAATTGTTTTTTCCTGAACACCAATTATTTTTAATAAGTATGATTTAAAATCATGACAATAAAATTTTTATTTAATATCATGAAAATGAAAATAAAAATAAAGCAACATGTGTAATGGTTGGGCTCATCAGAAGATGTTCAGGAAAAAACAATTCCACTGTTAGCAGTCAAATATTATTTTATCTTCAAAAGTCCCATAGCAAGGCAATAAAAATAGCTACAATTTATCTTCTTTGAAGACTTGTAGCAACTATATAATTCACGGTACCTCTATGTAGCTCGAATTATATGAAGTCTGGATTTATTCGAGAAAATATGCGTCGAGACAAGGTGTAATCTGATGAGTCCAACCATTACATCGGGGCGAAACGCATATATGAACACTGGTTTATTTTTATTTTCATTTTCATGATTTTAAATCATTTTTATTAAAAAACGATTTTTTATGATCAAAATTGTATTTTTGTTTTATTTAAAGAAAATCGTAATTTTGCTTGACTAAATTTAAATGTAAAATGTACTGTAAATGTATTTATAAGCTCTTTATTTAGTGCTTGCAAAAATATTTTAAAGACAAAATTTAAAATGTCTTTCGAAAAAAAAGTAAATTAAATAAATTTAATGAGAAATAAAATGGCATTTAAATTTTTGAGAAAAACTTATTTTGCAGGTACATTTTTAAATCTTCAAATATAGGAAATATTTTTAAACAGACTTTTTGGAAGAAATTAGCAAGTTCTAGTCGTACATTTTATTTTTTTCAAAATCGGTTTTCTGTTGAATGCAAAAGATCTTAAAAGATTTTAAAAAAGTAAATAAATCTACTTTTGAAGTGAATTTGCTTTGGATTCTCTAGAACTAATAATTAAACACGAATTTCCATAATATAAATGTCCCAAAAACAGCAAAAGTGACACTTTTGTTAAACTAATGGCTAAGTTTTCTTGACTCCTTTAAAATCAAAATACGAGTAAGCAGACTGATAGCAATAGTAATAGAGTTCGAAAAAACTTCTTCAAAAAAGCCCGACACTTCTTCATATCAGATCCTCTCTCACTTTCTGGATTTTTGAATTTTTTAGCGTTCCTAGCACAAATAGAAATGGATACGAGAAACGTATATTTTATTTTTGGAAAAAAGCTACGTTTCAAAACAATTTCTTACGGGGAGTAAAAACTCATATAAGTGTCTGAACCCCCCTGATGAGAAGTCTGGATCCGCCCTTGCATCAAGGCGCTTAGTTTTCTCGGTCCACCCCGTCTTGTCTCACTTACATATATCAAATATTACACAGCTCTATTTTCATTTATTCATCAATTTGTAGGATTCAATTTCATTTGAAATTATCCTGAAAATTCATTTATTCAATTTGCATAGACAAATCCTTTTAGTTTGAATCCAAAGACACTGGAGAAGGATTCCTGAGTTCATATACATATGTATGTATTTATGTACATAGGTATGTGCTTTATTGTACATATAAATGAAATGAGCTCTTGTTCTATAGTTCTATACAGGTTAGATATAAGATTTGTGTATGGAATTTTATCATCGCATCAGAATCTCTTCTGCATGATGGTTCCATGGAAAGTTATTTCATCGTAGTCAAGTCATCGCATTTTAGACACAAGACTTTCAAGAGCTACAAAAAAAACCAAAGAAGGATTCTTGTATAGTAAAGTTTTCATCTTAACGCACACAACACTCGCTAATGAAATTGTGATCAAAACTTAGCGGTAGAAGGTGCTGGTGCTACTGATGTTTTCTTCTGCTATGAATTTAGTATGGTTACGGAGAGATTCATGGTTGAAAGATATCGTTTTTCTCTTTTCATCCACCGCCACTGCTCGCCACCACCACCGTCACTTTGCTCCAGCCTTATACTGCTTCGGGGTTCATTAAGCTTTGTATCTGCATCAGCATCAGCATCAGAATCATCATCATCTTCGTCTATACATCTTTGGCATCTTGGTGTCGTTTGTAATCAGTAATCACCAACAGCACAGCTCCAGCGCGAAAATTACACTTACCAACACTTTTGGTTTCCAGCTTTGTGAAGGGGAGAGAGGATATTTAGTCCTTTTGAAAGAAAACTCAACCATCATAGTCTGCCTCTGCCGTTTCGTTAGTGTGTTTACTTTGAGGCCTTTTGTATACGATAAGCAAACCATAAACCAAACAACATCACAATTCAACCAGCGAGAGAGAGAAGATGATAATCACTTACAAAACAGAGAGAAAGCGTCAAGGCACAAAATTGTAAACAAAAAATAAACATTTCATTTTCCATAGAACCACAGTCAAAGCAAAAAAGGATATAAGCCACTTTTGCACAGAAGGACTTTTTTCTTTTCTCGCTTCGCTTTCGAATGCCTTCTGGTGAAACCTCTGACATTTATACGTATATTCAAGTTTCACCTTTAAACGTTCCATTTTTGTTTTATTTATAAAGCTCTGGAAATCTAAACGTTTTGGTAAAAGAACGAATGGTGGTGAGGGTGATGTCAAAAAAATACTCTGCTGTAATTTGGATGAATGTCTTCCTTTTTTTAAAGTCTCCTTTTCTGTATATACCTAAATATACATTGGACAAAAATGAAAAGGATATAATATTCAGTGAGCCGGGTGGTAATAAGTATCGACAGAATTTTCTATGTTGGCACCGGGGATTCTTACAATGTTTTTGTTTGTACACGTATTTATTTGGAGTCTACTTAATTTTGAGAGCATCATAGCAGAAGAAAGGGAATTTAAAAAACAAAAATATGAACCTACTGAAGTTTCATAATATTTTTCCAATAAAACAGGATTAGGCACTTAGGTGAAAATGTAATTTTTTTGTATGAAGAATTATATTTTTTTGTACGAAGAATTTAAAAGGGAAGCTTTCAAAGAATTATATTTTTTTTAAGATTTGTACTTAACGTTGTGTTAAAAATGCATTGAGCTGTTTAAAATTGACAGGTTTTACCTAAACTTAATGGTTTCACAGAAGTAGAATTCTTGAAAATTATGGGATATTACAAGGTTTTTCATTTAAGGTTTTCATCTTTAAAATTAAATGAGATAATGTTGTTTTCATGACCAAATTCAAAAATCAATACAAAAATAATGCGTATACGCCTAAGTGTTCCATCTGGTTTTTCACCAATTTCACTTAGATTTATATCAAGGGTGAAAGATAAGCTTTAAGTTTTTTCCACGGTTCATGAAATTTGATTTAATATAGTTTCGGCGCATTTTAATTAGGGTTTCCGAATAGGAGGTTTCATTTTTAAAAGCCCGCTATTTAGGCAGCTGTCACTTTCAAAGTTGTAATTTTTTGACATTTCACAAGAAAAACTATAACATTACTAAGTATGAAATAATTCACGCACCTTAATTGATAAAATTCACTACAAAAATGATGAGAAGTTTGCAGTCGTAATTAGCACTTTTGCTCGGAATCGATTCGACCTAAAAGGTGATAAATCCTAAAAAGAGATATTTGGTGCTATTTCATGGCCAAAGGGACTGCGGAAATAATCCATAGAGTTATTTCTTAATTTTAATTAAATCTTTAAATATTCTGAAACACACATTTTAAAAATTAAATTATTTCAATTTTAATATCCTTAAATGTTTTAGTTGTATACTTTTCCTATGCTATACTTTTGTAAGTACTACTGTCACTCGTCCGTGCTAATTCTCTCTTTGCATTGTATTTCTCAAGCCATTTTATGATATTTTCCTCATATTTTCTCTGGAATATCTTTCTTGCTGACATTTCGTTCTCATTTTTTCCTTCCATATTAGTTGCTCCGTCACGAATCGCCATCTGCAAAAAAATATTGAAAAATCATAAATTAACTCTATCGATTTTTTCACCAAACAAAAATTGAAAAAAAGAAACATACAGCAGTTTGTTTATCCTTTTGCACTAGAAATTCAAAAATCATTGGTCTCGCCTCATGATTTAATAAATACAACATTGACAGAGCTTGTGTCCTTGCATATTTACTCCGACGTTGTGATGTATCGGTTGGAATATCCATGGACATGATATCGAGAAAATATCGAATATTTTCCAATGATCTCACACATTTCAATGAGAATAAAAACTCATAGAATTTCACAATACTCCCATCGGGAGTAGTAATTTTTGTGACCAACTTCTTGAATTCCTCAAAAGCAGCTGTTTTGAGGCCTTGACATAGGGTGAAGTCCGATTTTAAATGTTCATCATTTAGTTCGTTTAGAAAATAATCACTGGTAAGCTTTTGAGTATAATGAAGGCAATCCGTCAAATCGACTTCACAAGCAATTTTAAGGATCTTGTCCTTAAGTGACACGGATAAGGAGAGATCATCTTTTGAACGACTGTAGATTTTTTTGAAAACATCTCCAACCAAATCACGAATGAAGGACTTGAACATTTCATGGGACCGGCTGCCATGTAGCTGATGGTAGAATAGTAAAATTAAGTCAGCTGCATATTCCCACGCCAGAAGGTCTTCTTCGTATTTGAGGTACTGAATGACATCGAGCAAAGTGTCCACAGAGAAGGCATTTCTATCCTCTAAATCGACAAGGTCCCGAAGAAATTTGGCACGATTGAAAAGATGAATCTGCTTATGGTCCTTATTCAGGGATTCAGCTATAAGACGCATGCTTTGATCATCGTAGACTACATGATAGAGTCCAGTTTGCTGCTTGTCAACAATTAGCCAATCAGAGTTTGTAACGTTTAGACTAAGATCTTCTAGAAGGCTTATAGTCACTTCTTCTTCTGGGGGCAATATGTAATCAGCAGTAGTTTTCTCAAAATCGGGTCGTGAAGCAGTGGCAAAACTCAAGGGAATCCACCACTTGTCTTTGGATGAGTCCTTTTTGGATTTTTGTCGAATTGTTATCGTTCCATTGTCGAAGTTCCTTGTGACCATTACGATTGGTATTCCAATGTTATGTGTCCAGGAGCGCATAATAGTCGCTGTTCGGTTATTTTGAAACAGTTCGACCCCATCCTCATCAACAGCTTCTTGGAGAGCTTTAAAGAGATCATTTTCATCAGCAACGGAGTATTGGCTGTAAAATATATTCTAATGGTTTTAATATTGAAATAATTTTTATTTCATGTCCTTACAATCTTGTTAGATAAAGAGCAACACCTTTGATGAAAGTCTTATGACCAATAGCGTGATGGAACATTCGTACGAAACAGCCACCTATTAAACAAAAACACTCAACATAAAGAGAATTTTTACTAGAATTTAAATCCATTTTACCGAATCTATAGGAGACCATATTGTAAGCTTTCCTAATGTCAAATTCTTCTTCAACGTAGCTTGTCATTGGATGGTGATAGCTATGCTTAAAAGCCTCACGCATTTCTCTCGAAAGTAAATATTTGTCCATGTTCTTTTCGGGAAAGATCTAAGAATTCAAATAATAAATTATACACATTATTTTTTAAAGATAGATTTTTGTATCTTACCAACTGCGTTGCAACATAGCTAAAATACACTGCAAAGCCTTCCTTAAGCCAAACATAAGTCCACCACTTCGGTGAAACTAAATTTCCAAACCATTGATGAGCGATTTCATGATTTTGTGATATGATCTTATGAACTTCTTCCAATGAATTATTACGAATGTTTGTGACGAAATTTTTGTTATTGTAAGTTAGAAGACCCCAATTTTCCATAGCAATGCCATAAGTTTTTTCAACTCTAATATGATCGAGCTTTGGCAATGGATATTCAATTCCGAAGTAGTTTTCAAGGGCACTTAGGCTTGAGATACCATTTTTCAGAGCATGACTTCCATTGTCTTTGGAATTTGGTGGGAAAAATACTCGATGTTCGCGGTTATTGACAATTTCACTGATATGGTGGTAATTAGTGACTGCAAAGGCAACAAGATAAGTTGACATTTTAGGAGTTTTAAGAAAAGTTGTAGTGGTCATTTTCGTGTCAGCACTGAAATTTATATAAAAGTGGAACTAGTCAAATTTTAAATTTTCAAAAACTAATTTTCCACATACTTTTGAATCGGAACTCCATCCACTGGCATATTTGACAAGGCTGTATAGTTGCTTCCATGTGTTACTGTGATTATGAATCGAGACTTGAGGTGTGGTTCATCGAAGCATGGAAATGTCATTCGAGCATTTGTAGGTTCAAATTGCGTTATTGCTAGAGGACTAAAATTTAAGAAAAAAAATTGTTGATTTAAAATATTTTTCATAAAATTTAGTGTTAAATTTTCTACTTAGAGTTGCATTTACAATTTTGAATTCTAGGATTTGAAAGAATCTTAAACTAGTGCCTTATATTTACTAAACAATAAACAGTTTTTGAGAAATTCCTATAAGCTAGTACATAGGCAAGGTTTGTTTTATGAGAGCCGATTCGATCTCATTTGAAAATCTTTACCCAAAATTTGCACCACTTGACAAATTTTTACCAGAAATATTGTCAAAAATGGTTTTATTACTTAGAAACTTAAGGAAGCACTACAGTCCTGTATAAACTAGGGCCTCAACGAACAAACTTCTCGATCTAGCTCGGTCTTAGCTAGATATTTTCAGTCCCCATGTTGTGTTAGGTCACTTTCCACCTGCGCAGTCACCTTATCAGCGGATGTGGATTCAAAGGCTTTACAGTCCATGCTTCGGCATTTTGCTCCTTTGAGAGAGGGCTTTGCTACTTAATTGCTACTTAGCTTAAAAAAAAACAGCGGTTAGCAAAAGTTATTCTTCATTTGATTTCAGCACTGGTGTTGTTTAACGGTTAAACCCATTTTTTCCGAATCTGCCTTTAATACTCACAATAGCCCGATTGACATCACGCTGAGTTCTTCCGATCATGTCAATGTCATCAGCCTATACTAGTAATTCGACAGACTTTTGAAAAATAGAGCCTCTAGTATTGACATATGAGCTCTGCACTATTCTTACAAATACGATGTTAAAAAAATCGCATGAAACCGTATCAAAAGTATATTTTGGCATCGAAAGGTTCTTTTAAGTTGTTTCCAACCTTTATGGAGCAGCGTGAATTCTCCATGGTCATTTGCACAAACGGACGAGTTTGGCAGGGATGCCAAAACTAGACATGGCTCTATACAGTTCGTCCCTGTAGATGCTGTCATATGCGGCGTTGAAATCGATGTAAAGATGGTGGGTGTCAATTTGGTGTTCTTGGGTTTTTTCCAGGATCTGTCGTAATGTGAATATTTGATCAACTGTGGGCTTTTCTGGTCTAAAACAACACTGAAAAGGACCTATCAGGTTGTTGATAATAGGCTTAACACGTTCACATATTACGGCAGAGACGATTTTATAGGCGATGTTAAGTAGACTGATTCCTCTATTGTTGGTGCAGTTTAGAGGGTCTCCTTTTTTCAGGATCGGGAAAACAATACTGAGGTTCCATTCATCGGGCATTCTTTCTTCCGACCATATCATACAGATAAGTAATTGCATGCTCCTAACCAGCCTTTGTCCAGCTGCTTTAAAGAGCTCTGCATTCAAGCCATCTGCTCCAGCAGATATGACAATCTTTACTTCGTCCAAGTCGGGAGGACAGGATTGTTGGCTTTCGTCGTCTATGTTGATTGGATCATCCTGCCTGACAGCAGAATTCGGTTCGTCGTCGCCGTTATACAGTCTTCAGAAGTGGTCCTTCCATATCCTCAACATTGACTGCGGTTCCACTATGATGTTTCCACTTTCGTCTTTGCAGCCTTCGGTTCTAGGTTTATGTACAAGTGAATTTCTTTTCACCTGTTCATAAAACTTTTGAACTTCATTCCTGCTTTTAAACCTCTCAATATCTTTGACCGGACGCTTCTCATGCCCTCTTTTTTTCCTTCTGAGAAGTTGGTGTTCCTCTCGCTTCTTCTTCTTATAGAGCTAATAAGCAATTCTCGACCTTTTATGCAGCGCTGCTTTGTATGCCTGTTGCTTGGCTGCATTTTCCTGCCGAAATTCCTGATCAAACCAAGGGTTTCTTGTTGGTGGCTGCTTGAAACCCACCATCAGAAGCGGCTTCTCTGATTGGATCTTATCAATGTTGCCACTGATGTTCGATACATTGTGTTGGCGGCAGAGAACTTTGAGAGAGGTTACTTGTAACTCGGTTGGAAAAAGATTTGGCGATCTCTTGCGCTTGTAGCCGTTCGACGTTGTACATTCTCCCAGCACATCCCTGTTTTGCGTTGGGTCTGAAAATCCGAAGTGCTACCTTGGCTACAACGAGGTAGCGTCCGATTCGATGTTAGCTCCTCGGAAAGTTTTGACATCCATGATGCTGGAAGCGTGTCTGGCGTCGATCGCAATATGGTCAATCTGGTTGACGGTAGATTGATCTGGAGAAGTCCAAGTTCCTTTGTGGATGTTGTGTTGTGGAAAACGCGTACTGGCTACCATAATGTTTCGCCCCGCAGCAAAATCTATGAGCCTGAATGTGTTGTCAAAAGTGTTGTCGTGCAGGCTGTTCTTCCCGATTATTCCACCAAAGATGTCTTTCCTTCCTAGCTTGGCATTCAAATCGCCCAGGACTATTTTAATATCGTAGCTAGGACACTGCTAATATGTTTTATCTAAGACCTCGAAGAACATATCTTTGCTGTTGTCGTCTTTCTCCGCTGTGGTGGCGTGTGCGCATATAAGGCTAATGTTGACGAATTAAGCCTTGATGCGTATGGCCATGAGGCGTTCATTGATGCACCTGTAGCTCAAGGCATCTTGCCTAAATCTGACTCCAATGACGCAGTTTTTCATTCTCGCCACACGTGGTCTGTTAACGGACCTAACATTCCACGTGCATATCCGAAGTTTTTCGTCCTTAATTCGTTTGTGTAGGTTGTCAATAGTAAATTTATCCATATCTGAGGCTTGTTCGTGCTTCGCAACTTTGAGGTTTTTACGTGGCCAGGACCGGACGTCACCCCAACGGCACAACCCCCAGCCTGGAGGTTCAGAATCATGCAGTAATTTGAATATTTTTTTCACTGTTGACTTTCCTGGGATAAAACTACACTGATAAGGTCCTATTAGGTTATTTACGATGGGCTTTAGATATTTACATATAACGGCAGAAAAGATTTTGTAAGCAATGTTAAGTAGACTGATCCCTCTACTGTTGGGTCAGTTTAGAGGGCCTGCTTTTTTCAGAATCGGAAAATTGGGTTTGTAACTATTTTTTGAATTAAGTCTCAGTTCTAGTTTATGATGTTTTTCACAATTTTTCAAAAATAAAAACATAACAAATAATTACAAAATAAAACAAAAATAAATATTTAAAAATCGCGACATTTATTGGGCCTTATTAAAACACCTCTTCAATTTTGTTTGTCAAGGCCAATGCAGAAAGTGGGAGGTTTCTTAACCTCTGATTATAAGTAAACTGAGGTAATTTTCAAGTAAAATGACCTCTCTACAAACTTTTAGGGTACGTGCCTGTTTAACCAATAATTGATTCAAACATGAAGCTACTCTGCTAAGATAATAACATTTAATTGAATTAATTTTACACATAATAAAAAAATACATTAAAAAAATAGGAAAGTTTATGATAATGAATGACAGACTCAAATCAGTTCGCAGACAGCGCATATGGCTATCTGCTACTTCTTCCGTTTTTTTTTATTTATTTTTTTATTTGATAACGATTTGTTTCACTTTTTATTATTATTATTTTTTGTATATATGTACGTATTAGCTATCATAATAATTGTTATTTAATGTCTGACTGCGCTAGTAATTCGAGCATACTTTATTGTATATTATACAACTTTGACCTCTTCCAAGAAGATGATTATTCTTTTTTTTTCAAAGCAAAACTAAATAATTTTGCAACGAAACCACTTTTGAAGATTGTATATTTTGCATGCAGAACTATGAAATCTAAAATCGATAGGAGTTCGGATTCACTTTGTTGCTAGTACCGTTTACTTAAGTGAGTTCGAGAACTAGTTAAGTGTTTGTTAGGAATGAGTATCAGATCCCCAGTGCCTAGTTTTAGACTGGACGAATCAAGTTGTAACTTTTATAGAAACACTAGGGCCACAACTAAAAAACACTTTAAAGGTCAAAAGGTCTCATTTAAATGATAATACTCTGAAATGATACAAAAATGCTATAAACAATTGAACCTTATGACGATTCAAAAAAGATTGCAGAGGAAAAAAATAGTGCAAGATGAGTTTTCTTATTTTTCAACATGATAACGAATTCCGCTGAATCACTATTGTTGTGTTTGTTATCTTATGTCTCATTTCTCGGTAATTTACACTTTCATGATTTCACACTCAGCACCACTAGCTCCAACTTAAAAAATAATGCCATTATACTCACATCTCCTGCCCTTTGTCATCCAAATAAGAGTCCATGTAGAATCCATAGTTTGCATCTTGATGTGTGCCTCCAAACAAAATCTCCAAACGATATAGTTCTCCTGGCTTTAGGTTAAGTTCTTTTCTAACTCCAAATATTCTCAAGAAATTCAATTTATGCTCATGAACAAATCGCAATCCTTCAAGTTCTTCACCAGTTTTAAGATTTCTCAGTGAAACTTCAAAATCATAAAGATATTTTGCATGCAAAACAATCTCATCGGTAGGTTCAATTACCCTAAGTTCGATAGTGACATTTCCGTTGAATGGACGAATGTTTTCGTGAATACGGGTATTGATGTGCACATAGTATTTAGTGGGTATTAATGCGCTTGGCAAACGTATGTGTGATTTTGATGTGATGTTAGAATCATGATCAAAAACATCAGCTGACGAAAATGAAACCGATTGAACTTTGACAAAAAACGGAGGCAAAAACAACGCGATCTTTAAGAAAGCGATAAGAGCCAACATGTTGGTAGTTGGGCCGCGGAATCGAGACTAATATTTCGTATAGTTTAATGTATGCGCATTTTAATTAGTTGATGTCAGTTTCGACGTCGACTTACTGAAGGCGCTCTGATAAGATGTTGTTTATAAATATGAAAGATGATGATTAAGCTTTATTAATCTGAATTTTAATGACTCAGATTGAATTTGAATATTAAAAAAGAGAAAAAAGTAGCAGAGAGCATATTTAAACTCTCTTCGATTTATTGTTGATCTTTTAGGCGGGATTATGAGTTTTTAGAACATATGAAGATTTCGATCTATGCTTAAACTAAGCTTTTTTCACCCTTTAGATGTCCAAACTTTAATTTTTTTCTCTTAGGAAGGATATTTCTTAATGAAAAGATAGCTTTTAAATAAAAGACTTCATAAAAGAACCTATTTGTTCATTTCATCTAAGCTCAACTTCAAAACTCCTTATCGTGTCTGCTTTCAACAACAACCGTGTAAATATTTCTCATCCTTACATTTAACTAGCTTCATTTTACTCTAAAGCTTCTCTTAAGTATACACTTTTATATTCCTGACTGAAGATATCCTCTGCATAATTATATCGTTTATTGCCAAAAATTTGCGCTTCGAAAGACAAGTAAATTGTTCTTCCTTCCTTTCAACATCAGCTTGAAGCAGAAACAAAAAAAAGCAAGACCCAAACTCTGTTCGGAAGTATATAGTCTGCTTCCACTTGGAAGACAAATCACCTCCCTATAAACATAGGTAAGAGTTTTGTACGAATAGGGTGAATTTTATGGTGGGCAGAAATTTCTTAGAAATTATGTAGATATGTATATTTATAACCATCTTAGATACCTATAGGTACTTGTTTCTTGTTTACACTCAAGACTAACATCCTGCGAAAGGTATGAGTATATCCTTAGCATGAAGTTCTTTCACAGTCATTGAATATACGAGCAAAATGGAAGAAAGTGAGGCACTTGATGAGAATTGGGTCAGAAGCGAATAAATAATTCCCACATTCGTCCTTGAGTCTAATACAGAAAAGTAAAAACAAAAACGAATAATACAATGAAGATTATTGCGTTCTAGTGTTTTCAAGCCATCATCTTCACCAAACTACCAAACATTTACATCAGGATTTCATCATCAGCGTCTAGATATATGTATGTGATGAAGAAATAGAGCCACACAGGAAGCAGAGGGAGAGAAATACTCATATGCAATAGGAATGGAAAAAGGACGAAAACTAATAAATTCTTTTTATTGCTTTCAGCAATCGTCAATCGAAGGAATCGCCTCTCAGCTTTGGTTGATGTTCGGTCCTTCATATTACTGTCGGGGGGCTTTTGCGGACTTAAGCGTGTGAACCTACTGCAGGACAATATAGCTTTTCTCCTATCAAGAAGAAGTGTCTATGTGTGTATTTATAGACACTCAGTGTTCTTCTCTTGATGTACATTTTCCCTCAATTATACTTGAGTTTGTTTTCTTTTTGTTGGTGTATTGGTTTAATTTGTTTGTGCTGTGCGTATAGCAGTCTTTCTATCGAACACAATGAACAGGAAAAAGAAGAAAGCAAACAATTTTTCTTATCGTCCTACAATAATCTAGCTGAAGTGAAGCAAGCTCCTTCTTCAGGACGATGAGTGTTTATAGTTAAGTTTTGTTGTGTTTTTTTCTTTGCTCGTCCTTTCATTGAAACAAAAACACAAAACAAAATCCCTGTTATCGACTGATTGTCATCCTTTTGGTTAACTTTTTCAAAGCACATAAACGCCACACCATCATCCCTATATGTTTTCCTCGTGCTGTCCAAACGAGGTTCTTCTTTTTCGCACTCTTTCGGTGCGATTTCGGACATTATCCTTTAGTGTTGAAATTTATGTCTATCCATTAAAGACAAAATGAGACTGCAGAGTTTAATGCCAAATAATATATAACATTTCGAAATCAAGACAAAATGCAAAACTCTCTGGTCTTCGGCCATTTGTTTGGAAGGTCGTTTAAATTTTTGTTTGTATTTTTTTTTTTGCATGTTTAGCTCGAATTTTATCAACACAAAAAATAGAATCCTGTCGACATTCAATAAAAGGATATCCATTTTATTTTCTTCTTCTCTTCCTCATATAATAAGATTGCCAATTGGGAAGTTTTTTTTACGATTCTAGGCTGCTGAGTAATCTTCTGATTTTGATGGTTTCAAAGTCTGCAATTTATTGATTTCTATTTCTTTATAGTTTCTTTTTTATTTTAGCTTTAATTTGTTCTGGGGCTTCTTTCTTTTTTTGTTAAGAGAAAATCGATTTTATTGGTTGGGGAACGAGGAGAGATGATGTAGAGAATGTTTAAGAAATAGGGACATGAATGAAATATGAGGTTTTTGTTGCTCCTTTTTAAATGAATGATTATTTTATTTGTAGAATTTGAAAGGAATTTTTATTGATGAAACGTTTATATTTCGGTTTTAAAGATATATCGTTTCAAATCATGTGTGTGTAAAGATGTGCAGATGATAATACAGGATCTATGGTCTTAACAATTAAGAATTAATTTCTAACCAAATACAAAGTAATTTGAGTTTTTTTTACACAAAGTATTACATTGTTCTATAAATACGTCTATTGAACCTAAGATTTTTAAAATTAAAGATGCGTGTATGTTTTTTCGTCAATTTTGAGTTTTAAATATTAATTGAAAATTTTTGAAAAGTTTTGTATTAGTGAATCTTTTGTTACAAAAGCATTTTCGAAACCAGAATTGTATTGTTATTTATTAAGGTCAATCTTAATGCAGGAACACAAAAAGAACTGAATAGTAATCACAATTAAGCCAATTATCTATAAAACTAGTGCCCTCATTTTAATTTCTTGTAATAAATTTGTTTTGAAATTTCGATTAAAGATCCAAAATTAAAATGTAAATTTCAAACTCATTTTACTCAAAATTGTCAAAGAGGCTTAGCTTTGGAAAATAGAAATTATAAATACAGTCTTTAATCATACAGATTTTGATAAAATTACACTATTTTATATTTACAGATTGAGAAGTTAAAAAAAACATAGAATTCAGAATCATAAGCAGGCTATTTTTAACGCATTTAAAATGGACCTTAAAATACAATTTGTATTTTATTCCTCATTTGCTGATTCAAAACTAGTTATATATTTTTAAACATTTCCCAGACTTTGTATTTTCAAAGTTTTTTAAATAAAAGAAACCATTAAAAACGAAAAGTTGCTGGAATGCTACCTACACTGATATCTTTCCATTACGTCTGGCAATTTGTTTTGAAATCTTGAAAAGATACTTGAGTCGAAAGTTAATTTTAACCAAGTTTTAATATTGTTTTTTTTTTAAGCTTTTTTTTTTTGTAAAAAACTGTTCATTTAATTTGTCTCAAAATATTACTTACTTATTTACTTACTTAAGGTGGCGCTATAGTCCGGGGCGGACCTGAGCCTCAACCAACATGCGTCTCGAGCCAGCTCGGTCCCTAGCTAGCTGTCTCCAGTTTCGCACGCCAAGTTGGTTTAAGTCCTCTCCCACCTGGGTGCGCCACCTGAGTCGCGGTCTTCCTCTACTGCGCCGTCCCTCGGGATTGGATTCGAAGACCTTCCGTGCTGGAGCGTTGATGTTCATCCGCTCTACATGACCTATAAGCCATATAAGCCGTTGGACATTAATTCTCCTAACTAGGTCAGTGTCGCTGTACAGCCCGTACAGTTCGTCGTTATATCTTATGCTCCATTCTCTATCTATGCGTATGGGACCAAAAATCACCCGAAGAATTTTTTCTTTCTTTGACAGGGTCTAGACCTGCCATAAATGACAACCGGGATGATGAGTGTCTTATAGATGGTGATTTTAGATGCTCGAGAGAGGACTTTACTTCTTAATTGCCTTCTAAGTCCAAAGAAGCAGCAATTTGCAAGAGTTATTCTTCGTTTGATTTCATCGCTGGTGTCGTTGTCTGAGTTAATAGCGGTGCCTAGGTAGACAAAGTCCTTAACTACCTTAAAGTTATAGCTGTCCATGGTGACGTTTTGTATAAGACGTCGTTGTTCCATGTCCTTTTTTGATGACAGCATATATTTGGTCCTGCCCTCATTGACCACTAAACCCATCTTCTTCGCTTCGGTCGAAATGCTCAAAAACGCTCCACTGACATCACGCTTTGATCTTCCAATTATGTCAATATCATTTGCGTATCCGAGTAATTGGATTGTGCCTCTAGTGTTGACGGTTGAATTTTGCACCATTTTTTCCAGAACGATGTTAAAGAAGTCGCATGACAGTGCATCGCCTTGTCTTAAACCTTTTTGACATCAAATACATCGGTGAGATCTTTTCCGACCTTGATAGAGCAGCGTGCATTCTCTATCGACATTCTGCACAATTGGATAAGTTAAACTGGGATACCAAAACTAGACATTGATCTGTAGAGTTCTTCCCTATATATGCTGTCAAATGCGACTTTAAAGTTCCTGGGTTTTTTTCCAAGATCTGCCGTAGTGTGAATATTTGGTCGATATTGGACTTTCCTGGTCTGAAGCCACACTGATAAGGACCTATCAGGTTGTTGAGGAACGGCTTCAGACGTTCACATAATACGGTAGAGAGGATCTAATATGCAATGTTAAAGAGACTGATGCCTCTGTAGTTGGTGCAGTTTAGTCTCCTTTCTTATTAAATATTAGTGAATTTGTATAAGATAAAATTAATCTAAGGCGAACCTTTTTTTAACTTTCCATAGGAAATTTTTGTAATGGGTTCGATTTGTTAGATTGAAAATTTTGACATTTCTCGACGTTTCAAGTTCCCTAGAGTCGAAATAAAAGCTTTTAGAAAGATGTCTGTGCGTGCGTGTGCACGTATGTACGTTCACGACGTTTTTTTCGTCGTCCATAACTCAAGAACCAGAAGAGATATCTCTAGAAAATTGAGTGATTGGATTTTTACGATAGTAGTTTAAAAAAAGGTGAAAATTTGGGTTAACCTTTAATATCTCACGAAGCAGTAACTCTAGGGACTTAAATATTATATATAAAATACAAATTAATACCAAAAAATCAAAATTTTGGAAAAATCCAACTAACGGTTTTATTTATAAATAAAAGAAACTGAAAAAAATGTATAACTTTTCAAATTTTGCAATTTTGTGAGTAAAAAACGACTTCAGCTCCAAAAAAATGTGTCCAACGAAAAATATTGTTTTTAACATTTGGTAAAATTTTGAGACAAATCGAGTCGACACTTTTTTTATAAAAAATAAAAACTTTACTCAAAGTTCGTAAAAATAAAATTTCGACTTAAATATCTCCCCAAAAATTTGAGATCATGGCTTTCAACTTATTCTATCTTATAAGAAATATTGTTTTGAACATTGTGAAAAATGTTGAGAAAAATTGAATTGACAGTTTTTTTACAAAAAAAAAAAAACGAAAAAAAAATTAACAAAAGTTGGTAAAAATTGATTTTCGACTCAAATAAATTTTAAAAAATTGAAGATATTGGCTTTAAACTACTTTTAGATTTCAAAAAAAAATATTGTTTTCAACATTCGGTAAAATTTTGAAAAAAATCGAATTGACAGTTTTTGTACAAAAAATTAAAAACCTAAAAAAAAATTACCAAATTTGGTAAAAATGTACTTTCGACTCAAATAGCTTTTCAAAAATTAAAAATATTGGCTTTAAACTTATTTTATTTCACAGAAAATATTGTTTTCAATATTCAGTAATTTGTATATAAAAATCCAACAGTCCGTTTTTCATAAAAAACAAAGTCTACAAAAAATAGTACTCAAATTTGGTAAAAATTGATACGAGTACATATAGACAAACTTTTAAGAAAGACAAATCGACAGACGGGATGGGAAGTTATCGGTGTGGGTCGCATCCTAGTCTCTTTATTTTTATTTACATTATAAACAAGTGTCATACTAAAAATTTTAAATGGAAACTTGGTATTAAAGTTAAAATAGTAATTTTTCTAGAATGAATAATAAATAGGAACAAAATCAAAAAAGGACCCAGAATTCATACAATTTTTTGTAAAAAAAAGAGTTCAAAATATGACATTAATTTTACAATATTAATTCATAAAACGCTTTTTAGTAAGTAACTTTGACTGTATTAGGAAATTTAAGCTAACAAAACAAAAAATTCGACAATTTGTTCCTTTTCTGGCTTCCTTTTTAGTGTATTTTTATCCTTTTTGAAACAGTTTATTGATTTCCTTCTCGATGTTACCTCTGGCTAAGAAAATTTTTACTGTTATTTCATAGTCTGAATTATTTCGACAAAAAACCTTAACCTCTTGTTTTCTTTTATGAGTCGAACAATGGTCGTTCGTCCGGTCAGTTTTTTAATTCTTGTGTTCAAATCAAAAACAAACCAAGCAATAAACGGTCTTCTGTGCCTAAACTCACTTCTGCAAGTGATTGTTGTTAAGCGAATTGGAAAAACACACCCGTTGAATGATTGCTCAATGAAATCTATCGGAACAGGAACTTTGTGTGCATTTCCTTTGGACATAAAAGTACAATCCCGTCTGAACTCTCTCTCAGCCTTCAAGTCGCGCAAAGTGTCAGGATAGCCTTTCTGTTTAATGAATATGTAGAGAATGTGTATAGACATGGATGGAACGTTCAATAGGTATCTATCTATCCCTCTAACCTTTTGTATATGCATCAGAGAACTTATGTGTAGAAAACCTTGCCAAGTCATATGCATGAAAATCTATGCAATTTCTCCTTTGTCTACATCTGCATCTGCAACCTCAGCATAGGTAGCCATAGAGTAGCTTGATATGGGCAGTACCATCTCTGTACCTCTGCATGTAGTTCTATGGAAAGCTTTTGTCGGATTTATTCATCCTTTATGGTGGTGGGTTCGGGCTATGCCAATAGCCATCATCATCATCGTATAGTCCTGATGCTGAATTGAACAGATATTGAGAGTTGAGTTGAGTTGAGTTCTTTTGGACAAAAAGGACTAATGCACCAAATGGCCGCAACGAGCAACGACGACGATGATGATGATAATGATGATGATGATGATCCACCCTGACTAAAATGGTCCAGCTATACCAACGACGGTCTGAATGTCCAAACGAATCCTTTATGTCGTTATTCAGAAGAGTAGGTATCAGTAAAGGATTCAACTTGTCCACTTTGTTTGCTGGACGTGTACAGCAGGAAGAATTGGAGACGGGGATATTCACTTCTCGCCCAACTTACAGAGTTTCTCGGTTTCGGTTGGATTGTGCGGCAGAAGTGACATACTGAAAGTTCACACACCGCCTCCTCAAACATCATTGCTCGTTATCGGAGTACGGAGTCTTATGCTTCCTCCTCACTCTCACCCACTCCTAAACAGTTCTCTCTCTATTCATCTAGGATCTGCCATGAACCTAGGACCAATTTAGAAGTGTTACACAATGAATTTGGCCAGTCGTTGGATTAAGTGCGTCTGTTTTATCAACCATTCTTCTTCTGGATTCATCCTCCGGAGATGTTATGTCCTATATATCCTTTTTGTGTTTTGTTTCGTTTTTGTTGTCATTTTTGTCAGGATGCCCAGAATTTGAGTTGTTCAATTTTGTGTCGTCTCTGTTGACAAACTGGTAATTGAAATCATTTTATATCCTTGCAACAAGAGGACGACATTTACCACATCTGAGAATTTCTGGGCCTTTGAGCTCAGAATTCTTCTTCGGAGGCAGTTTATTTTTTCCTTCCTTCAGGACTCTCTGTCCTTAGATGTGTACCTATATCTATGTATACCTTCACATTTAGAACATTTTTGTTTATTGTAAAAGTGATTGTTTGTTTAAATAGGCTTGAAATAGAGAACATCAGAGATTCGAGATTTTGTCAGGACTTTTTTTCACTTAATTTTTGTTTTTGCAATTTAATTCTAAAATGACTTCTTGTTGATGGAACATTTTATTTTATTTGTTTCTCTCTTTTTGTTTGTGAGTGTGAGCATGAGGACATGAGTGCGATATGTGTCTGAATGTTGTTTATACTTCCGCTTCAAATAAATATTAAAATATACTCAAATATTGTCCTTTCAACAACAAGAAGAATCATGCTTCACATGAGCAAGAGCTTATTTCATATTTGCTTAAGAGAAAATAAACATGATTGCCAGGAAAACGACTCTGATGTCCATAAGTTCATACACATTATGAACTTGTACAAATGCTTTATATGGATTTAACATAAATAAAATGTATTTTTCATAATTATGTGGTGCATTTGCTTGGCTTAGTTTGTCTACTTTTTTTAAGCACTCCATTGCAACATTCCAGGACAATTTTATTTGCATCCCAACATAAATTTATGACTAGGCATTGGGTAAATTTAGGGATTCAAGCTTTAAATATTAAATCTATGAGTAAATAAAGTTTAAAAATCAAGTATTTTTTTAATATATTTTATTTATTTTGTTTGCTTTTAATATTAAGTCCTTTAACCAACAGTGCAGACGTAAAATAATATAAAAGATATGAATAACCCAACAAAAACATTTTGTATATACTTTTTCAAATTGGACAGACAAATTTCGTCGTTTCATAAAAGCAGTTCCATGAAGAATGGTTCTTGCTTACAAACAACTTCTTTCAATCAAGGATAACAAGAAGTGAACCCAAATAAAACATTTTTTTGAAATTATATTCTCTCCACAGCTAAATTCAAGCATAAAAGCACAAATTTATGCTTCATTATGTTTTCGAATATCCTACAATTTTACATTTGGACTTATCTTCCTTTTAACTTCTCATAGGAAGTGATTTAATCGGTTCGATTTTTCGATTTCATATGTTGACATCTCTCCACGGTTCAAGGTCTCTAGAGTTGAAATAAAAGATTTTTAGAACGATGTCTGTGCGTGCGTTTGTACTTACGTTTGTACGTCAGTACGTTCCCGATCTTTTTTTCGTTGTCCATAGCTCAAGAACTAGAAGAGATATCGACTTTAAATACAATTTGTTGTAAAAATAATAATGGAGAAAGATGAAGACTCTCTAAAAAATTCAGTGGGTGGTTTTTTTACCATAGCAGTTTGGTTAACCCAAAATATCTCACGATAAGATACCGCTATCGACTTGAATTAAATTTAATATTATATATTGTTACGCGATACAAAACAAATATATGTTTGAAAAAAAATCCAATAAACGGTTTTTTTTTAAATCAAAAAAAAAATAAAAAATAAATAATTGTCACCTCGAAAATTTTATGAAAAAAAATAACGTTTAACAGTTTTCGTACAAAAAAATAATTACCAAAAAAAAATCACTCAAATATCTTTTCAAAAGTTTAAGATTTATGAGAAATATTGGATTTCAAAATTTGGTTAAATGTGAGAAAATAGCGAATTGACATTTTTTTTACAAATTATAAAATTGTTTCAAAAAAAACTTAAACTTGGTAAAAATTTACTTTCGATTAAAAATTTAAAAAAAACAGGCTTCATTATACATCATTATTTTGTTTTGGATTGATAAATCAGAGTTGTTACCAAGTAACCAGTACATTTTTCTATATTTCAAGTTTAGTTCACTTTTCTTTTTGATGTGCTCTTTCCACTTAAGCTTTGCATCCAAAGTTATTCCAAGGTATTTGGTGTAAGGTACAGCTTGATTATTAATGAATATTGGAATATAGTTTATCTTTTTATTTGTAAAGTTTATATGTGAAGATTTTGTTTCATTGAGTTTGATACGCCATTTTTCGGCCCAAGCTCTTACTGTGTCGACGGCATTTTGTAGTTTTACTTAGAGACACATTTGTCGGGTACCAAAATTGCGGTATCATCTGGAAAAGTAGCCATTATGGTGTGATTACCAACTGGAATATCCCTTGTGTATAGTAAATACAGCGTAGGACCTAGGACACTTCCTTGTGGTACACTGGCTTCTATTTTCTTCAATTCCGAGTATTCTTGATCGTACCTTACTCTAAACAATCGGTTTGAGATATACGATTTTAATATTTCAAAGTACTGCCTGGGAAGATCCCTTTGCAGTTTGTACTCAAGTCCCTCATGCGAAACCTTGTTAAAAGCTTGAGCAACATCTAAGAAAATAGCTGAACATACTTGTTTTTCTTCTAATGCTTTTTCTATTACATCCGATATTGTATGAACTGGGTCCATAGTGGAATGTTTATTTCTAAAGCCAAACTGATGGTTTGGGATTAACCTACTTTCTTCTATGATTTTGCTAAGTCTCTTCAGAAGCAGTTTTTCAAAAACTTTTGTCATAATTGGTATAAGCGCTATTGGTCTGTAAGCCATCACTTCTGTAGGTGGTTTACCTTGCTTTGGTATGACAATTACTTTATCAAATTTCCAATGGTGCGGGACATACCGTTGCTTAAGGCATGCATTTAATATATATTGGAGTTTTATGAAGGCTTTCAATGGCATTTCTTTCATAACCTGAGAAGTAATTAGATTGTTGCGTTGTGGTATTTTTATTTGGTACTTGATGTAAACAAATACTTTTTATTTCTTTAAGTCTTACAATTGGTATTTCACCATATCAACAAACTGTAAGTTATTTTCAGCCGCGTTTGATGAGTATGACTCAAAAACATTCGTAAGATGTACAACGAAAAGGTTAGCTTTTTCGTTTCGGATTACCGATCCATTTCCCATCTTGAGATTTCAAGGGCAAGTTCTGTAAGTGCGGTCTTTTCAGGCGCTCTTCTGCTTTATATAGCAAAAAACCGGTTGAAGCATCAGAATTTGTAAATTTGTTTTTTAAGATTGCTTATACGGTTAAACGTTGTTTTATCATCTGAAAATCAAGTATTTTGCCATTTTCTTCGAGCTCTTCTTTTCTCTATTATCAACTCTCTTCTCTCTAAAGGATATTTTATTTCATTTTGCCTTCTATTAGAAAATGTTGGAGTACTTTCTTCAGCGGCTTGTTGCACATCAGCAATAAACTGTTCCACTTCATGGTCAATTTGCTCGATTGTATCCATGGGAGATCTTAAATTTATAAAACTTAAAAGCCTTTCTCTAAAATTATTCCAGTTTGTTTTCTTATCTACAAGCTTTGGATTACTTTTTTCTAGTACTTCCGATTCACTTAGTGATAGAATCACTGGAGTATGATCTGATGATAGGTCATAATTGCCTTTGACCTTAATGTGATTTCGTTTGATTCCTGTAGCTTCGAAAAAGTCAATAGCGTCTGGTATTTTGTTAATATCGGAAGGCCAGTAAGTTGGCGACCTGGAGAAATAGAATTCGCAATTGTATTTACGGCCTGCTTGGAAAAGTCTTTTCCCTTTTGTTGATTTAAGTCTTGAACCCCAATGGGTGTGTTTCGCATTGAAGTCTCCGCCAACAAGAAAGTTATGCCCAAGAAGATTAAATAGGTCTGTATAGTCATCTTCTTTCGGGGAGCGCCTTGGTGGGCAGTATATAGCTGCTATCTTAAACTCTTTCTTTTTCATACCAATACTAATAGCTGTTACTTGCATATTTTCACTAGTAAACTTGGCTACTTTATAATGTTTTAAGCTTTCTTTTATAAGAATCGCTGATCCACCTCTTGCTTTCTCAGCTGGATGTTACCACGTAACATGAATAGTTTTCTATTACATTATCTAGACTTTGCCCATTGGAGAAATGAGTTTCGGACACCAGGCAAATATCGATATGTTCTAGATCTTAAAAGATTTTTAATTCGGATGAATGTTGTATAAGACCGTTTCCATTCCATGTAGCGATTTTAAGTGTTCTGTCTATCATTGTTTTTTAAGATCGACTTTTTTGCTTAGCAGTTTGATATTCAAATCCTGTTTATCAATTCTTTTAAGAATAAGTTGTAGCATTTCTTTTATGGAAGTCTCTTCATTCTTCCGCACATTTTTAACAATCTGAGAATAAGCTTTCTTTTCATCGCCTTTACTTTGAACAACCTTTTTAGGCGGTTAATTCTTAGTATTGTTTTCAGCAGTTAAATCGGTATTTACTGTGTTTCTGGGTTTGTCTCTAGCAGATGTATTTTTGCTTCTGAACTCTTGAAATTTTTTGGCAACTGGGCAGCCTCTATAGCTTGCCGGGTGATTACCCTTGCAGTTCACACATTTTGCTTTCTGATCTTTGCTCATAGAACAATTTTTAGTGAAGGTGAACATTTTTTTTTTAGTTTTTTTGATTTATAAAAAAACCGTTAAATGGATTTTTTTCAAAAAATATACTTCTTTGATATCACGTTTCAGTTTATTATATAAAATTTAGTTCAAGTCTCTAGCGTTTTGGGTTCGTAATATATTTGGTGTTAGCCAAAATTGTCACCTCTTTTTTGAACTGCTATGGTAAAATAACCACCCACGCATTTTCTTGAAAGCCTGTATTGCCTATTTCTGCCTTATTATCTGTATAAAAAAATTTATTTTAAGTCGATATCTCTACTTGAGCTATGGATGACGAAAAAAACCTTGCACGCACAGACATTTTTCTAAAAAACTTTTATTTCTACTCTAGGAACCTTGAAACTTCGAGAAATGTCAAATATTTCAATTTGACAAATCGGACAAATTACAGTAACTTCCTATTGGAAGTTAAAGATATTGGCGTTAAATTAATTTTATTTCACAAAAAATTATTTGTTTTCGACATTCAGAAAATTTAAAAAAAAAATCCAACTGTCAGTTTTCTCTTAAAAAATTAAAATCTACAAAAAATATTCTACTAAAATTTTTACAAATTGGTTTTCGACGTTAAGAAAAACTGATTTTGAAATCAAACTACATACATACATGCAAATTTTTATTTTCTTGCGAATAATTCAACTGACAACTTTTTTACAGAACACCAACAACTACAAACCTTTTAAGCAAGTCAAATCGGCAGACAGGATGGGAAGTTATCAATGTTGGTCCCAGAGTATTTTCAAACAAACAAATCTTAAGCAAATCTGTCGTTTTTTTTTAAATTTCAAACAGTTATAGGTAAATCAATTGTAGAAATCAAAAAATTCTTTAAAAAAAAGTACGTATACACCTAAGTTTAGACCTAGTTTTTTCACTTTATTTAATCTTTTCCCTTAAAGATGTGAGATAACGTGGAGAATTATTCCATACGTATTAGTTATTAAAGATTAGATGATTTTTCAAAGTAGAACTTCAGCTGCAGCAAAGTCACATTTAATGGTACATCCCTGCCAGATACGACCAGTTTAGTCATGTATATAAATATTAATAATTTCTAGCATAGCCCAAATTCATCCTATAATACCCAACAATGATTGGTTCATTGGAATATAGACTTGTAGCTTACAAAAACTGAACTAAAAAATACCACACAATTTTGCTGGAAAATTAAAATTGCCTTTATCCCTTTGTTTATTTATAATGATGTTCGTTATTGTTTTGAATGCTTTATTTTATATACACAAAGTACGTAAATTCCTAATTAATTATTTTTCCTTTTGTTTCAGGAATAAACATTTTTCACCTGTATCATAATGCTTTAATATACCAACCCCTGGAAGGCTCATCTAACTTATTTATACAAACTATTTAAAAACAACAGCAAAAAACTCATACATGATTACAACACCAACATCTATGTCCATGTAAGTTTGTACTTTTATAGTAAATTTATTTATATACATCTATTTACATTGAATATCTATTATTGTTGTAAATATCAGAGCTTTATGCATATATAACCACAAAACCAAACAACAAAAAATCATTCCTTTCATCCCCCTTCAAAAATTAATTTTCATCCATTTATCCCTTTTTTTCTCTTCGTTTATTTTCATGCATCGGAATTACACATTCGATTATATTGGCAATCAACAAAACAAAAAAAACGATGATATGAAATACAAAATACAAAACTGGCGGTATGGTTTGATATATTTCCATCCAACCCTACCCTGCCAACCCCAAAATTTTATAAATATAAATGTCATTCTCATTGAACTGAAAAAAAAACAAAAAAAATCACAACATCCCTTTCTCAACAACCCCAAAAAAACCTTCAAAAAATGTGCTTTTTTGCCTGCAACCATAACCAAACAAAAAAATATAAAATAATAATAATAAACTGCTAAAATCGCTTTGGGTGTTCCGCTATATAATTATGCCTGTCTGTTTGGCTTCCGTGAAATGTTGCATATATGTATTCGTGTCGGTTTTGACTTTGGTGTCGACGACGATGGCGGGTGCAGTGAACTTTTTTAAAGATGATAAACAACAATTTGGGATATGAAAAGAACAGCAACGATAACCATAACATTAATCGTTTCAATGTCAGCGGAATGGGTGTTGGATTGGGCGGTGGGAGTGGGCGCAGCATGAGGGTGGATTTGAATTCAATTACAGACAATGCAACAACAACAACTACCACGACATCATCTCCTGGGGCTCGCAGACGACCCATTCATCTCTTCACACAAGCCCACCAAAATTTAAAGTGAGTAAACTGTAAACAACAACAACAACAACAAGTCCTATATAATTGGGGAGGACATCATGGGGATTTAAACAGTATAAAAAAAAGAAACTTATGCACCACCCTTAGACATGTCCTTTGAAAAAAAAAGGAACAAACTGTCCTGACAAAAGAAAAATGTCCTCTTTATTGAATGTTAGTGAGTGATGTATCAGTGTATATGTGTGCGAGAGATCAATCTTTTAGGTTTCTTTGATTTTATTTGCACTTGGATTTGATATATACATACGTACTACGTCTATTCAATTACAAACTCGTATAAAAGAAAAACTTTTCTGATCCTTTTAATGTGATTAAATATTGATGTAGCATGTTTTTTATTTGTCGTTTTATTGTTGTATGTTTGTGTGTTGCTGTACTGGCTGATGGGGTTCTATTATATACACAGACACACTAACATGACAGTGTATGTGTTGTCAATCACTATTTTCTTATTTTTGTTTAAGGGAACAAAAAATAACAATTTTCTTATAATGCCTTTCTTTATTTTCTACTATTTTCTCATTTTTATTGATGCGCTTATAACATGGAAATAAATTCAATTTGGAAATTTTCTCAACGAACACAATTTTAAAATATGCAGCTGCAATGATAACGAGAAAGTTGTACAGACTCCTAGCTCAGACGAGGATAATTCACCAACAGAGTTGAATAACTGCAAGCGATTGGGGGACAAACCGCCTTTGGTAAGTAAAAGAAATCTAAAAATAGAAACAATATTTTTTAATGTATTTATTTAAATTTTGGAATATTGAGACATTCACAAGAAAAACAAAACAACCGTTATTTAAAACAACATCAAACGATACACTCGTTTTGAAATAGTTTTTAAATGTTCAGTGAAGATACTCGTAGAACTTTGGCCTATATTTAGTTGAGAAACATGTCAGCCAAGCTATCAACCGTTTACAGCTAGTGTTAACTGTAACTAGTGGTTTTCCAATTAAAGGTTTAATTTTGATATTAAATTGATAGTTGTTCATTTCATGTTAAAGCGAAAGTATGTTATAAACAGAATAATCTAACCAAATGGTTTTCCCATTAAAGTTGCAGAACCATATCTTTTCCATGAAATAATTCATGGCCAATATGTATTTCCTTAAAAAGTTTACGAAATTTTGGTGGAAAATTACTTCTTTGATAAATAACACGATTAGGAATCTTTTCTTGTAGAATCCATCTTTATTCACATCAATATCATCTAATCCAAGCCTTAACAAATCATTAAAAATAGCTCGGTATCGCTATCTCTTGATCACATTAATAGTCATATCTGCTTTATTTTCCAAGAAGTATACGGTCAGTCATACAGCCAGTCTTAAAACCAAACAATAACATTTTGAGGATACAAAAGCTTTTCAAAAAATATGTATCACAATGAAGATGTATTTTGATAAAGCTATAAAGTGTCTAGCTTAAATTCTTTTGGCCTTCATGAAAAATACGGTGTAACGTTGTTTGTGGAAATACAAACCTGTCAAGTTTTTTTTTTAAGACACCTTTACAAAATTAGTAACATTTTCCTGAATTTATTATAATTTATACACCATTCCACTGTTAACATTTTTTTTAGTTTAGTTTTGTTTATACATCAAACTTCATCAATTCCGCTGTTAATAATTGACTAAACCAAACAAATTAACCCCTTAGACTAAAAAAAAACACTTAATATTTTCAACTTCCCATAGGAAGATTTGTCTAATTGAAAATTTTGACATTTCTCGACCTTTCATGGTCCCTAGATATCCATGCGTGCGTGTGTACGTACAGTACTATTAAAAAAAAACATTTGCAATTAAAACCTCCAACATTTTTCATT
This sequence comes from Eupeodes corollae, assembly GCF_945859685.1. Taxonomy (NCBI): domain Eukaryota; kingdom Metazoa; phylum Arthropoda; class Insecta; order Diptera; family Syrphidae; genus Eupeodes; species Eupeodes corollae. The sequence continues at coordinate 119,604,370 of NC_079148.1, forward strand.
AAGAAAAAGTTGTTTAAAAAATCATATAGCAAAATTCTTTCTTTAGTTTTATAAAATCTTTTAATATTACGTTATAATTGTTGGAAACAAATTAACACTCTTCACTTGAACAAATAATGAATAACTAAATACTTTCATAGTTGGTAAAATTGCTGTGCAAAACATTTGCAACTTAGATCTGACAACTAAATTTGAAATTATTTTTCTGCTTCACTTCAAGGAAATAATAATATTTCCTTGCTGTAGATCGTCTGTGCATTGAAGCTATGTGGTTATTAATAATTGTTTTGGAATGTCATTTCACTGCCTCTGCAATTCAGCGAATAGGTCACTTTTGTGTTTTAAAATGTTTCTCCCAATTCTTTTCTTCACAATTTCCCAAAGGTTCTCTATTGGGTTTAGGTATGGGGATTGGGCTGGCCAAGGTAAAACCTCAATCTTTTTTCCTTCAATCCACATTGTCGTGTTGGAACGTCCTTTTCCCAATAGACATAAGGCAGCATGGTGTTACAAAGTATGTCTACATAGACTTCATTATGCCCTCTACTTGTCGAATTATTCAGATTCCTTGGCCAAAAGAGCAGCCCAATACCAATATTGAAACACTTCCATGTTTGGCCGTCCTTTTAGTGCATTTTGGATTTAGCCTCTCACCTCTTGGCTTTTTGACATGTTGTTTTCTACCTGATCCGTGCATTTTTAACTTCGATTCGTCAGAAAACAATACCGTTTCCTAGTTTTTGGGACTTCAATTAAGATGAGTTTTTGGAAAAGCCAAACGAGATTTCACATTTTTTTCAAATAAATGGCTTTTTTGATATTTTAAAACAACGCAATACGGCCTGCAATGTGCGGCGTCTGACAGTTGATGGTTCAATGGGTAACTTTAGTTCAATTTTTGCTTCCCTGGATGATTCTGTGGGTTTTCCTTGGAAGAAATTTGTTATTTTTCAATCATCTTTTGCTGTGGTGCTTCGAGGCATTCCTCCTCTATAACACTTTTCCACTTTTGATGATTCTACAAATAGTCTATTCTTGAATTTAATATTTCTTTGAAATTTCTTTTTGTGATGCTCCTTTTTGCAAAGCACTCAAAATTCTTTTTTTATCTTAAAAACCCGTTTTATCGATTAAAGTTCCAACTAAAACTAACTAAAAAATTCAAACTACTACAAAATTCAAGCTAAACTTACCAACCTCAAAATAAATCAGATTAAGAATTGGCCACTAGTTGCAAATGTTTTGAACAGCTGATATTATTTTTTTTTTGTAAAATCAGTTCATTTGTAGAATTTGCTAGTGGATCAGTGCTTTAAGATTATCAACAATAAAGTGAAACATAAAAAAGTCTTGAGCAATACAAAAAGTTTGATTGATACAACTTTAATATACTGGAATGATATATTTCTTGATTGGTAGTGATAATTGCAAACGTTTTGCACACTACTGTTTGTCCTTATGTTCGCAAACTTTTTTTCGTCGTTTTTAGGTCAAGAACCAGAAGAGATATTGACTTCAAATAAATTTTGTTACGAAGTTAATAATGCAGAAAAATTCAGAAAGGACTCTCAAAAAATTGAGTGGGTGGTTTTTTATTCAATAGCAATTTAAAAAAATTGAATATATTGAAACGTGACACCAAACTCGAGTATCTTACGAAGAAAACATTTTTATTTCCAAAATAGTTTTGTACAATGTAGAATAAAGTTTTTAACATCTGGTAAATTTTTGAGAAAATCGAAAACTTAAAAAAAAAAAACAATACTAAAAATAATTAAAAATTTAATTTTTTGTCATTTCATGTCACAGAAAAATTCATCATTCAGCAATTTTTCTTATAAAAATCCAACATTTAGTTTTTTCATAAAAATAGTACCTACTCAAAACTTTTAAGAATAAATTAATTCATTCAATTCGTATTTGTTTATATAAGAAATAAACAAATTTAAGAAATGCTACTCAAATTGGTTTTTGAGTAAAAACCTCGTTGACTAAAGTAGATTTTGAAACCATCTTTTTTTGACACCTTTTTAAACAAAACACATAAAACTACAAACCTTTTAATCATGACAAATCGACAGAAGGGATGGAAAGTTATCGGTGTGGTTCGCATCTCAGCCTGTTTTTAACTTCCCATAGGAAGTTATTGTAATGGGTCCGATTTGTCAAATTGAAAATTTTGACATTTCTCGACGTTTCAAGATCCCTAGAGTCAAAATAAAAGATTTTTAGAAAGATGTCTGTGCGTGCGTGTGTACGTACGTTTGTACGTCCGTACGTTCGCGACGTTTTTTTCGTCGTCCATAGCTCAAGAACCAGAAGAGATATCGACTTCAAATAAATTTTGTTATATAGATAATAAGATAATAAGGCAGAAAGATGCAGAAAAGGCTCTCAAGAAAATTGCGTGGGTGGTTTTTTTTACCATAGCAGTTTGAAAAAAAGGTGAAAATTTTGGTTAACCCTAAATATCTTACGAACCAAAAACGCTAGACACTTGAATTAAATTTTATATAATAGACTGTAACGTAATACCAAACAGGTATATTTTTGAAAAAAAAATCAATGTAACGGTTTTTTTTTAAATCAATAAAACTGAAAAAAAAAATTTGTCACTTCCAAAATTTTACGACTGAAATATGATTTCATCTCCAAAACAATTTTGTGCAACGAAGAATAATGTTTTTGACATCTGATAAAATTTTGAGAAAAATCTAATTGATAGTTTTTTTTATAAAAAATAAAAATCTAAAAAAACAAACATTACTCAAAGTTCGAAAAATTGAATATCGATTCAAATATTTTTTCAAAAACTTGAAATTTAGGCTTCAAGCTTATTTTATTTTCTAAGAAATATTGTTTTCAACATTTTGAAAAATGTTGAGTAAAATCGAATTGAGAAAAAATAAAAACCTAACAAAAAATTTATAAAAGTTGGTAAAAATTGATTTTGGACTCAAATATCTTTTTAAAACTTTGAGATATTGGCTTCAAAGTAATTTTATCTCATAAGAAATATTGTTTTCAACATTTGGTAAAATTTTTAAAAAATCGAATTGACAGTTTTTTTACAACAAATAAAACTCTAAAAAAAAACAATACTAAAACTTCGAAAAAATTTACTTTCGACTCAAATAGCTTTTCAAAACTTAAAAATATTGGCTTCAAACTTATTTCATTTCACATAAAATATTGTTTTCGATATTCAGTAATTTTTATATAAAAATCCAACAGTCCGTTTTTTTCATAAAAAATAAAATCTACAAAAAGTTATCGGTGTGGTTCGCATCTCAGCCTCTTTTTATAAATAGTTTTCTCTTCGGGCACATTTTAACTGAACAAGAACATTGGCTTTACTCACTTACGTAAATTGGCACTACAGTACTAGGGTCTCACCCAACGAATTTCTACATCTAGCTCGGCCCCTTCTTCATAAAATTTTAACTTTATGAAAGTTAATTCTTTGACTTTAGGTCTTAAGTCAAAAAATTGCATCATAGGTTGTTGATTTGGTGTAAAGGCCTTTTTTATGTTTTTATTTAAGACAGAAAAATTCGTAATTTTATTAAGTTTATTGAGTCTGTGTATCATCTGCGTGACCAGTTTATGTTTTAGGTCCTTTTTGCCTACGTCAAAAAACTATAACAATAGAAAAGCTACAAAAAAACTGCTAAATTTGTCTCACATACTTTTCGAACTTGCCTTAGCACATAAAAAAAATAATGTACAAGAATTTACTCAATGAGAAGTTATCATTTTTGACCGCATACATTAAGGTATAAGACAAAATTACAATATTTTACAAAATTATGATACCTTAGCTGCTACATTACAAACAAAAACCACAAGAAGCAATCCTATAGTATTAACTATCCATTCAGTTTTTAACCTTCAACTTTCTCTCATCTGTAGACTTTTACTTTTACTTTTAATTACATATCTTACTTACTATGTACATTTATTTTACTTTATCAAAATTCTTTGCAATGTTTTGGTAGGATAGTATCACTTCATCGATCTTAACCAAATCACGTACAAATTCAATTTGTATCATCTTCAAACACAATCTTAAGATATGAGGGAAGGAGCAGAGGACGTTAAGTGCAAATAACTTTTCCAATCATCCGTGAAATTCAAGAATCATCTCATCCTCCTCCGTTAAACCATCAACATTATTTTTGTCCATCGAACTCCGAATTCCATCCATCTCGTTTCGTCGTCTTTTCAATCCAGCTGCGTGCTGCGAGTCGCAATCGCAAAGACGATACAAAGCTTGACATTATACCAGATGACACTTTCGGTTCATCCATAAATCATTGGCGTGTTACACTTCATTTGTCATTTAGTAGACTGCCAAAAATGTCCCTTGGGGAGCACCAACGAATACAGCTATACAGATTTCTATGTCCGAAATCGGACTTTGTCCGGATTTGCACATGAAAGCGGAAACCAAAGAAAGAGAGCTTACGACTATACAAAGAAAATACTAGTTTGCGCGCCCTCTGTGATTTCTCCCAAGTGAATAGAAAATCTCATCATGACACACACGCTTCTGTCGGTTTCGCATCACTAATTTCCGCTTCCTGTTTGTGATGGCTGTGGGCTATGTGGATTTTGTGGGGTGGGGAAGTTTGTGTTTTTCTCATTCGCTTTGCCTTCGTCCCCTCTGGGCAAAGAAATAAGTAAGAGTATCTTTTTCTTTCTACTTTTGCAAATTAATACCAACCTTTTCTTCCACTATAATACTCGCATAAAAATCATGAACTTTTCAGACAAGGTCGTATACATGCAAATTATTCTATGAGTTAAAGGGGAAGGTCCAAATTTGAATAATTCTTCATTTTTTTTTATAATTTCTGCATAAACTCTTGAATCCATCCAAGTTTTGTGAATGATGTGGGGAAAGTTGTAATTCTCAAGGATTTGAGAGATTTTCACTGATCCAGATGACATGAATTCGTCAGGAAAGAATAATAGTGTGAACCTTAAAATTTACGAATTCCTCAAAATGTTTCTCGAGTCGAAGATCAACTGTCAAGACACAATTAATTTATAGACACATGTTCTTGAACGGTGTTAATTTGTATACTGCGTTAGTTAAATAGACTTTAAAAGTGACAGCTTTCTATATAAAACCTTAAAACCTTTATTATGGAACAATTTTATCAATGTTCGCCGTAGCTGCAAGGTTGTGTTAGATGGTTTATAGTTTACAAAGGTTAAGTGAAAAATTACAGAATCTAACGTGTCGCCGTAATCGCTATGTTTCAGCAGCGTTGAGTTTCCCGATGAAATCACTATAGGTTTTAAATACCAAGTAACATTTGACGGACGGACGTTGCTTTAACATTATGTCTGTAGTCATCTGCCGACATTTAAAAATCACAATTGGAAAAACATGTTTTGCATAGTTGATTTTTTTTTTAAATCAGGAAAAAATAATTACCCCCTGATTTTCTTTCTAAATGACTACGACCCTGTTCTCAGGGAGCTATAAGAATTATTCGTCTTTTTATTACATTTGTTTCTTATTCTTCTTCTTTTTATACGTTTCTTTTATTTTATTTTCAATCTTCAACGAAAATGAAATTCATTCTTTCACTTTCTTCATCCTTGTGCAATTTTGTTTGGTCTTGATTCTTTTTATGTCTGCGCGACCACTCAATTCGTCCCGGCAGAGCATTAAACGCTTCGAGTGGGTGGCTTTGGCTTTAGTTGGGACTTGGACGGCGAAAGAGGGGCTGACGGTGGTAGTGGGATTTCATAGTAAAAGGATGCTGATACGATGGAGTTTTTAGAGTAGATACTTTTCCTAGTTTTATCCCCAAACAATGCAAGGCCATAATTTCTTTTTCGCCACCATCACCGCCACGCCGCCGTTAGCTGGCTGTCCACCAACACACCATCCACCACTCCCCGCACTACCCGTCAACGATAACTACGACGAAGAATATATATGTGTTTTATCAACGTTCGTCCGTCGTCGTTTCAAGGACTTTTCTAAAGGACATAACGTTGAGTTTAATTTTCTTTTTCCTGCAATGCTTGTTCAGCAAACAGAGATTACTATATCAGTATAGTAGTCCTATTCCTATAGTCGTGCAAAAGAAGAAGAAGTGGGGGAAAGTTTTGGCTTTTGTTGCATGCACATTGCCCTGTAGCTGATGCGAGAAGTCTTTAGTTTCATTTTAGTACGAATATACATCCCTTTCTCAGGCTCCCTCGCTGTTTTTTCTACATTTTGTTTGTTTGTTTGTCTGTTATGGGGGCTACCGTAATAAATTCCGTTGCAATTTATTCGACCACAAAAGTCTGGTCATGCCAGAAGAATGGCCGCTTTAAAAAAGAAAAAAAAAAGCAGATTCAAGTCACATTTATCTTCTGATGTATAGTTTGTGAAATACATAGCTCGAATGAATGTAGCCCTACCGATTTAGATAATCTTTTTGGTTGAATGCTGAGTGGTTTGTTGTTGCTTGTGGCTAGACCAGTTCAAAAATGTGCCATAATTCTGATAATGACAGTGAATGGTTTTAGATTAATTTCTCTTCCCCACTTCTTTATGTCCCTTTTGTTGTCAAAATTGAGGTTACAGATTGGTCTGACAGATATATAAGGAATTAAGATACTTTACAGATGAAGCAGGAATACAATATATTGCAAATAATAGTGACGGAATCCTTACTATTTAATATCACCTTTTATCACAACTTAGAGTATTCAAAAGGAAAATTTAAAATATTTTATTAAAAAAAAAAACATAACAAAATTATTTTGAACAGAACTTTGAAAAAAGCGGCCATACTGTTGAAGACCTTTCAAATAAAACTAATTTCTAGTTATTGTCTGAAGATTTAACTATTTCTGGAATCGCTGGTACATTCCCATTTTCTAATATTCACGAAGAAGTTTTACATTTTTATGAGATCCTTAATTATTGTTTGGAAAAAAAATGAACCTTTAAAGAAATCAAGAAATACAAACTTTAGACACCCTTGGTACATGAAAGCATTGCGGTTAATGCGTAACAAAAGGAATAAGGCATGAAAAACTTATCTCAAAACTTTTAACTCTTTAACGAATTTAAGTCCCTTTCTAATTTTTTAATTACGCTAGTTATGTTACTGGTTATATGAGCACCTTGAAAGAGAATCCGGAACAAATTTGGAAACTACAAATTAAAGAAAAAATCAGATGGCTTCTTAGTTAACTGTACTAACAAGAACCTTTCATTAGATTAAATTGTTGATATCGATAACACTTTCGCAACAAATTTCCGTGAGTTGTTGATGAAGTACATTTTCATAATTTTCACTCCTTTTCGCAAAATAGCTGTAGTCACATCTCTGTGCTACAGAGTACGGTCCTTGATCATGATGACTTCTCAGCCGGTCCCCATGGTATTCAACCGATAGTATAGTCTAGTAAAAACATTAGTTGAACTTCTTACAGTCGTATTCAAACTTTCAGAAGAAGTCATTTCTAACACCAAATTTCAACAGAGGTAACAATGTGAATACAACAAACTACAGGCCCATTGCGAAGCTTTCTTGCATTCCTTAATTGTTTGAATAAGTTGCTTGTGAAAGTGTAGCATTTTTTAAGTAAAAATTTCATTTGCGAGCAGTAACATTGTCTTGTGAAAAAAAAGATTAGGTAACCCTTACAAATATCCTCATATTCTCAAAACTAAGTGTATGTTCAAATAGCTTCGAAGAAGGTTATGAAGTTGACTGTGTATGTACACACTGACTTTTCTAAAGCTTTTGACCAACTTAGCCACGGAATTATTTTTTTTTAAACTTAAAGCTCTTCGTTTTCAAGTATTTTTTTAGCTTCATACCTTGAAACAGGTAAAAAAAGAGGTAAAATTTAAAAATTGTCATTCTGAACCTTTTCTGTTCACTCTGTCTATTAACAACGACGTTTCGTTATGTCTATGATTAAGTGAAGCTCTCATTTTTGCTGATGACATGAACAGTTTTACGGTTATTACGGTAGTGTATTTGGTTATTGTATATCATAGCAAAAACTCAGTCGTGTCTCCACGTTTAAAGATTTAGGTGTTCATTTCTGTTCTAACTTGAAATTTAAACATCACATTAAATTAATTGTCAGTAAGGCAAGTTTCTTGCTTGATTTTATAAAACACTGGGAAAATGAGTTCGATGATCCTTATGTTACTCTTTCTTTGTACAATTGTCATGTTCGTCATCATCTTGAATATGCTTCGCAGGTATGGACTCTCTATTAAGAAATTCATAGAAAACGTATCGAATCAATTCAACATAATTTCATTCGCATAAATTCATTCGCTTAGCCATAAAAGGCCTCCCTTGGGTTGATCCTTATGATATGCCTTATTAAAGGTGTGTTAATAACGACTAAATATTTCTTAATCAAATCGTTAATAGCGAAAGTGATGCACCTTATTTGCTATCTTGTGTACATTTGAATTACCGATCACCTGCGTTGATTTAATTCTATTGACTTCCATAGAACTAACTGTGGGAAGAACGAAGCTTAATGCCGAATGAAGCCCTAAGTTAAATAAGCTGGAATTAAAATCATTGTTTAGAACCAGTGATCCACTACCGTAAACGTCTTTTTAACTTCCAATAGGAAGTTATTGTTATGGGTCCGATTTGTCAAATTGAAAATTTTGACATTTCACGGCGTTTCAACGTCCTTTGAGTCGAAATAAAAGATTTTTAGAAAGATATCTGTACGTACGTGTGTACGTACTTTCGTATGTTCGTACGTCCGTACAGTCTCAACGTTCTCTTCGTCGTCCAAAGTTCAAGAACCAGAAGAGATATCGACTCCAAATAAATTTTGTTATACAGACAATAATGCAAAATTGCGTATATGGTTTTTTTACCATAGCAGTTTTAAAAAATAGGTGAAAATTTTGGTTAAACCAAAATATCTCACGAATCAAAAACGCTAGAGACTTTAATTTAATTGTAAATAACAAACTATAAACAAAATTGTCACCTCGAGAATTTTACGAATACAAAATGATTTTATCTCCAAAACAATTTTCTGTGACGAAAAATAACGTTTTTAACATTTGGTAAAATTTTCAGAAAAATTGAGTTAACAGTTGTTTTTATAAAAAATAAAAACCTAAAAAAAACATTACTCAAAGTTGGTAAAAATATCTTTTAAAAAAATTTAAGATTATGGCTTCCAACTAATTTTTACTTATAAGGAATATTGTTTTCAACATTCAAAAAATTTTGGGAAAAATAGAGACTGCTTTTTTTACAAGAAAAAAAAACCTAAGCAAAAAAATTAATAAAAGTTTTTAAAATTTGCTTGGACTCAAATACCTTGTGAAATATTTGAGATATTGTCTTCAAACTTTTTTTATTTCACAGAAAATATTGTTGTCGATGTTCAGTTGTTTTTTTTTATAAAAATCCAACAGTCCGTTATTTTATAAAAAATTAAATCTTAATATTGATGTTCGGTTCTTGATAACTCTCAAATTAATTTCATTCATCAAATTTTTCAAATTTTTTTCAAAATTTAAGAAATGCTACTAAAATTGTATTACCCGAGGCATGATGGTTAGTGCAATGGAATGTCATGCGAGAGGTCTTGGATTTGATCCCTACCTATGCCACCTAAACTTTTTTTTAACATGTACTAAATCTTGCGAGGAATTGACAAATTCTCCTTCGGATTCGTCTTAAAATTGTAGGTCCGTTCCATCCCTGAAAACAGTACTCGCAAACAGGAATGGTGGAGAGTTGTCAGTCACTAGGCCCTAGTTTTCAAACGGACTGTTGCGCCACCCAATTTATTTTATTAAAATTAGTAAGAATTGCTTTTCGACTAAAAATCTATTTGACAAAATAATAATTCAACTGACAACTTTTTTAACCTAATACGAATACGTACAAACTTTTAAGCAGGACAAATTGACAGACGAGATGGGAATTAATCAGTGTGGTTTGCATCCTAGCGTTTTTTTTGTTGGTTCTGTAATAATTCATGTTTAATGTTAATTTTGTTTTTGTCTTTTGTGGGTGTGTTAGGCTTTAGTAGTAATACTTTCTTACTAACAACAAACACATACACTTATGATGATCCTCTGATCGAAGTTTGAAGCTTGCTATAGCTTAATACTTTCTGAAAACTCTGAAGTGTAAAACAAAAAGTAAGGTGTCATTTATTAAATGTGCCTCACCAAATAAATATAAAAATTTATACATATCATACAAATTATTTAAATAATTACTTTAGCTTTTGAGAATGGGTCTTTTTCTCCCACAATATTTTACCGACTTCGTTCATTTCACCATGAAACTTATGTGTAATGTGATGCACAACAAATAAAAGTGAATTTAAAGAAGCCAAAATACTCACGTCTTTGATTTTAAATACCTATGATTACATTCTTACTTAAACCAAAAAAGCCAAATATAGTTACCCCCTACTTTTGCATTTCGCCGCTATTTTAAATTTAATATTCTTTGTACGTTTTTCTTATACATTTTCATATACAGCTATGGCCAAAATAATAAGAACACTCAACACGATTGGCTACTTTTATTTGATGTTACGTTTGTTTTGTGTCGAATAAGTATATTATATTTTGAGAGGATAGATTATTATGTTAACTTTAAATTCCAACAGTTATTACAGGGAATTATCAATTTATTTATTATTTTCAACCGAAAGTTATTAATTTAATTTTGCTGAGTGCTTGGGGTCGTTATCCTGTTGGAATCGCCACTTTAAGGGCATATTTTATTCTGCCCATGGTAGCATTGTGTCTCTCAAAATCCCAACATAAGTTTCCTTGGTCATTGTTCCATCGATGAGAAACACTGGGCCTACTCCCCACCAAGAAAAACAACCCCATATCATCAGACTTCCACCTCCATGTTTCACAGTCGGCTTGGTGTATCGTGGATTGTACGCTTCACCTTTTGGGCGACGAACAAACTGTTTTCCATCCATTCCAAAGAGGTTGATTTTTGTTTCGTCACTCCACAACACATTTTGCCACTGTTTAACTTCTTTCAGTGGATCATAGGGCATGTGGAACATTTTGGCAAAGGCCAGGCGCTTCTTTATATGAACTGGTTTTAAAAATGGAACCTTTCTTGGTGATCGAGCTGGTAACTTTGCCTCAAGCAAAACTCTCCGGATTGTCCTGGAACTTATTGCCACAGCAGTCTCATGAGTTAGGTCACGTGACGACATAAAAGGATTTTCCTTGGCTTTTCTTACCAAGGCCCTTTTGTCGTTTTCTGACAATTTTGATGGGCGACCTCTAGTTTCAATAGTTTTTCTTGGTTGTAACGCTTGAAAAACCATTGTAGAGGAGCATTTGAGTATTCTGGCAATACTCCGAATTGACTCACCCTGCTCACGAAACACCAAAATAGCAATGCTTATTTTTTCCCATAACGTTCTTCAATAAAATAAAATTATTTTAGTTATAAGTAATTAAATAATAGAACTTTGTTACTTACATATTTTTTTTCATGTGAAGTCTTAATTGCAAAACTTTTAAATTTTTTTCTTGATTGTTCTTATTTTTTTGGCCAGACAGATATAGCACCGTGAACAAATGAATTGCAACTGAACGCATTGTTCTTTGTTTTAATTAATACAAAATATATATAACTAAAGAGAATAAAAATAACAGTTATTTTACAACAGTTGTTGTTTACTTCTCTAAAATGAAAGCGTTATTTTTGTTGTTTTATTCAAACGTTGTAACCGTTCTTATTATTTTGGCCATAGCTGTAAATCCTGTCTGAGTTCCCAAAAAATCAAGCAATATCTTAAACATAACAAAGTTTCTCCAACGTTAAAATAAATTATTTTAAAGAGGATTAGGTACTCAACTGCGGACAGAATATTTTCCAAACTTTCTTCTATTATGAAATAGGTTATATCAGTCTATACAGCGTAAGGACTTGTGGGTTGTTGTCCTTTGTCTTACCTATTATCTTCATACCCTCGTTCACATACCCAAAACATAGATACACATTAGTAATCTATCATTTTATACCCAAAAAATATGTCATGTGCGTATAATAAAGTTTGTCAATATTTTCCACTCAAATAACCTTCAAGTTCCCATATCATCTGCACCCGAAAACCGACGACGCAACGCCAGTTCCAGCGCCAACGCAACGCCCAACCACCAACCCACATATCATTTTGTAACGAGCCAGAATAATAATAATAATAATTAATCTGTCTCTAACCAACAGAAACCTATCAACGTTGAATGTCACTCCATAACAATGGCACCGGAGATGATACTTAACGGTAAAAGCAGACGCAGACAACGAGGACGACGGCGACGTAAAAACTTTATACAACCTATGCCATGGTTGCTTGTTCCTTCCTCATTGTCCTGTCACATTATCCAATCCATCAAGGTGAAGGGTGGGTGGGTCCTCTGTATACATTTCCCTCTCCCTCGATATATCTCCACCACCACCTCAAATTCTCTATTGGTAACGGTGACGGTAAAAACACATCACATCAGACTTCAGACCTAAAAGTTTTGGCCTGTCTTTCAATCTTCTAGCGTTGTTATTGTTGTTGTTATTTTGTTGAGTGATTGTTTTTGTTCGAAAATCGTTGGAATCTAAACTTAATAGACATCTTTTCAAAAACAATGCTGAGGGCTTGTGACATGGTGGTAGGTATAGGTAGGTTAGGTACCTAGTCTGGAAGAAGACGCAGTCACTTTAAGGAATGAAAATGGTTTCATTGAACTTAAAAGTTTGTTGTTTTTTTCAATACTTTAGGTTTTCTCCTCTTTTTTTTTGGAGACAGTAAAGAACATAACTTTTTGTTGTTCAAATCGAAGTTATTTTTTTCCCGTAACTTCTTCTTCTCCTTTTTATTCTCAAATTACCTGAAATGGATCTTAGAAGTTGTTTTCGATAAATGTCTTGACTGTAATTGCTAAGTAGACAGGTGGAAGGGATTGTTTATTTTTGTTTTTAGGTTTTTTTTTTGTTGTTTTTCAATTTTCTCATAAAAAGTTCAATTGATAGATTTCAGTTTGAAAAAAAAACGAAAATTTAATGGAGATGAAAATGGAGATTGTTAAGCCTCTAATAATGGGATCGATTCGAGTGATTTGTCTTGACGACAGTTTGTTGTCTCAAGAATTTAACCAACTTAAACTGATGAAACATAATGTGGGGGAAGGAGATTGTTTTGTAGACTAAGTCCCTAAAATCCGTTGTACTTTTCTCATTTTTTTTTAAGCATTATCTATTTACATTACAAATGAGTATGGCTACAGACCTAAGGAGTAACTCCTTGAATAATCCGGAAGAAAGCATGAATATTTTGTTGTGGCAGAAGACAGATTTTATAACAGAATGCATTTCAAAATAAAAAATAGTTGAAATGCAGGAATAATAATTAAGTACAATTTGAAAGGACTTTCTGAGATTATAAACAAATCTTATGAATAATAAAATTAAAAATTCAAAATAGAACATTTTTATTTATGTCACTTGTCTGAATGCAATTTTTGGATATTGGGTGGACAATTTCATAATTTTATTTGTTGAAGAACAAAACTGGAAACACCACAATCGAATTTCCAAATTCTAATGATGCAGAAATTTAGGACACTTTTTGTGCTTACTTTTAGTTTTCTAATTCCGGTTTGGCTCAAAAACCCCTCGAACTTGATGTCAAGAAGCTGAAAACACAAAACCTTAATACTCAAACAATTTAGACGTAATACTCGTACTTCTAAGAATACAGTTTAACCTTGAGCTCAATTTTGGACGTACTGTTAAGTATAGAAATTCTTTTTTTAACCGCACATCGAGAATGCGGAATACTTTACCACGCCTTGTTTTTCCCTATCATTTTGATATTCAAAACTTTAAGAACAATGTGCATCGGTACCTCCTCTTTAATCCTTCCCTATTTTCCTAAAGCCCGCACGGTGTTTGCACTTTAAACATGTTAAGGGTATTAATAACCCCTTGAGTGTTCGTTAATTATTAAAAAAAAGACTCAAAACCTTACAAAAGTAATGATGAAGGATTTTGGACTATTTTTAGGCTTCATAGTTGTCAAAACTCAAAGATTAGTTAATAAAGCTCTTTACCCCCAAATTGTGGTGTTTCAAGCTTAATGAACCTGAGAAAATCGAAGAATGAAAAAATATCTTCAAAATGTTTAAAACATTTTGTAATTTTTAAATTGCACTGAACGTTGTTTTTAACTTCCCATAGGAAGTTATTGTAATGGGTCCGATTTGTCAAATTAAAAATATTGACATTTCTCGACGTTTCAAGGTTCCTAGAGTCGAAATAAAATATTTTTAGAAAGATGTCTGTGCGTGCGTGTACGTACGTTTGTACGTCCGTACGTACGTACGGTCGCGACGTTTTTTTCGTTCTCCATAGCTCAAGAACCAGAAGACCTAATGTATCCTACGAACCAAATCCGCAAGAGACTTGAATTAAATTTTATATAATATATTGTAACTTGATATCAAAGAAATATATTTTTTTGAAAAAAAATCCAACTTACGGTTTTTTTATTAATCAAAAAAACTGATAAAAAAATTTGTCAACTCGTAAATTTTACGACATAAATATTATTTCATCTTCAAAACAATTTTGTGCAACGAAAAGTAATGTTTTTGAAATCTGATAAAATTTTGAGAAAAATCGAGTTGACAGTTTTTTTTTATAAAAAATAAAAATCTAAAAAAAAACCTTACTCAAAGGTGGTAAAAATTGAATATTGATTCAAATATTTATTCAAAAATTTGAAATTTATGCTTCAAGCTTATTCTATCTTATAAGAAATATTGTTTTTAACATTTGGAAAAATGTTGAGAAAAATCGAATTGACAGTTTTCTTACAAATAATTAAAACCCGAAAAAAAATGTATAAGGTTGGTAAAAATTGATTTTCTACTCAAATTTCTTTTCAAAAATTGTATATCTTTTGTTTAAACTGCTTTTAGCTTTCAAGAAATATTGTTGTTAACATTCAGTAAAATTTTGAAAAAAATCGAATTCACAGTTTTTGTACAAAACATTAAAAACCTAAAAATAATTTAACAAAAGTTGGTAAAAATTGATTTTCGACTCATATATTGTTTCAAAAATTTTAAAAATTGGCTTCAAACTAATTTTATCTTATAAGTAATATTGTTTTCAACATTGGACACAATTTTGAATAAAATCGAATAGACAGTTTATTTACAAAAAGTAAAACGCTAAAAAAAAAACAATACTTAAACTTGGTAAAAATTTACGTTCGACTTTTAAAATATTGGCTTCAAACTTATTTTATTTCTCTGAAAAAATTGTTTACGATATTCAGTAATTTTTATATAAAAATCCAACAGTCCGTTTTTTTCATAAAAAATAAAATCTTAAAGAAATAGTACGCAAATTTGGTAAAAATTGATACGAGTACCTATAGACAAACTTTTAAGCAAGACCAATCGACAGACGGGATGGAAAGTTATCAGAGTGGGTCGTATCCCAGCCTCTTTTTTTTAAATGAAAGATCTTATTTTATTATTTATTATATTCGCAAATGAACGTAGTGAAATTTTGGTAAAAGGAAATTTCTTGGTATCCATAATACCTCTTGGGCCCACACTGAATTCAGATCTAGAATACAAACGTTTTATGAGGCCATTCTTTGTTCCAATATGATGATAAAGCACGTTATCTGTTTTATGATTACAACTATAATATTTCAGTCATCACCACGTCCTCGGTCTGGTACGGAAACCCTTACAGAAGTTCCTATGGGCACAGAAGGAAACTTCTTGTCACTTGTTTTTAACATTTTTCCTGCCAGTTGTTGCAGATTTTGATTAGCAGAATGACGATTTTTTTAAACTTCTAAATTTTTTAAACACAATAGAAAAAGCAGTTTGGACTCCTGTCCTTTCGTTGCCTCTTCTGCTACAGAACAAATTGCGTGGAGTGCACACCCGCATTGTCTACAAGTATGAGCTCCGGTCGTTTCTTTTAAAGACAATGCATTCCTTATCATATGCACTGGCTGAAGGTACTGTGCTTGTCCCACACACTGGGATTGTTTGTATCATATTATTTACATTAAGTTTAGCCGTTGATGCCTTGGGATCTTCTTCACCATTCTGTTGAAGATTTTCAATGATTTTCTCTAAATCTTCTTCAGTTTTAATGTTTTGCGTGAAATCATTTGGTAACTGTTGACCTACCTTAATTGTACATCCAAAAAGGCTTCATAAGGAGTTTGCTTGATGACAGCGTGAAAAACCCTGCTTAAAACCTAGGATTTATATACAATTCCTATTGCTGCTTAGGAGATGTATAGAATTCCTAGGCAATTCACACATTTCCTGGCATTTTTGGCATTGTATACATTTCCTAGGAATTATATATAAAACGGCGGGTTACATACATTTCCGGTAACGGATACAAATTTAAATGAAATGTTACGAAAAAATTCCTAAAAGTTGTTTTTCGAGCTGAATGGCTTGACAACCACTTTATATTGCTTTAGATATAAATTATTGTTATCATTTAATAAAATTCGTATGAAACTCCAACAAAAAAAACCAACAGTTTTTTACTAAAAAAAATACTAAATTGTTGGACTTCTCAAATTTTTTTTTACAGAAAACAGCTTTATTTGACAATTTGACATTTTATTAGCTTGGGTTGCACCCCCAGATATTTCTTATGGATATCCTTTATAAAGAAATAATATCTCTTTAGTGATTGTCATATGTAAATGCTAGTACCATTTAATTTTGTTTTTTTCTTTCGAGGAATTACCAAATCCAAGAACTCTATAACTGTCATGAAAAGAAGGTCACCTCCAGTCCGTTATCCATATCACTCGTACAAGAATATGAATGGTTGGAAGTTTGAAATCACTATTCCCTGTAGCGTAACCAAACTTAAGTTTTTTACATCCCGCAGTTTCATTCCTTTTTTATTACATTCTCACCCAAATAACTTACTCACAGAGCTAAAAGAATAACCTTGCAACTAAAAGACTTTGTAGATCAAAGTACTTCTTATAACTTAGATTTTATCTTCAAAGCTGATAAAAAATGTCCTAATGACAAATCAATGTATGAATAATAAATAAAATGAAATAGTCAAAAACATTTCATACAGCTTTATTCTCTGTAAAAAAAATCAACACAAAATCTCAAACATACTGTCGAAGTAAATATTTCGTTTATTTTTTTGTAAACTTCCGCTTCCGCCACCGCATTTGAACATTTCAATCTCAATTAGGCATACTTTCCTCAAAGCTCATAGTTAAACGAAGAAATACATTATATGAATAAATTAATCTCAAATTTCAAAAGAACACAATTTTTAAAGTCTATAATCCCATCTATCATTTATTTATTATCAATGAAAGCACATTGATGTCATCACATCACAACACAGCAAAAAAAATAAAATTTGAAAAACAGAATCATGCCCTTTTCATCTTTTTAACCTAATTCAAATGTGACATCTTCTTTTTTTTCTTCTTTCGTCTCCGGCTTGTTCTTCTTCTACTTCTACTTTTTCAGATGTCTGCTCCAATGCTCCAACTTCCAGCTCTAATTCGTATGCACATACTAATCTATCACATTAGATAGAATAAGGTTTATGTCTGCCTCCTTTTGATGATACAGAGTTCATTTCCACCCCAATTCCCTTTTGACTCTCCCTTTCAATGAATTTAAAAAATAAAATAAAAAAAACCCTCAAGCCACGCATTTTTTTTACCCCAAGAATCCCCACAATCAATTCAAATTAAATTCATTTCCTTGTACAACAAACTCTAGAAACAAGCTGGTTATGTTTAGAGCAGGCTTCACATCTGTCTTTTATTGCTCCATTTTCTTCCATCATGAAACATTCGCACATCCGGGAAATAGAAATCATTTAAGCTAGCAAAAAAATGGTAGAAAAACATCTGTTTCCATTTTTGGATTTAAAGTGCAAAAACAGAGAAACAGAAGCAGAACAGGAAAAGTAGGAAAATTTATATTTAAGTATCGAAATAGGGTAAATATATGTATTTGTGTTTGTGTTTAGGGGTATGACGTACGTATATGTATTTACCAAATTTAATGAAGCTTTGCTCGGTTCCGTGTTCCGGCCACCAACATACCGCCTCCTCTTCTATGCATATACTGCCGGAAGCTATGATTTATGTACGAAGACCAATATTTTCATAATGAAAATATCAACTCATCGTGTGCCTGAGGGCTATATATGTAGATGTCATGACTTTCCCTTCATTTCTCCCTATTCTTGGAGCTACAGCACCCCCAAAACGATTAAATCCACTTTGTGCCAAAACGCCACCTTATCTCAGGCCCATTTGTATGCAAAACGGGTGACTTTCGATGACATACGACGACGACAGACCCGAACTAGCTACATCAGATTTTGTGAGAGTGTATCAAAATGGACAACCTGCTTCCCTTCAGGGGTAATAATAACAACAACATGACATTGTAGTGTGCCACATCAGGATCAAGGAATAAAATGTGGGTGGTTTTTAAGGTATCGTTTCTCTTCCCTCAAAACAAAATCATTCCCTAGGAAAACTGTCAAGCGTTTAGCATATTTTTAATTAATTTGCGTTCCACGTTGAAGAATCTGAATTCCTGCGGAATCACCGCCATCACCGCCAACCAAAGCACCATCATCATCACAACCAACACCCCAAGAGCGCCCCCTGGCGCGCGTTGACTTTATCGAAATTGATTTATCGACAAAACACAGCTGGAAAGCATAGTTGGAAGGCAGTAGTGGGAGTGGGTGAGGGTGACAGCGAGGTGGCTCTATGGTAGGCGAAGTCTGGTGGAGGGATAAGGAGGAGGTTATAAGGATACGATTTATAGTGGCCATTAAAGGAGCTGATTGTCATTTTTTGTTCTTGCTTCTGTTCAGCTGCGACAAGGACACATCACCCAGCACCACGATGTATACTTTTGGCGATGATAGGGTGGAGTGAGGTTCTTGTGCAAAGAAATACTCGTGCGTCGTCGTGTCGTTCATTTTATTTTTAGCCACTTTGTTCGATGTTCAATGTTCGTTGGGGAGCGGTTGAATGTCATTAAATTTCATATGATAGACTTTGTTTTTTTTTTTTTTTGCTTTATGAGTGAAGTCTATATCGGCAGCAGCAGCAGCAGCGTGATGGTGCGTTGTATGCTAGGATTACTATTCTCTTCAAGGATATTAAGGATATAATAATTTTATAGGTATTTTTTTCCTTAATATGATTGTGACACACACTGGGAATGAGTATGCTAATATCCTTCTGTAAGGATTTATCACTTTGCTTGAGTTTAAGCAGCGTATAGGCAGGGCATGTAGTAATTCTTATATGATAGTGCACTATGGCGTATGCGTGTTTTTATTTTATTTTTGAAAACGATTTTAAGTTGACTTTCTTAATGGCAAGGAAAATAATAGGAATAAAACAAAAAAAAACAGCTTCTGAAGACTCATTAATATATGAACAAAGTCGTTAAGATTTTTTTTAATGGTATTCGCGGTTCCTATAGGTTTCTTCAACCACCATCCAACGAGGACGATGAGTTTCTTATTGCTATAATAATTAAGAAGTCATAAAACCCTGAAAGATAAATTTCCACTCATAAATGTAGGCAACTGTATATAGATGTATAAACTTCTGCTGAAACATTGTTTGGTATTTGGTTATTTGGTGGATTTGGAGGGTGGGATTTTTAATGGTGAATGTACAACCACATGATGGTTGTAAATTTGACAGTTATTAGTGTTGTTAATTTTAATTTTAGACATTTTGTATTATAGGAAACATTAAAGGACTTAGGAAAATTAGCTTTAGAAGATTTTTGTAGTCGTTTTATTTATAGAATTTAAGCTCAATGAAGATTTTGGAAGAATTTATTTGTTACCATTTTTCTTAGATCCACATTAAAAAAATGTATCCAACAAAAATTCTGTGTATGAATTTTTAAAAAAATCTTCTCTTTGTGTGCAGACAGATTTCGATTGAGGACCGCTGGTCATGGAGAAAAAAGTTTGTGTGTCGTTTGCTCCGGAATATTATTCAAATTGAATTTCTTTTTACCTTCAAGATCCAGAAAATAACAAACGGCATTTAATCCCTGAGAGTCTGTAAAATGCTCAAATGGTACTTGCGGAATGTTCATTGTGATACCTAACAGCTGCGTAGTTAAATTCTAGCCAAATCTCGTGAGCATTGATTTCTACTTCTTGAAAGTCAATTTTCTTTTTACAAACAAAATTCTTGGACTAAACATTTATTAATTACCACTCAAAAACCCAAATTCTTGTCAATTACATTCATATTCTGAATGAGTCGATTTAAAGAACGAAAAATAACTTAATCACTTTGACAAAACCCAGAAAAAGTCTCAAATTGATGAGCAATCGAACTGCAACCGAAAATTTTACATCGATTCACCGTTTTCGCAATGTTTCATGTCTTTTGTTATTTTATTAATAATTGTTAAGGTTATTTTGATATCAAAGTAACCTGCTTCATTAAACTTTCAAAACAATTCTTATGTCAACCTAGAATTTCCAGGAAGGCGCACCAGTTAACTCTTGAGATCATTTTCGAACATCTACTACTAGATGTTCGTTTTTAGCCGCACATCAAGAATGTGAAACGTTTTTTCTTTTATTTTCTTAATGCTCTTACTTTAATTAAACATCTTTAAAGGAGTCATATTTCGATTCTGGCCATGAAGAAAACAGTTTGAGTGTCGTTGTTTTCGGGATATTTTTAAAATCAATTTTTTTTTTACCTTCACATCAACACATCAATGAGAGTTTGCCGTATCTTAAAGAAGGACAAATAATTTTCATGAGTTTTAAACTTAATTACAAATGATATATTTGGGCAGAAGTCGTTGTAACAAACTTAAGTCTTTTAAACAGAACAGGCTTTAAATTGATGAGCAATAGAACTACAACCGACTATTTTACATAGATTCAAAGTTGCTGCAATGTTTTATGTCTTTTGTTTTTGTATTAATAATTTTTAAGGGTATTTCGCTATCAAAATATCCAGCTTCATTAGACCCTCTAACAATTCTGGTGTAAAACTAGAATTTTCAGAAATTCCAGCCGGTTAACTCCTGAGATCATCTTCGAACTTAATACTGTTCAAATTAGACTAAAGATTTTCTTTTTATCCGCACATCAAGAATGTGGAAAGCTTTTCCTTCTATTTTCTTAATGCTCTTGCTTTTATTAAACATGTTTAAAGGAGTCAGTACACCTTGGTTTTGAATATATTATAAACTTTTCATATTTTTAGGGAATAACAATCCGCCACCAATGTAATTTCATTGTTTTTTTATCCATTTTTTAGGTCAAACGCCTAACAATGGGCCTCCTTAGATCTCACGAAGAAAGCCGTCCACTAGTCAATAACAGTTCAACAACATCAACCCTCAAATCCAAGACAAGTACTCAAATGCTATCGAATGGCTATATCAACGATGAAGCATTTGAGCCAGAAAAGTTTATATCGAGTAAATTTGGGGATTCATGTCGACAATCTCTAACAGCGATACCAATGATGGATGCATTGAATTTAAATGACAACAGTGAGTTTACACTGAAGAAGAGATATCTGCGTGAAACAAGCAGTGGTAAGCTTAGAAAGTTGTAATGTTTTCATGCTCAGTTTTGTTGACCGTCATACTATCATCTCTTCTTTTATTACTGAAGCAAATTCAAGTCCAAAAATATTCCCTCAGCGAATGAGATTAAATTCCTACCATCACAGCAATCATCAATCCGAAGTGACAGCTGAAGAAATTGAGCTGAAAGATGCTCCTTGGTTTCAAGCTGGCATATCAAGAGATATAGCTTTGGAGATTCTCTCGAGTGAGAGTCCGGGTGCCTTTTTAGTTCGAAAAAGTAGTTCGAAGCCTGGATGTTATGCATTGACGTTGCGTGTTCCATCACCGCCTGGACCCAAAACTGCCAACTACATTATTCTTCGATCGGCAAGGGGATACAAAATTAAAGTAAGTTTCAAAATTTTCAAATATTTTCCATGTCTTTATTTTCTTCTTCTTCAATCATTTAGGGTTTTCGAAAAGAATTCACCTCCCTTAGAGCACTCATCACACATCACTCGGTTATGCCAGAACTCTTACCAGTTCCTTTAGCTATGCCACGACCTACAAACATGACATCGTCTCGACGAAATCTTGACGACTTTGACACATACGATTCCTTGCAAATGCTTCTGAAGTACCTTCGTGCGAAAAACATGGAGAACGAATGAAGGCAACTTATGGTGAAGTGCACCAGGTCCAAACGAAAGGATACGCACTTAAACACTCACATCAGCTAGGCTAAAAGGCTCAAACTGCCGACGTCGAGGCCGTCGCCATCGCCATCGCCGCTACCACCAGCCGCCCTCTGCAGCTGTGTCGCCGCAACAAATTGCACATCACTATGCACTATACTGCCACATCACGCCGCGAAAATGGCTTCAGATTCAAAAAAGACACACAGATCAAAGCCCAAATGCGAGAGAACTCAGGACATACTACAAAAATGTTACCTCAATTACGAAAAGGAACTCAATTTCAGATTTATATGTACAAAAAACATACAAAGCTATAAACACAAAAAGAAAGAAAGCTTTTCACAAGACTTTCTTCAACACTCGATTATAAAACCAACAAAAATAAGATAAGGTGTTATGTATAGGATTCACCAAAAAAAAAAATTGTACATAAATTGTTAAAAGAAAAAATAATTCACAAAATTTATAGGTTGACTAGTTATTTAAGAAAAAAAATGAAAATAAAATATTTATTCTTTTTTAATAGAGTAAGGATAAAATTGTGATATTATTACAAACAAAAATTTAAATACTTCAAAATAAGAAATTAAAAAAAAATGAAATGGTTAAACACAAAAATTGTAAAGCATAATGTTCAATAAATAGTTTTTAAAAAAGAAGTCCTGTTTATTTAATGGTATTGATGTTTATTTGTTTTTAATTGGCACTCTCATGATCAAAATCTCCCTAAGAATTTTTCACATCTATAAAATATGGATACTTTAAGACTTTCTTACTGTTCCTTTGAAGCACGAGAAAAGGTAAATTAAGGAAGAATTGGAGATTATTTACGAATCTTGGTCAGTTTTGGTATTTATTTGGGAGGGGAAAAATGTAGAGCAGAAAGCATTCTTGATGTGTGGGGGAAAAAAGAATCTCTTTACTCTTTTCCCGACTGTTAAAACTTTAAACAAGTAAAAAAAAAAGAAAAAAAACAGTACCAAGACACTTGGGATAAAATCACATATCGAAGAACACTTAAAATTAGCATCACTTCAGAAAGTGATGCTCAGCGGAAATTGATTCTACGAAACGAGTATAGAGCATCTAATAAGACGGTGTGTGAGACGTGACAAGAGAGCAAGGGTAGACAAACTTGTGGAAAATGCGGCACATGCTACAGGAAGAGGGGACGCAAGGAAGCTGTATAAAATCGGACAGCGTAGTAGCACTAACACTAACCATCTCGTGTTAGGTTTAAACGGGAACCTTTTAGTGACGATAGAAGATCAGCTAAAAAGATGAAAGGAGTGCGTTGCTAAATAATGACCAAAATGCAGAATTGAATCCACAATTGAACAACATGCGCAGATCTTCTAGGGGTATTGACAACAATCCCCCAACAAGTGCAGAGATAAGTAATGCGACGCATCTTCTAAAGAAAAACAAACCAGCTGCACTTGATGGTATTCCCGAAGAAATCCTTAAAGCAGACCTTGCGTCAGCTCCCCGTATTTTGCTTAATCTCATGCAGGCTGTCTAGGAGAGTGAAACTTACCCAAGGGATTGAAGGGATGGAGTTATTGTAAAGTTACCAAACAAAGGAAACCTCAAAAACTGACGCGGTATCACAGTTCTGTCCGTTTTTCCGAATTTAATGGCAACTATTATTCTCAAGGGGATTAAGTCCAGGATCGAGTCTTCCCTCAATAGGCACCAAGCGGGGCTTCGCAGTAGCTGATCGTGCGTCAACAACATCAACACCTTGCGAATCATACTCGAACAATCATGTGAGTACCAATCACCGCTTTACCTTATGTTTGTAGATTTTGAGAAGGCGTTTGATGGAGGAATCCCTGAGAAAATTGTCGCTGTTATTAAAGAACCGTACAAAAACGCTAGGTGTTTTGTGTTGCACAATGAACAGCTTTCCGACTCCTTCGATGTGCGTCAAGGAGATGTCTTGTCACCTATTCTGTTTTTTCTGGCGATTGACGATGTGATGACTGCCACGGTGAGTAAAAATGAAAGACACGGTGTCCTATGGAGTCTGTTTGACAAGCTTAGCCACATAGATTATACTGACGATATATGTAGCATGGAAAACAACAGGGCAGGCTTAAATCAGATGTGTCATTCGCTGCAATTGAATGGAGAGGTGGGTGGCTTAGAAATTAACACAAATAAGACCAAAGTAAAGATCACGGCCCAAAGCACACAAGTTATTCTAAGGCAGGGGACGATAGAAGAGGTCAAGCAGTTTAATTATCTGGGGAGTTTTATAGCTCTCGATGGCAGAACAGACCTGGATGTTAACAGTAGAATGAGCAAAGCCAGTAGTGCATTTGGAATTATTTCTAATATGTGGAACTCTAGCAAAATATCGCTATGCACCAAGTTGAAACTCTTCGAATCCAACGTTAAATAAGTACTGTTATATGCTTCTGAAACATGGAAATGATCTCCCAACATCTCGAGCAGACAACAAGCTTTTGTTTTTCCGTTGTCTGCGCTCTATTCTGAGGATCCAGCGGCCGCAAACTATATCTTACGCTGACCTGTGAAATAGGACCGGACAGAAAAAATTGGATCATGCAACGGAAGTGGCGTTGGAAAGGCCATACACTGAGGAAACTTGATGACAATATACCAAAGCAATCCGTCCAATGGAATCCCCAGGGTAATAGACGCCTTGGAAGACCAAAGACAACGTGGAGGTCATCAGTTTTGAAGGAGGATCGGTCTCAAGGTATTCAATCGTGGCCACAGTCGAGGTGAGTTGCGGTGAATAGGGATAGGTAGAAGGATCTTGTAGCTGCCCTGTGCTACAGGAGGAGTTAAAGCGCTGCTGTACTTGCAGCCGGACAACATATATTATATCATCTGAAATTAACCTCCTGGTAAACTGTTAAAACTTCGTGTATTGCGGAAGAATTATAAGGGTTTGTGACCAAATCCTTTTTTTGATAAATGAATGCCTTGTAGATATAACACAGATCGGAAGGGGTTCAATTTTGTCTACCCATTATCGATGGAAACATAAAAGCCGAATATTCGGTAATTGTTCATTCATATGATCTCACCTTACGTTGCCGTTGAAGTTCCACATTCGAAGGTTAAGGAAGAAAAGATTATATAAGTCGAACACAGGAGATTTTTTCAAAATATAAGACAGATAAATGGGGAGATAATGGAGACTAGGTGAACACCTGAACACCTTTATTAGATTGAATAGCAAATAGGACTTGGTTAATGGATACACCATTTACTCATTTGTCTCATATGCATAAAATTACACCAATCAAATCTTCGGTCGATAAGTCTTCTTCCGAGCATCAGCAAAGTTTTCGAAAAAATCATTAATAGGGCTCTGACTAAGTGGGCTGCGGACAACAAAATAATTCCGGATAATCAGTTCGGGTTCAAGGCGGGTCATGACACAATTCATGCTGCGTCTAAACTCGTTTCTGATATCCAATGGAATAAATCAAAACAACAATACACAGGTGCTGTCCTGGTTGATTTGGAAAAGGCCTTTGACACCGTATGGTTAGAGGGTTTTTACCTAAAATTGAGCAGGCTTGGCATTAGCAAGCCATTGTTGTATATACTTTATGATATGCTTAACGGTAGAAAGTTTGTTGTCAAAAGTGGCAATGTAACTTCTACCACAACATTCTCAATTAAAAATGGTCTTCAACAGGGAGCGGTGAATTCGCCGATTCTCTTGAGCATTTACACCAGCGATCTGATAGGTAGTCTTACAAAGGCAATTGCGTACGCCGACGATCTAATTGCGTACAGAACGGCCCGAAAGGTTGAGGTTATTAGAATTCTCTTGCAGTGTGATTTCGACAAGATTCAGCGATATTGCGACGACTGGAAACTGTAAATAAATGTCCAGAAGTCGGAGACAATTCTGTTCCGGACTCCGTTGGCTAGGGCCACGAGGGATACGTGTAAGAATTGGCGCCAGATGGTCATCGTTGATCTTCACGGGCAGCCATTAGAGAGCAAAAGTGTAGTGAAGTACCTCGGTATCTGGTTAGATCAGTATTTATATTTCAACAGACATATAAATGCTGTTTTGACCAGGGCCAGAGTAGCCTTCGCTCTGACGAAACGGCTGTTTTTTAGCAGTCGGCTTGACCCCAGAGTGAAGGTAATTTGCTACATGGCCCTCATACGGCCAATGATCGTTTATGGTTATCCTGTGTGGTTCAACGTTGCCCCTTCCCAGATGGAGAAGTTTCGGGTGTTCGAGCGGCAGTGTTTACGACGCTGTACCGGCTTATATCGAACAGCCGAATCTTCTTATGTGCATTACTATTCAAACGAGGTCCTATACAACGGGGCTCGAATCAACAGAATTGACAATTTCGTGATAAAACTCGTTCGAGGTCACATTGCAAGAGCTATGTCTTCGACCAACAATTTAATTTTCGGGGCGTTCTATCCGAACGACGAGTATTTTGAAAGTGCACGCTTGAGCGGCTTTATTCCACCAGAGGCATTCCTCTTTTTAGACAAATGCGGTCTGATACAGGATAGATTGGCAGTCCCGTTAATCTACCACGTCAGACGAAGAACCGTGGATAGGCGACTCCCGTACAATCGGGACGTCATGGCACAAGGTGGGGCGGAGCTCCTTCGGTTCAGTAGGGCTGTGTCCGAGCGGGACCGAACTGCTAGGGTAAAGCAGGAGAACCAGTTTTGGTGGCTTCAATCGGCACTTGATAGCGGGTCGTCGGGATGGGGTTTAAGCCTTGGCTGGCTTACATACTTGTTTTATAGTTTTAAGGTTTAGTTTTAAGTAGAATAGGCATGGTGGCACAAAAAAAATACAAAAAAAATAAAAATAAAAAAAAACAAAAAAAAAAAAATAAAAAAAAAACAAAAAAAAAACATGGAATTTGAAAAACAAACAAAATTAAAAAAAAAACATACACAAAAAAGACAGTAAAATATAAAAACAAAAAAAAGTTAGATTTGCTGCTGTGGTTGTTCTAGTTTTAAGTAGTTTATAGGTAGAATAGGTAGTTTAAGTTAGTTTTAAGTTTTATTTAAGGACCTTATTTTAAGTAGTTTGTAAGTAAAAATAAATAAAAAAGGTTATTGATATTAGTTTTTTTTTCAAAATTTTCTAATAAATACAAAAATAAATAAAATTATTATGCCGAAAGGCATTAGTTTTAAGTGCTATAGTTTAACTTAGAGTGTCCGTATGGGACCATTAAGTTAGTTGTAAGTTATGGATAATTAGGCTAGTTTTATGAATTTTTGTCTAGTTAAGATAGGTTAAGAATGAATTAATAAAAATGAATTAAAAAAAAAAATGCATAAAATTACTTCGAGGCCTATTTCCCTAAATGAAATGACAATACCTCAGAATTATAAAGCATCTTAAATACTTAATAAAAGCTTTGGGTGTATTCGTTTTAATGCTTTTATGTGATTTTTTTTGTAAACAAAATTACAAGTCTTCAAAGTCCTTGCTAAATGATTGAGAAAATAAAAAGAACCTCATTTTCATACCATCATATAATTTTGGGAAGCCTTAAAAAAGAAAAATCATACATTTTTTTTTATTTTTCATGTGAAAAATTGACCTCTTTACCTTCATTAAATAATTTAGACTAAGTGAAAAGCCTCATTCCACAACATGACACTCATATATTACATAAGTCCTAATACGAAGAGCACTTCGTGTTTTCTAAAGCTTATACTTGAAGTTTCACTGCCATTCCAACTAAATACCCAAGGGACAATTCCAGGCTTTGAAAATCTACTTGTATAAATACATTTTCAAGGTATACTTTATGTATGTATCTTTACATTTTTTTTTAGTCCTTGTGTGTCTCTCTATAGATACGTACATATATCCACTCAGTGTTCCCTTAGGGATATAAGAGGTTATAACTAAAACTCAAACAATGACTTTGTTCTCTTGCCTTTGCTTTGCAACTTTGGGTATACCAAACATATATACATAGGTACACCAACTGCAAATATATACACATATATAGAACAAGTCCAAGGATGACTCAATTTCCCATGTAATCCGTTTTGGTTGTGATATCATTTGAGTTTACATTGTGCAAGGAAGGACCTGGCTCAGAGCTTCATCTTCATCTCTCGTCGTTTGTCCTATAGAAGAAGACACTATAGACCATATTGTCCTGCAAAAACAAGATTAACTTTAGCTTTATATACCACGACGACCGACCACATCACATTTATTGTACCATCTGGAACAGCAATTAAAAGATATCTAGATTGAGAGTAAAATATCTCCTGGTATAACGAACGAGAGGAAAAAATAGATAGATGCAGTAAAGACTCTTGGGTCGTGTGTGATGTGATGATGCTGATACCTCTCATAGGGTTATTTCAAAGTATATACTCGTACTATAAAGATGTAAAAGTTTAAAGGAAAGGTTAGAATGTAAGATATACTGTACATTGATTTTTTATATATGAATTGAAAAAGGACAACGGAAGAAATCAAAGGGAACACAAATTCAATTTTCAGGTTGGCTTATGTTAATACTGTGAAATTGAGAGGAAAAACTTTCCAAATCGATTTGTATTTGTAAAGAAGATAATTTTAAAAAGAAAATAGATTTTCGGAGAATTAAACTCAATTTGTTCTTTTAATTTTCTTCACCTGAGCTCAAAAAGAAGTCTTACCTAACAAGCTTGTATAAATTGTAGAATTAAACACATCTTGATGAGAGCAAAGTAAGAATATATGTCAAATAAGTTTAAACGAATTCACAAAAAAGGCTTTATTATGCTTTTAAACAATGTACTCAAAATATGTAATCTTCTATGAATACAATATTTGTATTTACTAGAAAAGAGGCATTATTTTTCAGTTTTTCTTTACATGTTGAAAACTCATTGAAAATAATAACAATGTTTTAGTAGTGTAGATATATTTAAATTTAAGAGAGATGACAAAGAGCAGAAGCCAGGTAAGAACAGAAGAATTTCAGATCTTAAAATCAGATCAATGGAAAAATCTTCAAATTTCACTATCACAGTTTTCTTATAGGGTTTTGCATCTGATGAAAAAATGTTTTACATGAGGCAATGAAAAAATTGTCAACAAATGTCAGATGTCTTAAGCAACTACATCTGCCAACTTCAAAAGTCATTTAGAAATGACTGGCTAAGACGTTTGTGGTAACATAGGCATAGAAAATTTTAAGTCCACATCACAATCTTTTAACTTATGTCTAAATCTGAAATAATTGTCACTCGAAAGTTTCGTATTTTTTTGAAGAGGATATTATAATTGTTATTCAACAGCTTTAAACCTTTTCTATGAAACTCATTGTGAATTTGTCCATCCTTCCAATTTTTACTTGCGACATAATAGGAACTGTATATTTAGCAAGTATTGCATTAGTACAAATTTCGAACTCAAGATCTTAATCAAGCATGACATTACGATGGTAGAGAATTTAAAAAATTTGGAACCAGCAATTCCGTATGTCTATCTGTCCTTTCTTCTACATCTCAAACCATTATGTTTATTGTGTTGATTTATGAACTGAATTTTTCAAGTCGATTCACTTTAGGCGTTTGTTTTAAGATCAAAACTAACAGTAGCCCCCATACAAATTTGTTGGTCTAAAATCAAAATTTCGAATTTTCTCATAAACAAACCGATATTTTTTTTTTAATTTTCTTTAAAATGTTTGTTTCTAGTTTGACTTCTTTAAAAACTAAAAATTTTTGCTTTAGAAGGCCCTGATTGTCTTAACATCGCGTAGAAAGTCAGTGTAATGGTTCCCATTTGTCGAATTGAATATTTTGACATTTCTCGACGTTTCAAGGTCTTTAGAGTCGAAATAAAAGATATTTATAGATATTTCTATGAGTACGTCAGTTCGTACGTCCGAACGTTCGGCACATTTTTTTCGTCGTCCATACCTCAAGAATCAGTATAGATATCGACTTTAAATACATTTTTAACTTCCCATTTTATTGTAATGTGTCCTATTTGTCAAATTGAAAATTTTGACATTTATCGACGTTTCAAGGTCCCTAGAGTCGAAATAAAAGACTTTTAGAAAGATGTCTGTGCGTGCGTGTGTACGTACGTTCGTACGTCCGTACGTTCGCGACGTTTTTTTCGTTCTACATAGCTCAAGAACCAGAAGATATATCAACTACAAATAAATTTTGTTATACAGATAATAATGCACAATGATGCTGAAAGGAGTCCAAGCAAAATTGCGTGATTGGTTTTTTTACCACAACAATTTAAAAAAAAGGGTGAATATTTTGGTTAATCCTAAATATCTAACGAACCAATAATGCTTGAGACTTGAATTAAATATTAAACTTTTTATTGTAACCTGGTGCCAAACAAATATATTTTCTAAAAACTGCACAAATATTTGTCACCTTAAAAATTTTACAAAAAAAAATTATTTTATCTCTAAAATAATTTTGTGCAACGAAGAATATTGTTTTTAACATCTGGTAACTTTTTGAGAAAAATCGAATTGACAGTTTTTTTTTTATAAAAAATAAAAGCCTAAAAAAAGCATAACTCAAGGTTGGTAAAATTTGAATTTTGACTCAAATATATTTTCAAAAATTTGAGATTATGACTTCCAACTTATTTTATTTTACTAAAAATATTGTTTTCAACATTCAGTAAAATTTTGAGAAAAATCGAATTCACATTTTTCTGTAAAAAAAAATAAAAACCTAAAAAAAAAACATTACTAAAAATTAGTAAAAAAAAATAATACCTACGCAAATCAAAAATTAATGTTCGGTTCTGGGTATCTCCTAAACAGTAGAAAATATTGACTTTAAATTATTTTCATTCATCCATTTTTTTTGTTTACAAGAAATACAAATTTTTAAAAAAATATACTAAAATTAAATTGGTAAAAATTTGTTTTCTCGTTAACAAAAATAGATTTCGAAATGAAACTATTATTTTTTAAAGTTTTAAGAATAATTCAAATGACACCTTTTTTTAAATTACACTACCAAAAAAATATACGGGATGGAAGTTATCAGTGTGGGTCGCATCCCAGCCTCTTTTTATTTTTTATTTTAAAAAATATTAAACATTTTTTTAATATCCCGAAAACATATTGTTATTTTTTTAGGAAATTTAAATAGAGAGCTTATAATATTCGTCTTTAAATAAGTGCATATAAAAAATAATTATAAATTCAAACAAAAAAATTTATATGCAGGGTAAACTGGGGCACATTTGACACTTAAATTATAAAAGTCTGTTTTTCCGAAGCTTATAAATGAATTCCAATACTTTTTTATTTATAAGATGCAATGATTTTTTAGATAAGACTCACAGATACATTTTATTGTTATAACAATTGCATCAATTTTATTTAATTTAAAAAAAAAAGTCATTTTGTCAAAAGTGTCCCGGGCATGGGGGACCTTTGACTTAATGCGGGAAATATTTGACAATTGCAGTTTTATCTCATTATCGTAAGCATAAAAAGGATAAGCGGATCTGTTCCGCCTTGTGTTTGAATGGAAAGAAAAGTAAACAATTGTTTTAACGATTTATTTTAACAATATAAAAAACGTAAATCAATAAATTCACTTTCTTTAAAAAAAAATAACAGGTTATAAAACTTCATTTTAAAAACTATCAGTCCATAGGTCGTTAAGAATTATTCATAGGAACATTTATAAATATCTTATTTAATATAGAGATTGCCGAAGTCAACGTCAAATAAATATTTTTGACGACAACGTGAAGTTGAGACTGGATTTGTGGCTTGTGGCAGTTTGAATTTGATTTCACTCCTTGAAGTCAAAGAAATATCTTCAACGGCTGGTTTAGTAAAAAGCCAACCTACCAATGATGCTTTTCTTAGATAGTTAACAGTGTGCGTTGAATCACTATGGACTTCTGCAATTTTCTAATTTCCCGCATAGTAAAACGGCTTCTTAGAATTTTCACCGAATTTCACAAGAACAAGAACCTTAGGGTCAAATGAATATTGTGCATACATTTGCTGAAGGTTTTGAAAGAAATTATCAACGGCTGATTTTGTAAAACCTTTTAGTCTGGCTTACGTAGCGAGAGTTCAGTATTTCGTTTTAAAAATCAGTAAAGCCAATCGTCTCCTGCTTTTTTTTTAAATTTTCCAAGTTGGTGTTCAGCTAATATTGTTAGCCTTAATAAAGTCATACACAAATTTCTTGAAGAATCCTTTGACAAGCCGTACGCGTGGAAAGAGAATTTTTTACATATTCTACCAGTTCTTTTTCTTGCAGCTTTGTAAGGGTTCTATTTATCCCATATTCTTCAGCAGCTGCGTTTTAAGTTTTTTCCGTAAGTCTGCAATAGCCCTTTTCACCTTTTCTTCGTCGATTGCAATCCTATTTGTCTTTCTCTTGTAGTTTTTCACCATTTCTTCAAAATTAACATGAAAACAAAATAAAACACAAATATTAGCATAAAAAATAAAAAATCAAGCTGGGGCACATTTACCAAATGTCAAATGTACCCCTACTAACAGCCAAATGTGCCATCTTTGCAAAAGTCAATAGTGCCCCAAAGGTTTTTCATAACACTTGTAATGTTTTTTTTATATTAATGTTTTGATTTAACAAAATTGGCTATAAAATATTAATAATTTAGAAACAATGCTATCATAATATTTTTTACAATAACAAACACTTTTTTATTTTGTTCCCAAATCTCTTACAAACCTGTAGCCAAAAATTACATCAAAAATCCCGAAATCACAAAAACAAGTGTTACTCGGAGACGAGTTGAAGCAAAACTGCCGAAGTTCATAACGTTTCTTTATATTAATTGAGGCTTCGTACACCATCCCAAGTTTTCTTCTTAATGAATGTGTTCACAACGAAAATCACAAAGTAAGATGTGCCCTGGCGTCAAATTTGAACCAGTTTACCATAAAAAATTAATTAAAACAAAAAACTTTCTATTTCATAGTTATTTTCCTTGAAGAAGCACTACATTTCTTTCGCAGATTTGATTTGAGATTGAGCATTTGACTTATATAGCTCTTTAATTTTTAAGGGCATAACTTCAATGAAAGAAAAACTTATTTATATTGAAAAGTTTCAGCTTTTTATTATTTTCGGGTAACCTGTTATTTCTTAATGAATGAAAAACTACAGTATGTATTATCATCACCTACGCCTTATCACAATTTAGTTTTTTTTTTTTGATTTGTTATGAAAATAAACAGAGTTATTTATTTAAATACTGTACTCTAAACTCAACAACAAAAATTTTCGATGATTTTAAGCAATTCTTGAGTGGTAATCCGAACGGATGCACTTTTTAATAAAAGGTAAATATGTTACAAACGGCTCAATGGATTTTGAAATTAAAAATAAACGATTGAATTTTTAGATTCTTAGTCGGCCAGTAAAATATCTATTAATAAGTTTATTTAAGCTTCAATTTACAAATTCGAAAATCTAGATTCTTAGAATTAATTAAAACGCTTACACTGTAGTTTTCTCTATTTTCTTCTTTGATTTTTTTTTTAGGTTTTTCACCTAAAAATTTCAAAATCGTTTCATGGCAGCTTTTCAAATAATTTGAATTAACCAAATGTTCATATAGTTATTTGCTATATAAGTCGCTAATGGGATGCAGCAGTAGATTTTCAAAAGCCCAAACACTAAAAGCGTCAAAGAGGGTAGCTTGTTTGTTTGCAATTTGCGTCATTAAATCCTTACTTGTATGATCCTTTCTATTTAACAAAAGAAACTATGAATGCGACTGCTAAAGCGTATGGCACATTAACAACTTGTTTATTAGCTTAAAAATTAAATTTTGTATAACGCATACATTTCTGTGAAAATTTGGACTCATATAAAAACTAACGACATTGTATTAAATCAACCAACTGAACTTAACTGAACCAGCCAGCAACTTTTAAAGCATATACACCATAAGTATATCTTTCCATTACGAGTGTGTTCTTTCCAATCAATTAGCTAAAATTCTGGCTTCATTTATTTTCATTTAGATCCCTCTTTATGAATTGCACATCAAAAAACATAATCAAAAAAAATACCAAAACAAGACTGACTTTCTCTTTGAAACCATTTGAAATGGAACCCTTAATGGTTAGCTTCATCAACATCACACCCAACAAAAAAATACGAGAAGAGTATAATCATACCAAGCCAACCATCACCGTATAGAGTACGAGTCGGGTAAAGACCAGTTCGTATAGCCTGATGGTGTACATTCTGTGAACGTGGCAAATTAATTAAGACCTTCCGTTTTTCCGAATTTTCATTATCAGTATTATATGATGGCCGTGGCCATAGCCATCGAACGCGTTCAGATTCAGAAACCTCAGAGGACATCTGAAAAATAGTTTCACTAAGTTCTTCCGCAGCCATTATCATAACATCATTCTCCTCATCGCAACCGCCGCACCGCCCTCCCAAACTCATCATCAGACTTTCACACAAAAAAATATCTGTTCCCTTTCAACAACCATTGGCATTGCATCGTCCTTTCTATAGAATAGTCTATAATGGTTGGAGTTGTAGGTAGAGTAAAAGTGTGGAAAAGTATCAAAGCAAAGTGACTCATTGAAGGACTTATGCAATCGTTCTTGTGTCGTCTGACGTATAGCCAATACCACAGTTGCCGTTGTCGGTTTGGTTTTGGTTGTTTTGATGATGGAAAATAAAACGAAAAAGTAAATAAAGAGAAAAGAAATTAATTTCACCATCAGAAGGAGAATCTAGGACTAGGCTGATGATAGTTTTACAGTTCTTTTTTTCCGCTTTTTTTGATTCATATTTTTTTCTGTTCTCACAAAAATCAAGGAGCAGCCGGCCAAAGCCCTAAAACCAAAGGATGCACTTGGACATGGGGAAAAATCTTTTTCCAATGTTTTGGCTGGTTTAGGATTTTTTGTTGGTAATCTTCTTCTTTTTTCATCTGACCGAGGCCCGACGACGTAGTCAGACTAAATAAAAATGCTTGGACACGACCATCAAGCATCATACAGGATTTGCTTGATTGCATCTGAGACTGACTTTGTGTCATAATAAACGTTGCTGCGTTCAAAGAATGAAAACAAAGTCGACTTTTAATTGAGCTTTTTTGTTTTTCTTTGAACTATAGTTGGACGGACTCATAGTTCGTTAAGCTGTCCCAAAGAAAAAAAAAGTTGAGATTGACGAGAATTTAATGGATTCAAACACTTTTGGTCGTTTTCCTGAGTGATGTGTTACATTTTTTCATATCCTTCAATCAAAATTAAGACTTGGATTTGAAAAACAAAACAAAAATACAAAAAAGTTGTTGTTTTTTTTTTGTCGGTAAGGAAGCTTTATTTAGATAGTTTAAATTATATCAGTTGCATTTTAAGTCTTTTAAAGAAATGTCATTTATTTTTTGAAAGTGCGCACAATTTCTTAAGGATTGCAATATAACAGCAATTCTTGATGAGAGCACTGCTTTAAACAACACTCATGATAGATTCCTTCTCGTCTGCGTCGTAATTTAGCTAAACTATTAGCATTCATGCTAGTCCAAAATGGTAGCTGGTACAGATCAAGCCCAAAAGTTTCCTCTTCATCGTTGTCAAAGTTTTCTTCGAAGGCTGTAAAAATATTCAAATGAGACAAACTTTCAGTTTCGGAGAGTATAAGAACAAATCTTTAATTACTTACGAAAGTTTCGTTTGGTTTTATAATTATTGTATCCTTTTCCACCACACATGAGAACTAATGCATCATTTATGGCCTTGCCACAAATTTTTTGATCTGAAAATGTCAGATGAAGAATTGCACAAAAAGCAATTGCAATCAAACAAACAGATCTCAGGCCAAAAACATTAACTATCATGGCCATTTTAATAAATATTTAAATTTGACAAGAATACTTTAAAAAAAAACTAGCTGTTGCTTTAACAGTAGTCTCGAAGATAATGAGTTATAAGATCTAAGTTGTAAGCTATTTATAGTTACTATCTTTAAAAATTATAAATTTTTGCACATAATTTAGAGACGAATTAAATAACCATAAAATGCGGGGGATTTTTAAGAAGTTCGTAGAATGATTTTTCTTTTTGTTTGTGTTTTGACAAGATGTTTGTTCAACTGTCAAATCAATTAGCAAATGAGATAAAAATGTAAACATTTAGTACGTCATTCATGCTTTCAAATTACTTCCGAGAAAAAATATGAACTTCTATTTTTGCAGGACCTAAAGGAAATAGTCTAAAATGGGATATAAAGGGATGGGTCTACATATAAATACAACATAATATCTTATATTAATAACATGAATGCAATATTTTAAGGGATTTGGAAAACGAAAAGCCTTCCCAGTAAGTTTTAAAGTTAAAATACAATTCTTCTAAACGATTAAGTAAAGTTAAAAATCAGAAAATGAAAATAAGACATTTTTGTAGTTTGATAAATCCATATGAGTTCCGAGTTACTGGCATATCAAATGAATAGGTCTGTTTGATGAGGAAGGTCAGCAGGCAAATGTAGCAAAACAACAGGCATGCAAAGCGGCCGACGAGAGCTGCTCATGAGCTCTATGAGCAGAAGAGGCGAGAGGAACACCGACTTCCCAGACTTCATTGAGTATTAAGGCAGAGGCGTCAAAAATAGGTGTAACGGTTAATGAGGGCAAAACAAAGTAAAGGGTGATTTTTTTGAGGTTAGGATTTTCATGCATTAGTATTTGACAGATCACGCGGGATTTCAGACATGGTGTCAAAGAGAAAGATGCTCAGTATGCTTTGACATTTCATCATGAATAGACTTACTAACGAGCAACGCTTGCATATCATTGAATTTTATTACCAAAATCAGTGTTCGGTTCGAAATGTGTTTTGCGCTTTACGTCCGATTTATGGTCTACATAATCGACCAAGTGAGCAAACAATTTATGCGATTGTGACCAAGTTTCGCACTCAGTTTACTTTATTGGACATTAAACCAACCACACGAATGCGTACAGTGCGTACAGAAGAGAATATTGCGTCTGTTTCTGAAAGTGTTGCTGAAGACCGTGAAATGTCGATTCGTCGCCGTTCGCAGCAATTGGGTTTGTGTTATTCGACCACATGGAAGATTTTACGCAAAGATCTTGGTGTAAAACCGTATAAAATACAGCTCGTGCAAGAACTGAAGCCGAACGATCTGCCACAACGTCGAAGTTTCAGTGAATGGGCCCTAGAAAAGTTGGCAGAAAATCAGCTTTTTTATCGACAAATTTTGTTCAGCGATGAGGCTCATTTCTGGTTGAATGGCTACGTAAATAAGCGAAATTGCCGCATTTGGAGTGAAGAGCAACCAGAAGCCGTTCAAGAACTGCCCATGCATCCCAAAAAATGCACTGTTTGGTGTGGTTTGTATACGCTGGTGGAATCATTGGACCTTATTTTTTCAAAGATGCTGTTGGACTTTTTGTTGCCAAAAATGGAAGAACTGAACTTGGTTGACATGTGGTTTCAACAAGATGGCGCTACATGCCACACAGCTCGCGATTCTATGGCCAGGCCATTTTGAGGGAAAACTTCGGAGAACAATTCATCTCAAGGAATGGACCGGTAAGTTGGCCACCAAGATCATGCGATTTGACGCCTTTAGACTATTTTTTGTGGGGCTACGTCAAGTCTAAAGTCTACACAAATAAGCCAGCAACTATTCCAGCTTTGGAAGACAACATTTCCGAAGAAATTCGGGCTATTCCGGCCGAAATGCTCGAAAAAGTTACCCAAAATTGGACTTTCCGAATGGACCACCTAAGACGCAGCCGCGGTCAACATTTAAATGAAATTATCTTCAAAAAGTCAATGTCATGGACCAATCTAACGTTTCAAATAAAGAATCGATGAGATTTTGCAAATTTTATGCGTTTTTTTTTTTAAAAAGTTCTGAATCTCTTAAAAAATCAACGTTTACATGTTGTCGTCAAGAAAGGATCTACAATACCGACATCTTAGTCAAAACGTTACCATCGACAGACGTAACTATGAGGTAGTCAAGGACTTCTTCTACCTAGGCTCCGCTGTAAACGCAGAAAACAACACCAACGCTGAGATCAAACGCAGAATAACTCTTGCTAAGCGCTGTTTCTTTGTGCTAAGAAAGCAATTGAATGGTAAAGTCTTCTCTCGAGGGGCCAAAGTATCGCTATATAAGACCCTCATCATCCCCGTTCTGCTATACGGTGCAGCATGGACTGTGACAAAAGCGGATGAAAGCGTAAGAAAGCACCTTGGGTCGGTTCGAGAGAAAAGTTTTTCGTGTGATCTACGGTCCTGTATGCATCGAAGGAAGTTTGTTGGGTGAGGTCCTAGTTCACACATTACTGTAGCGCCACCTTATTATAAGTTTTTTTTTTCTCACGAACTCCTACCGTTTTGACGTGTTCGAATGCATCTTTTTAAATAGAAGAGGATTGGTATTTTAATAGTAGGAAAATTAATAATAACTTATTTATAATTAATTAGCGATTCAAATTTTAGAATTTCTACTGAATTCCCAAAAATATATAAAATTGATAGCCATACTAAATTGTACTAAACACTTACAAATAGCTTGTTTATAGTTAAATTTTTTTCGAATCAATTTTTTTTTTCAAAAGAACTCAGTTGGTGTTGTTTCATTGAAGAAATGAAGCAAAATTCATTTGAAGTTTTAAACGAACTCACTCAGGGAGATTTTACTACCCTTATTATGCAGAGGCACAGTGTGAGCGCTATGAAGAAGTGAAAGGGTTTAAAAGGAGATGTCGGTGCGCCTTGGTTATGAATTCCTGAATATTGCGAATATTGAATATCGAAAGGCAGAGTATGGTAAGTTTTTCCACATTCGGCTAAAGAACGAATCTCTCTGTTTGACAGTACGGCCGAAGTTGGCCTTGATGGTATACTGATGAGCATTCCTAGTAGCGCGAGTATTATGGTTGAACTGTTTAAGGGGATGCAGCTTGCTATTTCACTAGAGCATAAACCGTTAAAATAACGTTAAAAAAGGGTGAGACAAGAAACCTTACGATGATGTTTAAGCGAAGTAAATGAACTTATGATGATATTTTCACCTATATCAACTTAAATGCTCTACGTTCAATACTATCCAAAGGCTTAAGTAAGTTGCAGAATCACCAGCCCAGAGATGGGAGTTATACTCAAGCCGTGGACGTTTATAATTCTTGTAGATAACAGCTAGATCAGAAGGTGTGAAAAATTTCTAAGGAAACCCAAACACCTTGTGCATTTTTGGCTACATCGCGTATGTGATCGTTCCACAAGAGATGGTTGGTATATTACAAACCGAGAATATCGAGATGTTCAGTCACCTCCATGGATAATGGCAAGGGGTGTATATCTCGCTTTAACGATACAAGACAGCATTGGGTTTTCTAAGCATTAAAATAAACGCGGTATTTTAATCCCCATTGTACAATGCTGTTTAGGTCGGAATTTAATAAGCTTATCATATTTTGTCGTTGCAGTTCCACATCCGAAGAAGAGGGAAGTGAGACTGAAAACGAATATGAAAAGCTAAGAATATTACCGTCAGCGAAACAATGTGTTGATTAAGAAGTTGCAGACAGTAGATCATTAATAAAAATGAGAAAGAGTGTTGGAGATAGAACAGAACCCTGGGGCACACCAGCATTTATTTTATGGACTTCAGACTTGAATGCATTCAATACTAATTGCATCGAACGATCCGACAGGTAATTACTAATCCAATGATGCAGGGATTCATGAAAACCGAAAGCACGCATTTTTGATAAAAGGGCCTGATGCCAAACCCTATATCAAATGCTTTTGAAATATCTAGTGCAATAATATTTCTTTCTCCAAAGCGATGTAAAGATTTGTTTCACTGTTCGGTGAGATGAACCATGACATCACCAGTGGACCTATTGCTTCGAATGCACCAGTCATTAAAAAGCTTTAGATCTTCAAGATATTTCTTGAGCTAATAATTAATCAGTGTTTTCATGACCTTGGAAAGAAGGGACGTAAGTGCAATCGGTCGATAAATTAGAGGGTAAAGAAGATTCGCTTTTTTTGGAAATGGGCTGGACAAATGCAGTTTTCCATCCTCTCGGATCGAGACCTGAGCAGTAGGACAGATGATTGTCAAGCACTGAGATCTTTTCTGAAGAAATGGAAAAATCTTGATATTTATACTACTACCCATTTTTCAAAGATCTGCCGCCATTGTTGCAGATAACTTCATTCTCTTCGGTATCCCTGGACACATCAATATCGCCGTTTCTATAATTTCTTTTTCTGAATTTCGTCATAAATGTTTTACATTTTTCCCAAAAAACATAAGTGTTAAGCTTTATACTGGATTCAATTCCTATTTTTTATTAAAAACATCGTACTTGCTTCGTAAATGCTATTTTCCCAAAGTTTAACCTGCCTCGAAACATTGGACCTGAAATAAAGGAGGTTATTCAAAGCTTATCCTGAATGAACGTTATATGTATTGGATTAAAATTCAAAAATTAAAAACAAAAAAACTTATCAATAACATTTTCGATCCTTATCGAGAATAGAATATGTCTATATTGCCATATTACCGCTGCATCTAGTTATGTATTTACCGTCTTTTGAGAAGAAAACCAAACAACCTATATTTATGTTTGCATTTCCTTAAGTAAACAATATTTGCCCATCAAAACGAGTAGCTACGAATATTCTTACGATCCACAGGATAGACATCGCACAAATAATATAAGATAGTGTACCTTCTGGTAAAGGGTGTTTTTTTAAGTACATATATAACCTTGAAATGGAATTGAAAAAGAATATGATTTTTACTTGCGACATCTAGGAACTACGTAGAAAGTTTTACTTTCGTAAACAAATTGGGACTCGAGATTTTAATTAAACATAACATAACAAAACGATGGTAGAGAAGTCGAAAAAAGTGGGTCCTCCGATTCCATCAGTCTGTCTGTCTAAAACATTGGGTCTATTGACTTCAAATTTGGAAATGAATGTTTTAGCCGATTCGCGTTAGGCTTTTTTAAGGCTATAAATAACAGTAGTCTACATACAAAATTTTTTGGTCAAAAATAGTAAATTCCAATCTTCCCAAAAAAACCATCCAGTTATTTTTGAATTTGCTTTACATTTTTAAGTTTTCATAGTAAGTTATTGCAATCGAATTGAAAATATTGATATTTCTCAACGTTTCAAGGTCGCTAGTGTCGAAATATAAGATTTTTAGAGGGATGTCTCTGCTTGCCTGTGTACGTTAGCACTTCCGTACGTTCGGGAATTTTTTTCGTCGTCCATAGCTCAAGAACCAGTGGAGATATCGACTCCAAATAAAATTCGTTACACAGATAATAATGCCGAAAGATTCAGAAAGAACCCTTCAAAAAATTGAGCGTGTTTCTTTACAAAGAAATAAAAAAAAAGTAACGAAATATTAAAAAAGTATATTTTTGAAAAAAAAAATACAATTATTGTTTTTTTTTTATAAATAAAAAAAACTAAAAACAAATATTTTCAACCACGAATGTTTTACAAACAAAAAATAATTTTATCTATAACAAAGAATAAAGTTTTTGACATCTGGTACAATTTTGATAAAAAATCAAATCGACAGTTTTTTTTTATAAAAAATAACGACCTAAAAAACCAATACTATAATTTGGTAAATATTTACTTTCGACTCAAATATCTTTTCAAAAATTAAAAATATTTTCTTCAAACTAATTTTATCTCGCAGAAAATATTGTTTTCGACATTCAGTAATTTTTTTTTATAAGAATCCAAAGTCAATTTTTTCATAAAAAAATAAAATCTACAAAAATTAGTACGCAAATTTGGTAAACAATTATTTTCGGATCTGGATATCTCGTGAATAATAGAAGATATTGACTGCAAATTAATTTCATTAATACAATTTGTATTTGTTTATATAAGAAATACAAGTTTTTAAGAAATATTACTAAAATTGGTAAAAATTGGTTTTCGAATAAAAATACCGTTAAAAAAAATAGATTTGTTACTGAACTGAACTTGGATTAAAACAAGGTTGCGCGCTAAGCCCCACCCTATTTTCACTGTACATAGATGATCTGCTGAACATATTACCTGGTGGTATTTATTTGAATGAATGGAACTTGAAAGTTTTAATGTATGCTATGGAACTTGTCAGTAAACCTAGGCAAATTTAAGGTCATGATCTTCAAAAAAGGAGGGGAAATGCGGGCAAGGAATGAGTGTTGGCATTATGGTGGAAAAAGTATGTAAGTGGTAAAAGAATACAAATACTTAGCTTGGCGAAACATCTTGCAAAAAAACTCATGAACTCTAATGTAGCTATAAACATGACGTGGAAAAATTGCTTTAGTTACGATTCAGTACCAAACGCAGTCAAACACAGAATTTTCGAAGCAACCTCAAAGTCAATTTTATTCTACGGGGTACTAGAAACAAAAAGAGTGATACTGTTGAAAGACTTTTATCATATTACCTCAAAAGAACTTTCACACTACCTCTTCACTTGGAGACTGGGCTATCACCGTTGTACATACAAACTATGAAGCTGCATGCAGACTATATATGTAGATCAATTGGTAAGTCGAATGCCTAAAAGAATCACAAAAATTGCAATTTGAAAAAGGAAAACTGTGGTTTAATGTTTGGAAGGAGTTGGCGATTCAGTGTGGGAAGTCTTTTGAACTAAGTTTTGCAAACGTAGAAGAATGTAGAACGATTTTCTATGATATTATTGCGGCTATTGATAAAGATATGATGCAAAGATGTATAGAAAATGCGAGACAATCAGTGCATCGAGAAATTTATTCAGCACTTAACTATTTACTCGGAGAAAACTCCTATTTTATTAACCGGTACTTATTTTTGCTTATTTTAGATTTTCATAAAAAATATTTAAATTTTTTTTCAAAATTCGATATCTTGAAAACTCGTCATTATTTTTTTATGAAATTCAAATATAAAACGTATATTTTTAAGTTCTAAATTAGTCCATACCAAAAATATTTTTAAATCAAATTAAAAAAAAAATATATATATAGACAAAAAAATGCTCTAACGATTTTCAAATAAAAATTTTAAAAAATTAAGTTTTTTTGAGAATTCAAATAGCATTTGAATTTTTAAAGACAATTTTTTTTGGCAGGAATATTTTTACATCTTAAATTACAGGTGTTATTTTTCAACCGATACTTGAGATACAGGAGCATGTTCCTGCGATCCTATTGTGCATTTTATTATCAAATTAACATGAAATCTACATCATTTGAAAGACAATCTTCTGGCACCTATTACCATAGAAAATAGTCAAGCGGGTTTATTATCTCACGATCTTTGAGGTTTGTAACGTGAAACTATACCATAACTAAAAGTTTTCTTATGGCTATTTAGCGATCGCCATCGTTTTCCAGGAAGTATGGACCAATTATTTAACCAACCCATAAAGCACACAAACAGGCACTTTTGGATAC
Source organism: Eupeodes corollae (assembly GCF_945859685.1). Lineage (NCBI taxonomy): Eukaryota > Metazoa > Arthropoda > Insecta > Diptera > Syrphidae > Eupeodes > Eupeodes corollae. Next base: position 119,648,180 of record NC_079148.1, read on the forward strand.
AATTATAAATATTATCTAAACTCAAAATACTCTCAAAATACAGCCATTTGCATTTCACCAAAAGAGAGATTCATCGCTAAACAAAATTCGCTTCTGAAAATTGGGAACAACGTCAATCATGTTTTAGGCCTATGTACTGAATCTATGCCTTGAAACTGTAGCTTTAATCATTGAACTGCCAAACTAAAATAAAAATAAATCACTTGACAGCTGTCAAAATTACCAAAGGTTAAATTATTATTTCTTAAAAAAAACACCCTATATTTAGTACATCGTTCTTTGAAGCTTCTACCGCTATGCTATGCAATGCAAAAGTGGACACAAACTTTTACAAACACATCTTGAAAAGAAAAACTCGTTGTAAACATTGAAGGAAAAGAAGTCCTTCAACTAACTTACTTTTTTTCACTCCAACTTTCAACCCAACTCGACTCAACTCAATTCTCAACTATCGGCGAAACATCGCATCCTTTAGTTTTGTTCATTCTTTTTTTGCAGTTTTTTTTTAGTTTTTGTTTTCTTTTTTTATGAAAAGAAGAAAATCCAATAAATTGGCAGACCTTCGATTGCTATTATAACTTTGTTCAAGTTCGTCCTTTATAGTTCATTCCTCTCATAAAAACCAAATCAAACCAAACAATTTTCTCGATTATTCTCTTACACAGGTATTATGTGTTGTCGGAAAATTTTATATTTTACATTCAAATATTGAAATATTGAAATATCCATGTTCCACCACAGGAAGGACCTACCCTCTCCAGACTCACAGACAAAAGTTTGATTTTTATTTTGGTTGTTTTTTTTTTTGTAATTTTTGATTCGGTCCCATGATGTTGGTTATGGTTAGGTTGAATGGTGCTCTGTTTCAACAGAATCGAAGGATACAGCTGCATCCGCTAAAATAGCAAAAAGATACTGCGACGACGACTATGATGATGATGATGACGATGGCAATGGTGAATATTCTGATGCCCGCAGTTGTGCAAATGCAAAGTAACTGAACCGACTGAAAATTTCGTTTTAATTGAAATTGCAAGGATTCCCTGATTCGAATTCCATTGAACGTGAGTGCAGCAGACTATCGACCAACCATCAAGGCTCTTCGAATTGGGAGCAAACCGACGACGACGATGACTAGGAAGACGAGACGACGAAACAACAAGCAACGATGATGTCTGATGGGAGTTTTTAGTTGGCATTGGATTTCTCATCGTTCTAGACAACGACGACGACGATGACTACGATTCTGACGACCTCTCTCTTCTCGTCTAATAGAATCAATGAGAGTTTTGAATTTGATTCTGATTTGATTTCATTTAGAAAAAGACAAGGAAATATGAGCTGGAGCATCCATCAGACCTTCTGAGTCCTGACCCCTAGAGTTTTATCATCAGCTGATATGCAGCCAGACAGACAAATACGTTGTTGTCGTCGTCGTCCTACAGACAAGATTAATCGGGCTAAAGCCGCTTTCGCATATGAATTCACAAAAAGGATGTATCTTCCTTCCTTATATATGTAATTGGCCTCGAATGGGTGGAATAATATTACAACCAGGGATCGCATTTCAACATTTATTTTATTCCATCATAGACTGCTGGTTGGTATCGGTATCGGTATGAGGATAAGTATGAGTACAAGTTTGAGTATGAGTACATAAATATAATCTGACGAAATCTGACTAATTGTTTTCTGGATCAAAGGGAATCAAATTTGATATGGTTTTTGGTCTTCTATTCGAGTCCTTGATTTGCATTATTGATTTTTCGGGTGAGTAACATTGTATGAAAGGGTTGTTTGTTTGAATGAGTTTTCATTAAGCATAAAAGGGGTGTTGTATGTGTTGCATCACTTGAACGATAAATTACTTAATTAAATTCGAATTCGAAAGCAAAACAAAAATACAGCCAAGGTATGATCGGAGTTTATGTACAAAAATAGTCATACTTGCTGTGAGTTGGTTGGAAAACAGTCTAGAGGAGATATGTAGGCTTATACATTTAACTTTTTTCCTCAGATTTTCTTTGATACCTACATTGTATCTAAATTAATTTTAAAAGCTTCTTCTGGTTCTTGAAAAATATTTTCCGGTTTAGTAGGAATTCATCTAAAATGAGTCTTGTATTTGTCTAAGTTTATAAAAGAAATAAACAATAATAATGTCAATAAAATGACATGATCTTTAATTGGATACCTTTAGGTTTTCTGCAGATAATTGAGTCAGAACACAGTTTTGATACATTTTTAATGATATTTGGTGTATTTTTTGTATGTATGTTTGTAAGAAAAAATAATCAATTTAATTCTTCAAAATAAATTAACCGAAGTTCGAAGATATCCCTTTTCGGGATATAAAATCTGTGTCTTGAATCTTTTAATATTTAATGAATTGAAATGAATATTTTTAAGGGAAACCAATTGATGTATATAATTTATATATATAAACAATGGAGAAAATATCATCAATATGATAGTACATACCAAAACCATTAGTTTTCATCAACATCCTCTTTTCGAAGGAGTTCGAAACAATAGACACTATCACTGTCGAAAAGAGTTCCAAACTGTATTGTTTTAGGGGATTGGAATTATCATGTGTACATTTTTATTCGGAATTTGAGTACAATTTTTGTAGATTTTCTGTTGGATTTAAAAAAAAAATACTGAATATCAAAAGCAATATTTTCTGTGACAAAGCTAAGTTTGAATCTCAAATTTTTGAAAAGATACGTCTTAGACATAGTTAAATGTTGCATAAGTATGAAGTCCAATGCCACTGGTGCTGATGATTTGAATCCTATTTTCATTAAAGGTATTCTTCCTTTGATTTTACCCTATTTACACATGTAATAAATTCAATCCTTACCACTGGCATTTTTTCACATCAATAAAAAAAGCAAAAATAATTCTTATATCCAAAAACTCTCTTTGCAATGAATTAAGACCAATTTCAATGCTTCTTTTTCTGTCTTAGGTCTGTAAAAGGATAATGCAAAAACAATAAAGCAACTTGATCAGCCGCAACAACCTTTTAGTCGATGTTCAATCAGGTTTTCGTTCACACCATAGCTGAACTCAATAGTGTTAATGTAACTTTTTGAGTCCTATTAGACTTTTCAAAAGCATCCGACATGGTGAATCACTCGATACTTCTGCATAAACTGCGTCACAGATTTAACATATCTTCAAAACCTATTAAACTGCTTTCTTCCTTTTTGAATGATAGAAAGCAAGCCGTTTTCTTATATGAAAGTCTCTCCGATTTTCTCCCGATTCAACAAAAAGTTCCCAAAGGATCAATTTTACCCCTCCTTCTATTTTCATTATATATGAATGAAATCGGTTTCATTATAAATCAAGTATCAAAACATTTTTATGACGCTGTCCTTTGGGTTTAATTGACGACTGTGCTTTCACCCTGAACCAAGAACTAGAAAAGATATCCTACTGGGCGTCGCGTCGTGCGATGGGTTGGTTCTCATCGCAAGCAAATGCAAATGCCTGGTTATATCAAGAAAAGAATTCGACTTAACATACTTTCCTTCCATATTTTTAAACCAGAACCTATTAGAATTCGTAAATTCCAATAAAAATCTAGTTGTAGTCTTTAATAGAACATTGACCTGGAATGACCGCATTAACCAATTAGTAGGTAAAACTTATGGAACGCTTAGAACGCTGTGGACTGCCCAAAACATCACTCAATTTAAAAACAGACTAATGCTAGCAAGGACTTTAGTTATACCTGTTCTCACTCATGGATTCCAAATTTTTTACAACTGCGATTCCATCAGCAAAATTAAATTAAACATCGCATTCAATAGTATCATTCGATACATCTTTGAGTTAAGAAGGTTCGACCATGTTTCACGTTTGCAACAGATTCTACTTAATATTCCTTTTAATGATTTCATGAAGCTTTGAACATTGATACTGTTTTTTTAAATCTTGAAAACACGTCAACTAGCTTATCTGTTTGAAAAAATCAAAATGATCGACATTGGTAATTTTGTCAAGCTTTTCGTGTTTGACCTCAGAAAGGAAATTTTTCATCGCTGCATGTCGCCTGTGTAGTACCCGTGACATAATGGTTAGTGCGTTGGACGTTAGAGCAAAAGTGTAGTGAAGTACGACGGTATCTAGTTAGATCAGTATTTATATTTCGACAGACATATAAATGCTGCTCTGACCAGGGCCAGAGGAGCCTTCGCTCTGACGAAACGGCTGTTTTTTAGCAGTCGACTTGACGCCAGAGTAAAGGTAATTTACTACATGGCCCTCATACGGACGATGATCGTTTATGGTTGTCCTGTGTGGTTCAACGTTGCCCCTTCCCAGAGAGAAGTTTCGGGTGTTCGAGCGGCAGTGTTTACGACGCTGTACCGGCTTATATCGAACAGCCGAATCTTCTTATGTGCATTACTATTCCAACGAGGTCCTATACAACGGGGCTCGAATCAACAGAATTGACAATTCGTGATAAAACTCGTTCGAGGTCACATTGCAAGAGCTATGTCTTCGACCAACAATTTAATTTTCGGGGCGTTCTATCCGAACGACGAGTATTTTGAGAGTGCAAGCTTGAGCGGCTTCATTCCCCCAGAGGCATTCCTCATTTTAGTTAGATGCTGTGTGATACAGGATAGATTGGCAGTTCCGTTAATCTACCACGTCAGACGACGAACCGTGGATAGGCGACTCCTGTACAATCGGGACGTTATGGCACAAGGCGGAGCAGAGCTCCTTCGGTTCAGTAGGGCTATGTCCGAACGGGACCGAACTGATAGGGTGAAGCAGGAGAACCAGTTTTGGTGGCTTCAATCGGCACATGATAGTGGATAGTTGGGATGGCCGGCTTACATACTTGTTTAATAGTATTAGCGTTTAGTTTTAAGTAGAATAGTCATGGTGGCACGAAAAAAAAAATACAAACAACAAAAGACTTGGATGCGACCCACACTGATAACTTCCCATCCCGTCTGTCGATTTGTCTTGCTTAAAAGTTTGTCTATATGTACTCGTATCAATTTTTACCAAATTTGCGTACTATTTTTTGTAGATTTTATTTTTTATGAAAAAACGGACTGTTGGATTTTTATATAAAAATTACTGAAGATTGAAAACAATATTTTCTGTGAAATAAAATAAGTTTGAAGCCAATATTTTTAATTTTTGAAAAGTTATTTGAGCCGAAAGTAAATTTTTACCAAGTTTTAGTGTAGTTTTTTTTTAGAGTTTTATTTTTTGTAAAAACAACTGTAAATTGCAATTTTTTAAAAATTTTACCAAATGTTGAAAACAATACTTTTTATAAGATAAAATTAGTTTGAAGCCAATATTTAAAAATTTTGAAGAGATATTTGAGTTGAAAATCAATTTTTACCAACTTTTATACATTTTTATTTAGGTTTTTATTTTTTGTAAAAAAACGGTCTATTCGATTTTTCTCAATATTTGTCCTAAAGTTGAAAACAATATTTCTTATAAGATAAAATAAGCTTGAAGTCTAAATTTCAAGTTTTTGAAAAGATATTTGAATCGATATTCAATGTTTACGAACTTTTAGTAAAGTTTTTCTTAGATTTTTATTTCTTATAAAAAAAACTTTCAATTAGATTTTTCTGAACATTTTATCAGATGTCAAAAACATTATTTTTCGTTGCACAAAATTCTTTGAGAGATGAAATCGTAAAATTTTGGAGGGGACACATTTTTTTCAGTTTTATTGATTTATAAAAAAACCGTTATATTTATTTTTTTTCAAAGAAATATACCTGTTTGGTATCACGTTACAATATATCATATAAAATTTAATTCAAGTCTCTAGCGTTTTTGGTTCGTAAGATATTTAGGGTTAACCAAAATGTGCACCTTTTTTTCAAACTGCTATGGTAAAAAAACCACCCACGCAATTTTCTTGAAAGCCTTTTCTGCATTTTTCTGCCTTATTATCTGTATAACAAAATTTATTTGAAGTTGATATCTCTTCCGATTCTTGAGCTATGGAGGACGAAAAAAACGTCGCGAACGTACGGACGTACACGTACGTACACACGCACGCACAGACATCTCTCTTAAAATCTTTTATTTCGACTTTCTATGGGAAGTTAAAAAACAAAAAAACAAAATAATACAAAAAAAAACAAAAAGACAACAAAATATGAAAAACAAAAATTTTAGATAGTTAGATTTGCTGCTGAGGTTGTTCAAGTTTTAAGTAGTTTATAGGTAGAATAGGTAGTTTAGGTTAGCTTTATGTTTTATTTAAGGACCTAATTTTAAGTAGTTTGGAAGTAAAAATAAAAAAGGATATTGATATTAGTTTAGAATCGACAAATCCTTCAGGAGTAATTCTTGTCATGAAAAAGTGCTTCCTCAAACTAGCCGTTCGAATTTGGCCTTAAATTGTACGTCCCTTCCATTCCTGATAACAACACTCGTACACAGGAATGGTTGAGAGTTGTAAGTCACTAGGCCCTGGTTCACAACGGATTGTTGCACTACCCAATTTATTTTATTTTTATGTCGCTTCTGAAACGTTGTTTTTCGTTGCACAAAATTATTTTGGAGAAGGATCATTTATTAATCATAAAATATTCGAGGTAAAATAGTTTATTTCAGTTGTTTTGATCTATAAAAAAAAACGGTTCATTGCATTTTTTTCCAAAAATATACTAGTTATTGGCTTGTGAGATATTTTGGGTTAACCAAAATGTTCACCTTTTTTTAATTTCTATGGTAAAAAAACCACCAACATTTGTATAACAAAATTTATTTGGAGTCGATATCTCTACTGGTTCTTGAACTATAGACTTCGGGAACGTACATACACACGAACGCAAAGACTTTAAAACGTCGAGAAATGTCAAAATTACCAATTCGACAAATCATACCGATTACAACAATTTCCCATGGGAAGTCAATATTCCTGCTGTTTGCGATAGTGTGTTTGAAGAGCCGTCCACCTCAACTCGTTGTAGTGCTCAACCATTGCACCTCTCACGCTCGTCGTTGATGAACATTATTCATAAGGACTTGCATTTGCTCGCTTTCAAGGTGAAACTTTTAAATGCCCGAATTGGAAGATACATGTTGATGATATGTGCTTTCAACAGGACGTTACCACTTGTCACACAACAAATTCAATTGCCGTGTTATATCACGTGATGCCTTAAGACTATTAGCCTCATCATTTCAAGAGCTAAAGAATGAATTCAGCACATTAAGAGCATAGAACCTCAATTATGCCTCAGCACCATCGAAAATTCGGACCATCGCGTCGGATGGATTTGTGAAGCTGAGGTCGTGGCTAGGGTTATACACTATTATTAGCCGAAATCTAAAAATATGCCTTTCATAAGATGGTCTCTTTACGAAGAACAAACAATAATTCTCAAATAAATATTTATTAAGTCTTTTCCATAAGTCTAGACAATCGTTCTAATTTTGTCGTTCTAAATACCACCAACATTGTAAAAGTGTCACAACCTCTCACAACCATTAGGCAAAAGTTTATTAAATAGACTTTTGTTTTTTTGCTCTTGTCCTTTCCTAAGCAACATAAACTATCCCTCCACATAGCTATACTTATAAGAATAACCGTTAAGTACCGCCGTAAGTCTTTGAAAATATTTTGTAACAAAGAAACTTTATACTCTCTTTGCTTAGTCTATAGGTATACATACACACTTACCTTCCTACAAGGCAACACAAGTAATCCTTTTTTTTTGGTCTCTCTACGTTCGCTATGCAACTTTCTTCTGCTTTCTGTTGTCTCCAAGACATAAACGAAGAAAGGATACAAAGAAAAGCAAAAAAAACTAGAAAACAGATCTAAATTAGACGGTTTTTTATGTGAAATTTATTCATTAAACTCCTCGAAGACGATGACGACGAAGAAGAAGAAGTCTTTTCTAAAGGACTTCTCTCGGCTTTCCTGTGATGGCAGCAGCAGTAGAAGTGAAAGAAAAAAATATTACACACAAAAAATATCAAAAAGAACTAAAACGCTTCCGCATTGTCCTTATTGCCGGCAAATTTTCCCTTTTTTTCTATCGCTGATTTTTCTTTTTTCACTTTTTTTTTGTATTGCTGTACGAAATAAAAACTTTCTGCGGAGCTATTGCTTTTTTTATCCTTTAGTTTGGAGCTTTTTTTAAAACCAACTTCCCTCCGTTCTCCCTCGGAACGATATAGGAAGAGGGATTTCCAAACCCCAAGACATGATAACAACATGAAAAAAGGATACGTATTTACCAGTTTAAACAAAAAAACGAAAAAATCGCTTGAAATAAAAAAAAAAAGAAAATAAAAAATAAAGAAAAACAAGAAAACCGGAAAACAAAAAGAAAATTTTACAGAAGTTAATTTAAACAGTAAAAAGTAAGAAAGATTTTTACAAGCGAAAAATGCAAATTTATGAAACAATTCTGACATCCTTCGTCCCCATTGCGCCGCTTAAAGTCACATTAAAGTTACTCACAGAGAGAGAAAAAGAGAGGGAGAGTTAGAATTGAAGAAAGTAAGAGAGAAAATCAGCAGAAGCTGAAGAAATCCTTAAAGGATGTGATGGAATTTATTTTTTTGTTGCTCTCAAAAAATTACACACAAATTAAATGCAGGTGTGCCTCAGTTCTGTGCTGGTGGTGTGGTGCGGTATGGTGTTGAGGTGAATTCTACACCAGTGCCAGTGCCAGCTTCAAAAAGGATTATAAATCACTTCCTTTGAATCACACATCTAGATGTTGGCGGCAGCAGTGGCATTGGTAAGGGGGAAGTGATGGCAACAGAAGCAGGAGCCGCGTGTTGTGTTCGGTTTAGAGGGCGGTGAAGAAGGAAGAGGTAGAAGTAAAAGCGGTGTGCATTCATTCAATCTGCGATGATTATCCTGGCGACATTGTTGCTTTTGTGAGAGGGTGTTCTTGTTGTTTTTGTTTTCGTTTTGTTGTTGTTGTTGTTTGGTTGGTTTTTGATGATTCCACTGTGGCGTAAAATATTCAACAGGACTTATCACATGCTCACATGAATTACCAAACAGAGAAGAGGACTTTTTATCCAATTTTTGTATTTTGTTTTTTTTTTTAGCATGCGGATCTTGATGGAAGGATTGGAAGAAGGGATGGTTGGAACGTAGGTGAGCAGTATCACGAGTTACTCTATACTTCGTCGTCGTCGTGTCGTATATGTATATGCGGGTGGGCCAAGCCAATTTGAATACTGAAGCAGCAGCATCCTCTTTTGTTTGTGATGCATAGTATTTCCTTGGGCTTGGGATATTCGAGAATCGAGAGAGTAGATAAAGCAAAAGCTTTTTCCAGAGTCAGCGATGTGAATGCCATGATGCTGCTGCAGATTTAGGGATTTGCTTTTCGAGGTTGATGGTACATATCGTTGCTTTTTTTTCTAGCCTTTTTTCAATTTTTTTTGTGAATGTCCTGGCATCAAGAAGAGTGGAAAGCATGCATGCATGAGGAATCAGTAAATTGCTGAGTGATATTGGATGCAGCTGTGGATAAGAAAAATGCGGAGATTGAGTTTGCAGTGGGGGTTTGGGGGAAGAGAGGGTTTTATATGGTTGGGTGCCAAATTTACTTTTCACTCTTCTTATAAAAAAAGGACCAAAAAAATGTATATGTATCGTAAGTAGCGATATGGCTGGGTTTTGTATGCTAAGAGTTCATAAATTCAGTTATTGAGTAGTGGTTGGGAAATTTTTGAACGTTGCTCGGTCTTTGGTTGTTCATACCTACATAGGTCCTTTATATGGCAAATTTAAGAGGAGACAATGAAGCAGAATTATGCGGATTGATTTAAAAAAAAAAGGTTTATCGGATCGCTAGCAGACCCCATTTTATATACGTACAAGTATGAATGTTGAAGTACTAGTCTGTGCACTTATATGATGATACACTCATGATTTTACAGTAAAGTTGTTCATTAGCATGAGAGTGTCTGATTTATGGAGATTAAAAGCTTTAACTTTTCGTTGTATGAATTTATTAAAATTGTGTATAAGTACTGAAAGTAGTAGAGATATGAAATTGAAGGTAGTTTGCATAGGTACTTAAATGCTATATGGATAGGAATTAACATTTATTTTCAAACCTATGTTTTCCATAGATAAAATAAATACGCGCTTAACAAATTCAGTTGTAAAAAAAGAAACCCAATTCCGAAAAAAAACTTATGTTGGAAATTTATCAAGATTACTTGCCAAGGAATTTAAACATATTTGATGGTTTTGCAATCAAGTTGCAACGAACATGTTGCATCTAACAAGTTTGATGGTTAAACAAACATCTTGCAACGAGAATGTGGTATTAATTGCATAGCATTAAAATTGTTGCACCTGCAACCATAAGATTTTGTACTAACATATTCAATTTTCAATCATTCCAGCCCACCTTGTTTTGATCAGCTAGTTTTAAAAATCGACTGTTTCAAAAACTGTTAAAAATCGATTTTTTCAAAAACTGCTTTTGGTAAAAAAAGAGAAATGTTCAAATGGTAGACATATGCATTCAAGAGGGCACCAGCGTCCACAGGTTTTTCTCAAAACCCACCTCTGTCTCTCAACTCCTACTTTCAGCTTCCCGTGGTGAATTCACGAGATGGAATCAACGGTGGCGTCTAAAGTTCCAGTAAGGTTGAACTACTTAGTGAACACCTTATAGGGCTTACTGTTGACAACCTACGTAAACGAATTAAAGACAACGAACTTCGGATATTTAAGTGGAATGTTAGGTCCCTTTACAGACCACGTGCGGCCAAAGAATAAGCGGAGGCCCTAGACTGCTATAAAGCAGACATCACCGCCATTCAGGATATACATGGGATGGGCCGGACAAAAAGAGGATGAAAAAGTGCGACATTTACTAGTGCGACTGCTACCGAGAAAACCAACAGCGCTTATTTGGATGGAGCTTTGTCATTGGAGCCAGACTTAGGCAAAAAATCTTGAGCTATAGGTGCATCAATGAGCACCTCATGACCATACGCATCAAGGTTAAATTTAGCAACATCAGCCCATATGCGTGCACGCCCCCACAGAAGAGAAAGACGACAATACCAAAGATATGTTGTTTTAGCTCCTAGACAAAACATATGAGCAGTGCCCTAGCTACGATATTAAAATTGTCCTGGGCGATTTTAATGCCAAGCTAGGAAGGGAAGACATCTTTGGTGGAATAATCGGGAAGAACAACCGGCACGACAACACTTCCGACAACGAATTCAGGCTCATAGATTTTGCTGCGGGGCGAAACGTCATGGTAGCCAGTGCTTGTTTATCACACCTCAACATACTTAAAGGAACTTGGACTTCTCCAGATCAATCAACCGTCAACCAGATTGACCATATTGCGATCGACGCCAGACACGCTTCCAGCATTATGGATGTACGAACTTACCGAGGAGCTAACATCGACTCGGACCACTACCTTGTTGTAGCCAAGGTAGCACTTCGGATTTCCAGACCCAAGGCAAAACAGGGAGGTGCTGGGAGAAGATACAACGTCGAACGGCTATAATCGCCCGAGATCGCCAAATCCTATTCCGACAGAGTTACGAGCAACCTCTCTCGAAGTTCTCTGTCGCCAACACAATGTATCGAAAACCAGTGGCAACATTGCCAAGATGCATTCAGAGAAGCCGCCTCTGATGAGTTGGGTTTCAAGCAGCCACCAACAAGGAACCCCTGGTTTGATGAGGAATGTCAGCAAGTAAATACAGCCAACCAACAGGCACGCAAAGCTGCGCTGCATAGAAGGACGAGAACTGCTCATGAGCTCTATGAGCATAAGAGGCGACAGGAACGCCGACTTCTCAGAAGGAAAAGAGAGGGTATGAGAAGCGTGCGGTCGAAGATGTTGAGAAGTTTTAAAGCAGAAATGAAGTTTGACATTTTTATGAACAGGTAAAACGAAATTCACAGGTACATAAACCTAGAACCGAAGGCTGCAAAGACGAAAGTGGAAACATCATAGTGGAATAGCAGTCAATGCTGAGGATATGGAAGGACCACTTCTGCAGACTGTATAACGGCGACGACGAACTGAATTCCGCTGTCAGGCATAGACGTCGAAAGCCAACAATCCCGTCCTTCCGACTTAGACTAAGTAAAGATTGCCATATCTAAGCTGAAGTTTAATAAAGACGCTGGAGCGGATGGCGTGAATGCCGAGCGCTTTAAAGCAGGTGGAGATAAGTTGGTTAGGAGCATGCACCAACTTATCTGTTAAATATGGACCCCAGTATTGTTTGCCCGATCCTGAAAAAAGGAGACCCTCTAAACTGCACCAACTACAGAGGAATCAGTCTACTTAACATCGCCTATAAAATCTTCTCTGCCGTAATATGTGAACGCCTTAAACCTATCGTCAACAAACTGATAGGTCTTTAATAGTGTGGTTTTAGACCAGCAAAGTTCACAGTCGATCAAATATTCACATTACGGCAGATCCTGGAAAACCCCCAGGAACACCAAATCGACACCCACCATCTTTACATCGATTTCAAGGCCGCAAATGACAGCATCTAAAGCGACGAGCTGTATACAGCCATGTCTAGTTTTGGCATCCCTGCCAAACTCGTCCGTTTGTGCAGGATGACCATAGAAAATTCACGCGGTTCAAAAAGGTTAAAAACAAGTTAACAAAACCTTTCGATGTCAAGAACTCAGCGTGATGTCAATGGGGCTTCTGTGAGTATTGAGGCAGAGACGGCAAAAATGGGTTTGACGGTTAATGAGGGCAAAACAAAGTACATGCTGTCGTGAAGAAAGAGCCATCGACAAACGTAACTTTGAGGTAGTCAAGGACTTGGTCTACCTTGGCTCCGCTGTAAACGCAGAAAACAACACCGGCACTGAGATCAAACGAAAAACAGCTCTTGCTAATTGCTGTTTCTTTGGGCTAAGAAAGCAATTGAGTAGCAAAGCCCTCCCTCGAGGGACCAAAGTATCGCTATTTAAGACCCTTATCATCCCCGTCCTGCTATACGGTACAGAAGCATGGAATATGAAAAAAGCGGATGAAAGCACCTTGAGTCGTTTCGAGAGAAAAGTTCTTCGTGTGATCTACGGTCCCGTATGCATCAAAGGGGAGTGGAGGAGAAGATGGAACGACGAGCTGTACAGTACGGGCTGTACAGCGACGTAGACTTAGCCAGAATGGTGAAAGTCCAACGACTAAGATGGCTGGCACAGAACAGCACAGTAGAGGAAGACCCCGAATCAGGTGGCGCGCACAAGTAGAAAGTGACCTGAGCCAACTCTGAGCGTGAAACTGGAGACATCGAGTTAACGAGTTAGATGAAGAAGTTTGTTGGGTTAGGCCCTACTTCACACTGTAGCATGACCAGTAAGTAAGTAAGACCACCCTTTCTCTTTTTTACCAAAAATAGTCTTAAAAAAAAAAGCTAAGTTAATAAAGCTTTGATTGTAAGACTGAAAGTTTTTCCTATTCCACTTAATTATTTATTTTTATTTATTCATGTTCATTCAAATTAAAGACAAAACTCTTTAATAAATGATTCCAACAAATTTTGATTTTATTCCTTTAAAAAATAAAAACCATTAAATCCTTCGAAATTGAAAGGCAACAAATCCACAAAGGGAATATTCTATAGCAATTCAGATCTGTACTTCTGTCTCGTCTTCTTTTCATCATCAATGAATAGCTATAGCAAATTAATCTAGTGCTCACTGTTGCACTTCACCGCCCACCATTAATGGTTTCCAACCGTACCAAACCATCCCATTGCGTCGCCACAGGACGATGGGGCCATCAAGCAGCAATTTGTGTACATAGTACATACCAGTGTTTATTATGGTCTCTCTCTCTCTAAAGTTTATGTTCAATCTTCCTCTGTGTCTCTACGCCCTCTGTGCTCTTGCCTTCAAACAATTTTTTGGTTGAATATTCATTTCAAGGACATAGTCATTTACTTTTCGAATTCATTTCGCCATTCGATGTCCTTGATGTTGATGGTAATGATGATGATGATGGTGATGATAGAATGAGCAGGAGGAAACAGAAATCATTTCGATAATAATAATTTCTTTGGGATCCTCCAGGGAATTATCATCAACTATGATGGTGATGGGGACTATTTCGTTAGAAATTAAGTTTTTCTATTCGCAAGACATTTTTTTTGAGAGAAATACAAGATATAATGTTTAGGTGCTTTCCAACAAAAAATTAAATATCCTTTTAAAAAAATACTTTTATAACTAAGGAAAGTATAATGCTAACAATTTACGATATCTTCAATAATGTATATAATCATAAATTTATATAAATATTTAAAACTTAAATACACAAAATTGAAATATTAACCAGAATCACACGCCGGCCGCTGCCGCCCTTATTGAAATCTGCTGCTAATGGATGCGAAATGAAAATCATACCTATAGAATAATTATTATTAAGCGTTCTAAATTGTTTGCTTTAACGATACAACAGTGAGTTGACGGCCACAGGTTTCGCAAATACTGTTGATTTCCATCGTGTGGCAATAATTGAAATGCGGTACGCGGTACCTGTCCGTAATTAGGACAAATTGTTTGGGGTAAACAACAACAGTCAGCGTAACAAGCTTGAATACCAGTATAAGATAAAAGCAATTCTCTTCAGTATAACTCTTAGAATCATCAAGCGATTTTTAAAAAACACTTTTTTGATCTTTGACAGTTATATTATTGAGCTTTATTATTGATAAATTGTTGCCATGTATATCCGTTCTGCCAGGGTTATATAAGCTTATAAATTATTAACTTATCATAGGAAGTTATTGTCTCGACGTTTCAAGGTCCCTAGAGTCAAAATATAAAATCTTTACGAAGATGTCTGTGCGTGCGTGTATACGTATGTACATCCGTACGTTCGCGACGTTTTTTTCGTCGTCCATAGCTCAAGAACCAGAACAGATAACGATTTCATATAAATTTTGTTTTTAGATAATAACGCAGAAAGATGCAGAAAGGGATCTCAAGAAAATTGAGTGGGTAGTTTTTTTTACCATAGCAGTTTGAAATTTTGGTTAACCCTAAATATCTTACGAACCCAAAACGCTAGAGACTTGAATTAAATTTTATATAATATATTGTAACGTGATATCAAAGAAGTATATTTTTGAAAAAACTAGATATAAGGGTTTTTTATAAATCAAAAAAAAATGAAATAAAAATCAAAGAAGTATATTTTTTGAAAAAATCCATATAAAGGTTTTTTTTATAAATCAAAAACACTGAAAAAAAAATTGTCACCTCTAAAATTTTACGACTAAAATACGATTTCATCTCCAAAACAATTTTGTGCAACGAAGAATAATGTTTTTGACATTTGGTAAAATTTTGAGAAAAATCAATTTGATAGTTTTTTTATAAAAAATAAAAATCTAAAAAAAAACACTACTTAAAGTTGGTAAAAATTTAATATCGATTCAAATAACTTTTCAAAAACTAGAAATTCAGGCTTAAAATTAATTTTATCTTAAAAGAAATATTGTGTTCAACATTCTGAAAAATGTTGAGAAAAATCGAATTGACAGTTTTTGTACAAAAAAATAAAAATCGGAAAAAATTAATAAAAGTTGGTAAAAATTATTTTCGACTCAAATATCTTTTCAAAAATTTGAGATAAACGCTTCTAACTAATTTTTACTTATAAGAAATATTGTTTTTAACATTAAGAAAAATTTTGAGTAAAATCGAGTTGGCAGTTTTCCTACATAAAATAAAAACCTAAAAAAAATGTATAAAAGTTATTAAAAATTGATTTTTGACTCAAATATCTTTACAGCCATCCAAGAAGTGCGATGGGATGGACCGGGCAAACGCAAACTCAAATACTGCGATATATACTAAGACGACTGCTACCGAGAGCAAAGACAGCGTCTATTTGGGTGTGGATTTGTTGTTGGAACTAGACTCAGGCAAAAAGTCTTGAGTTTCAACAGTATGAGCGAGCGCATCACGACAATCCGCATCAAGGCTAAATTCGCCCACATAAGCCTAACATGCGCGTATGTCCCAACAAACTAGAAAGATGAAGACACCAAAGACATATTCTTCGTAGCATGCAGTTCACGCATCTTAATATCCACAAGGGGACTTGGAAATCTCTTGATCAATCAACCGCCAACCAGATTGACCACATTGCGATCGACGCACGACACTTCTCCAGTATCCAGGATATCCGAACATTCCGAGAGGCGAACATTGACTTGGACCACTACCTCGATGTAGCTTAGGTACAGCTACGGATATCCCGATAAAAGCCAAAACAAGGAATTACTGTGAGAAGATTCGACATGAAAAACAAATTAAGGGTACCAGCCACGAACCGAAGCCTGTAAAGACGATTAGGGGAACATCGTAGTAGAACCACAGTCGATGCTGAGAATATGGAAAGATCACTTCTCCAAATTAAATAACGGCGATGAAGAACCGAATTCCGCTGTAAAGGAGATAGAACGACTCAACCTCGGCGACGCAGATCAACAATTCCGCCTACCCGACCTTGACGAAGTGAAGATAGCTATATCTAAACTGAAGTCAAACAAAGCTGCTGGAGCTGACGGCATCGCTGCCGAACTATTCAAAGCAGCAGGCGATGACTTGCTACCGAGCATGCACCAACTCATCTGCAAAATATGGTCGGAAGAAAGCATGCCCGATGAGTGGAATCTCAGCATAGTGTGCCCGATACATAAGAAAGGAGACCCTCTAAACTGCGCCAACTACAGAGGCATCAGTCTCCTTAACATTGCGTATAAGATCCTCTCTGCCGTATTATGTGAACGTCTGAAGCCATTCGTCAACAACCTGATTCGTCCTTATCAGTGTGGCTTCAGACCAGGAAAGTCCACTATCGACCAAATATTCACACTACGGCAGATCTTGGAAAAAACCCAGGAGCTTCAAATCGATACCCACCATCTCTTTATCGATTTTAAAGCCGCGTATGAAAGCATCTATAGGGAAGAGCTCTACCGAGCAATGTCTAGTTTTGGCATCCCTGTCAAACTTATCCGTTTGTGCAGAATGACGATGGAGAATGCACGCTGCTCTATCAAGGTCGGAAAAGATCTCACCGATGCATTTGATGTCAAAAACGGTTTTAGACAAGGCGATGCACTGTCATGCGACTTCTTCAATACCGTTTTGGAAAGAATTGTGCCAAAACCCAACCGTCAACACTAGAGGCACAATCTTCCAAAAGTCCATCCAATTACTAGGATACGCAGATGATATTGACATAATTGGAAGATCAAAGAGTGATGTCAGTGGAGCGTTTTTGAGCATTGTGACGGAAGCGAAGAATGGGGGCAAGACCAAGTTTATGGTGTCATCAACGAAGGACATTGAACGACGACGTCTTGGACAAAACGTCACCATGGACAGCTATAACTTTGAGGTATTTAAGGACTTTGTCTACCTAGGCACTGCTATTAATACAGACAACGACACCAGCGCTGAAATCAAACGAAGAATAACTCTTGTAAATCGCTGCTTCTTTGGACTTAGAAGGCAATTGAGAAGTAAAGTCCTCTCTCGAGCATAAGACACTCATCATTCCGGTTCTCATTTATGGCGCTGAGGCCTGGACCCTGTCAGAGAAAGATGAGAACGTCTTAGGATGCTTCGAGAGAAAAATTCTTTGTGTGATTTTTGGTCCCGTACGCATAGATGGAGAATGGAGGAGAGGATATAACGACGAACTGTACGGGACACAGCGACACCGACCTAGTTACCAGAATTAAAGTCCAACGGCTTAGATGGCTAGGTCATGTAGAGCGGATGGACATCAACGCTCCAGCCCAGAAGGTCTTCGAATCCATTCCCAAGAGACGGCCGGCGCGGCTCTGTAGAGAAAGACCGCGACTCAGGAGGCGCACCCAGGTGGGAGAAGACCTCCACCAACTTGGCGTGTGAAACTGGAGACAGCTAGCTAGGGACCGAGCTGGCTGGAGACGCATGTTGGTTGAGTCGCAGGTCCGCCCCGGACTGTAGCGCCACCTTAAGTAACTAAGTAAGTATCTTTTCAAAACTTAAAGATATTGGTTTAAACTACTTTTATCTTTTAAAAAATATTGTTGTTTACATTCAGTAAAATTTTGTCAAAAATCGAATTTACAGTTTTTGTACAAAAAATTGAAAACCTAAAAAAAGTTTACAAAAGTTGGTAAAAATTGATTTTCGACTCAAACAGCTTTCCTTTTTTTTCTTTAAAGTTTGAAATATTGGCTTCAAACTAATTTTATCTTATAAGAAATATTGTTTTTAACATTTGATAAAATTTTGAAAAAAATCGAATTGACAGAAATAAAACTAAAAAAAAAAAAAACAATACTAAGACTTGGTAAAAATTTACTTTCGACTCAAAACATTTTTTAAAAATTAAAAATATTGACTTCAAACTTATTTTATTTCACAGAAAATATTGTTTTCGATATTCAGTAATTTTTATATAAAAATCCAACACTCCGTTCTTTCAAAAAAAATAAAATCTACAAAATTTGGTAAAAATTGATACGAGTACACTTAGAAACACTTTTAAACAAGACAAATCAAAAAACGGGATGGGAAGTTATCAGTGTGGGTCGCATCCCAGCCTCTTTTTTCTTTTAATTACTCAAGATTTCTCAAAAAATATCTCTCTTTCTTGTAAATATTGACAACCGTTTATTGCTTTGCGAAACACACTGTATCTCATTACCGACGACGACGCTAATGTTCAGTTGAGTGCATGTTTAGTTTTTGAGGTAATGCCATCAGGTATGCATCAAACCTCCGCTTCAACTACCAACTAAAACTGCTTCTGGCTTCTACCATGCATCTCTACCTTTGTTGCATCACCACAATCTAATTCGCGTGGCCGTATATAGAAAACACGGCTAATATGATTTGCCCCGTGGAGCCAGTGGCGGTAGACGAAATACCTACTCAACCATTCATGCAATATTAATTTCCCGGATATATTCCTCGGTGTGGTTTCCGTCAAAATATAGAACGAGATTCATCGTCATCAACATCGTCATCGTCGTTATCATCACAATCGCAACATATCGCCATCGCCATGGTTGTCCTCCATATATTCTGCTCTAGGATAGGCTATACACTTAGTCAGAGCCATCTCATCATAATGGGTGTGAGCGTTTGCTTCCCGCGTGTGCAACAGTTTAATAATTGATTATAATTGCATATGTTTCAGGGACATGCAGAGGCACAGGACTCGCGATATGCAAAGCTGACGATGCTAACAACGACACGATGAGGACGACATGCTCGTACCTCTTATTCCTACCTACAAATATATTTGGCCTCTGATGCACACTCCCAATAATTAATTTGAACTTCTGGCTCAAATCGAAAATTGATTATCGATTTGGAACCAGACCACTAATTGAATAGCCAAGCCACATGAAACCCTTGCTTCTCACATGATTTGCTCCAATTTCGTCAATTTTGTTTGCCTTCGAGTTTGATGGCAAAAGCTTGTGGGTTATACGGTTTACGAACCTCGGGATATCAGGTATCTATGTGTGTGCGTATATCCTCTCAACGGATCGGTTATTATGTTCCAAAAACATATTAACAATATTTTCCCAATGACATACATAATAGAGATGGGTTCGGAGGGTTGTGCATCAAGGTCTGTTTTGGCTATTCATTTGGCCTCGATTAAATTGTGGACCTTTTTCGTGGAAACTAATTACAATCGTGTCAGGGTTTGTGTTACGATTCTGTGAGCTACACCTACAGCTGTACATGAACCTATTTTGTGTATCACCATTGTAAACGATCCTTTTGGCCACCGTCACCGTCACCGTACCACCCAGCAAGCCTCGAGAACCGCACGAACCGAATTTATAGCAATCACGTCCTCTCTGACGTTAAATTAATTGCCCAGCAACTTAATGAGCCGAAATTGTCATCACAGTAAATTTTCATTGCGAATAATAACGAAGACTGAAAAGTATATAAAGAACACTGAAAATGAAAAGTCTTCGTCACTCTTCGCCTTCGCCTACATTCTATATTTTTTTTCGCGTTCTGTGCTGCATGTCATGTCTGCTCTTCCGCCATCATCATTGTTCGCCCTATCCCTTCTTTTTTTTAACATTCTGCAGGAATCTTTTTTAATTGAAGTAATCCTTAGCGTAAAAGAGTGTAGAATTTTTCCGTTCTTTAACGTCCTGGGGTATAGGGTTTATATATTTGTATATAATTTTTTATTGTTGTCTTGCTCTATTTTTCTTAAGCTCTCTGTGGATTTTAGTTGGCCTTAGAGTTTTCTACAAATTGAAGCAGTAAAAGTTTACGATAGTTGGCGTCGTCGTCGGTCGAAGCCAAAGGTTGGAGGCACTAGGCACCTATATACCTAACTCCTGGATTGAATGTAGGAAGTAGGATCTTTACCTATAAAGCTTGAACGTTAACCACCCCCTTAATGAGGGTTGAAAATTAGTGTCCGGGTGGATAAACGGAACGTGTTTCCATTAGCAAAGTTATTATCTTAAAAATAGGGAGCTGGATTTTCTTTTTCTGATTATTTGAGAGAGTAGGTACGGATGTGTATTTACCATGGAGGAATTTTGTTATTTCGGATTTAACCTTGGCCATGCAAGGTTTTGACTTTTCTTTGAAATTTCTTGTTTTTTTAATTTTTTTAATGAAGTTCCGTTGTGCGATTTTCCTTTATTTTCATTCTGTTTTTTTTTTTCTGATGTTAAACTGGAAAGTAGGACAAACAGTTTGTTATATTAAATTCACAATTAATACAAGAATTGGACGAAGTGTGAGTGATGGTGGAGCTCCGCATAGAACGCAAATAACAAGGGTAAATTAGTTTTGAAAAGCAGGAAATCTACGAACTGTGAATTGTATGTGAAAGTTAATTAAATTTCCCTTTAAAGAAAATGAATTTATGTAGAATAAGAGAAATATGGAAGGATGTAAAAAGTCGTACGTATACACAGTAAAGATGAAAAAATGTCCTCACTTTTGTCAAAAATCACTTCACTGTGCGCCAAATGAGTTTGTCGTTTTTAAGTGCGTATAATGACAAATTTGATTGTCCTCAAGTTGCGTGAAGAGAATTTAGGAAATACAATAAAAGCCGGTTGTATAATTTAACTCCACTTAAATCTACGGACCAGTCGAACTTTCACTCTCCTGTCGATGACGACGGACGCCCCTATATTGAGTTCCTAAAATTAAAAGGAAAGCATTTAATGAGACTTTTTTAAAGTACATGTTTTATTATCCCTATATAAGTAATGGGAATCTTATGATGTCCATTTTTCTAAATACGACAATTCAAAACGAATACATTTTATTTTCCTGATGAATTTATCGTGGAGCTGATGACTGAATTGCAATCAACATTGTTTTTTACTGTCGATATAAAATTAATCAAAACAAAAAAAAAAGAATTTAATTAAATTGAAACGAGGTAGGAAAAAAATCAGATATCAAACCAGTACAAGAATTATAGCAAACCATAAAACAGTATAGAAATATAGAAAAGCATCTTTAATCGAATTCAATGTCCATAAAACCACATCATCAAAAAAGGGCCAATATATTTTAAGATAGCATTTATTCTTTGATTACATTTTGTTTAAAGTAAACTGTTCTTTAATGTTTACTTAAAAACAAAATACAGTCGATTCCCTCTATGTGGAACTTTTTATTAAGAAACTATTGAGTTAGAGAGAGGTTTTTTTAAATGATTTCATAAATAGTAAAATAACAAATAAAATAAAAGATGCTGAGATCCGACCTATACTGATAACTTCCCATCCCGACTATTAATTAGTCTTGCTTGAAAGGTAGGTATGAAGGTTTTAATGTTTTGTTAGGTGTCAGTTGAATTATTAAACAAAAATTAAATTACCAACAATATTCTGCATATGATTAAAAGTTTGTATTTCTTACACAAACAAATAAAATATTAGATGAATGTAATTAGTTTTAAGTCAATATCTTCTATTATTGACGAGATATCAAATTTTTAATAATTTTGTGTTTTGTTTTTGTAAATTTTAATTTCTGTGAAAAAAATTGACTGTTGGATTTATTATTAAAAAATTACGAAATGGCAAAAACAATATTTTATGTGAGGAAAAAATTGTTTTAATAGTTTTTGAAAAGACCAAGTTTAACCAAGTTTAAGTATTGTTTTGTTTAGGTTTCTATTTTTTGTAAAACAAAAATGGCAATTCCATTGTTCTTAAAATTTTACTGAAAGTTGAAAACGATATTTCTGATAAAATAAAATAAGTTTGAAGTCAAAATCTCAAGATGTTTTAGTCGAAAAGTACTTCAGCCTCAAATTTTACGAACTTAGCAACTTTTAGTAATGTTTTGTTTAGGTTTTTATTTTGGTAGAGAAAACAATTAATTTAATTTTTCTCAAAATTTCACTGAATGTCAAAGACAATATTTTTATAAGATAAAATTAATTTGAAGCCAATATTTTACATTTTTTAAAAGATATTTGAGTCGAAAATAAATTTTTACCAGCTTTTGTTAATTAGTTTTTAGATTTTTATTGTTTGTAAGATTAAAAATCTCGTTTACTAAAAAAAATTCGAGATCAAACTATTTCATCATATGCAAAATATTGTTGGTAGTTAAAATTTTGTTTTAAATAATTGAACTGACACCTTTCTAAACAAAACACGAAAATCTAGAAAACTTTTAAGCTAGACGAATCAACAGACGGGATGGCAGTCATCAGTATGGATTGCATCCCATCCTCTTTTTTAACTTCCCTACACTTCATTTATTGTAATCGGTCCGATTTATGCAATTGAAAATTTTGACATTTCTCGACGATTCAAAGCCACTAGAGTCGAAATAAAAGATTCTTATATAGATGTCTGTGCAGCGTGTGTACGTACGTTCGTACGTTTTTTTTCGTCGTCCATAGCTCAAGAACCAGTAGAGAGAGTAGAGACAAAAAAACTTCGAATAAATTTTGTTATATACGGACAATAAAACAGAAAGATACATAAAGGGCTCTCTAGAAAATTGCGTGGTTGGTTTTTTTACCATAGCAGTTTTAAAAGAAAGGTGAACATTTTGGTTAAGCCTAAATATCACACGAACCAAAGACGCGAGAGTCTTGAATAAAATTTCAAATTATATATTGTAACGTGATACCAAACAAATATATTCAAAAAAAAATTGAACAAAATATTTGTCACCTTAAAAAACTTACGAACAAAAAATGATTTTATCCCAAAAACAATTTTGTGCAAAAAACGTTTCAAACATCGGGTAAATTTTGAGAAAAATTAAATTGTCAGTTTTTTTTTATAACAAATACAAACCTAAAAAAACATTACTTAAAGTTGGTGAATATTGATTTTCGACTCAAATATATTTCCAAAAATTGGAGATTATGGCTTCAAACGAATTTTATTCGAATATTTGGTAAAATTTTGCGAAAAATCGAATTCACAGTTTTTAAACTAATTTTACCTGTTTTCGACATTTAATAAATTGTTTATAAAAATCCAATAGTCAATTTTTTGATAAAACATAAAGTCTACAAACAATAAGACCCAAATTTGGTAAAAATTGATGTTCGGTTCTCGATATCTCGTAAAAAATAGAAGATATTGACTTCAAATTAATTTCGATCATCCAATTTGTTTTTGTTTATATAAGAAATAAAATCTTTTAAGAAATGCAACTAAAATTTGTAAAAATTGGTTTTCGACTAAAAATATCGTTAGCAAAAATAGATTTTGAAATTAAACTATTTCATTATATGTAAAACATTATTAGTATTTTTAAATATTTAATAATAATTCAACTGACAAATTTTTAACAAAACACGAAAACCTACAAACTTTTAACCAAAACAAATCGACAGACGGGATGTTAAGTTATCAGTGTGGGTCACATTCCAGGCTCTTTTTTCAATTTTAGACAGTTGCATGCCGGCCGTGGTATCAGTATTAGTCGTTTTAAAATAAAAACTATTTTAAGTAAGCAATTTTTAATTTTATCTGGCACATCGCTTTTCATTTCAATTGATTCAACAAATTGCAATGCACCAATTACTTACTTACTTACTACAGTCCTATGTGAACTAGGGCCTCACCAAACAAACTTTTCCACCTAGCTCGATCCCTAGCCTGATGTCTCGAGTTTTGCGCTGCAAGTTGGGTGAGGTCACTTTCCACCTGATCCGCGGTCTTCCTGCACTGCGCTGTCCTGTAGGTGTGAATTCGAAGACTTTCCGGGCCGGAACATTGGTTTCCGTGTGCTCTACGTGACCCAGCCATCTTAGTTGTTGGACTTTTACCCTTCTGGCTAAGTCTACGTCGCTGTACAGTCCCTACAGCTCGTCGTACCATATTCTTCTCCACTCCCCTACGATGCATACGGGGTTGTAGATCACAGGAAGAACTTTTCGCTCGAAACGACCCAAGGTGCTTTCATCCGCTTTTGACATATTCCATGCTTCTGCATCGTATAGCAGGACGGGGGTGATAAGGGTCTTAAATACCGACACTTTGGTTCTTAGAAAGAGGACTTTTCCACTCAATTGCTTTCTTAGTCCAAAGAAACAGCGGTTAGCAAGAGTTATTCTTCGTTTGATCTCAGCGATGGAGTTATTTTCTGCGTTTACAGTAATTCCGTCCGTATCCGAGGCTTGTTGGTTCTTCGCAACCATAATGTTTTTACGTAGTCAGGAAGTCACCCCGCGATGGCACAACCCCCAACCAGTTGAGGTACTAGGAACCCGATGTTCACCACGGGGAGGTGAGAGTAGGAGTTGATAAACATAGGTAGGTTTTGAGAAAAAAAATATCTACCATTTGAACATCGCAATGCACCAATTGCATTTTCAGTTTCATTTTTTTTCTTATATCTCAAGGTCTATTATTTAAGCTTTATCTTCAGCTCCGTCATTAGTTCCAGCAGCTTTTTTTTCAAAACTGACTCGTTATCAGATATTTCAGTGACTATAATATTATGATGAGCTTCTGTTAGTCTTTCACGGACTGTCTCGATTTCTTGGGTGTTTTCGTTGAAAATTAAGCGGAATATTATCTTCGTCGTCCCACGTCTCAGACTTAAATCCAGTCTTTTTAAACAATTTTTTACTGTCGTTGAATTAACGTACCCATACCTTTGAGATTACGCGCACATAATCGAAATGAAATTTTACATTTTTCTGTTTTTAGGTTTCTTTGAACCCTTAAGATTTTGGTGAGATAAGAGCTTAAAGTGTACTTTTTAGTCTTACGACTATGAAAGTCATATTGAAGGGAAATAATCTATTATACATTTTAATTTTCCTGCGTTTGTTTTGGGTCAGCCAGAAAGTTATCGATGGAGAAAAATATCTTTTGCCAAATTTAGAACTCTAAAATCTATTGCTTTTTTACATGTTCCTCGAACAAAGCTTTCATTTTTTTGAAATATCTAGGATTTATGCTTAAACTTAAGCATTTCTAATCTAGCAATTACAGTTCCACAAAACAAGTCATTCTTTCTTTGCTGTGTTTATCTCCAGAACATTTTATCCCCTTTAAAGCTGCTATAAGCCGTCAAAAATCCCGGTTAATCAACGTTACATATGTCGTCCCCTGTCTATTTTATCAACAGAAGCGCTTTCACCAAATTTAAAAAAAAAATGTTGGCAAAAGAAAAAAAAAATCGACTTAGAAAGAAAAAAAATAAAAGAGGCTGGGATGCGACCCACACTGATAACTTCCCATCCCGTCTGTCGATTTGTCTTGCTTAAAAGTTTGTCTATATGTATTTTTACCGAATTTGCGCACTATTCTTTGTAGATTTTATTTTTTATGAAAAAAACCGACTGTTGGATTTTTATATACAAATTACTGAATATTGAAAACAATATTTTCTCTGAAATAAAATAAGTTTGAAGCCAATATTTACAATTTTTGAAGAGATATTTGAGTCGAAAATCAATTTTTACCAACTTTTATACATTTTTTTTCAGGTTTTTATTTTTTGTAAAAAAAACTGTAAATTAGATTTTTCTCAAAATTTGTCCTTATGTTGAAAACAATATTTCTTATAAAAAAAAATTAGTTAGAACCTTTTATCTCAAAGTTTTTAAGAGATATTTGAGTCGAAAATCATTTTTTACGAACTTTTGTTAATTTTTTTTTTTCGGTTTTTAATTTTTTGTACAAAAACTGTCAAATCGATTTTTTTCAAACTTTAACTGAATGTTGACAACAAAATGTTTTGAAAGATAAGAGTAAATTAAAGCGAATATCTCAAAGTTTTGAAAAGATATTTTATTTTATTTTATTTTTTATGAAAAAAACCGACTGTTGGATTTTTATATACAAATTACTGAATATTGAAAACAATATTTTCTCTGAAATAAAATAAGTTTGAAGCCAATATTTACAATTTTTGAAGAGATATTTGAGTCGAAAATCAATTTTTACCAACTTTTATACATTTTTTTTTAGGTTTTTATTTTTTGTAAAAAAAACTGTCAATTAGATTTTTCTCAAAATTTTATCAGATATCAAAAACATTATTTTTCGTTGCACAAAATTGTTTTAAAGATGAAATCATATTTTAGTCTTAAAATTTTGGAGGTGACAAAACTTTTTTTTTACCTTTATTGATTTATAAAAAAAACCGTTATATTGATTTTTTTCAAAAAATATACCTGTTTTGTGTCACGTTACAATATATTATATAAAATTTAATTCAAGTCTCTAGCGTTTTTGGTTCGTAAGATATTTAGGGTTAACCAAAATTTTCACCTTTTTTTCAAACTGCTGTGGTAAAAAAACCAACCACGCAATTTACTTGAGAGCCCTTTCTGCATCTTTCTGCTTTATTATCTGTATAACAAAATTTATTTGAAGTCGATATCTCTTCTGGTTCTTGAGCTATGGACGACGAAAAAAACGTCGCGAACGTACGGACGTACAGACGTACGTACACACGCACGCACAGAAATCTTTCTAAAAATCTTTTATTTCGACTCTAGGGACCTTGAAACGTCGAGAAATGTCAAAATTTTCAATTTGACAAATCGGACCCATTACAATAACTTCCTATGGGAAGTTAATAATCAAGATAATGTGTTCGAGTTAGATAAAAGTTCGACTTTAGAGAGAGTCTCCTGTAATTGAGATAAAATATAGCCCTACAAAATTTTGTTTAACAGATTTTCGCTAGGAGAAATACAATATTTAAATTTTAAAAAAATTGTGAAATTCATTACAATTTTTAATTTTAAAATATAAATTTACAAACTGATATCTCTTAATTTGCAGATAAATATAGACTATACAAGATTTAGAAGTTTCTGCTTTTGAGACTTGATGAGATGCATTTTTTCAGAATGACGTGTTCTGTCGCCTTTTTTACTATTTTTTTTATTGGAAAATGCTTTTAGGGCTATGAAAAAGTATTGCAAAATCCTTAACATTTGTTGATCCCTCAATTTTTAACTTTAGACATTTTTAAATCAAAATTAATATATTTTTTAAGTCTGAAACAATTCTTTTTATTTAACCTTAAACATTTTTATGTAATTCAAAAACAGATTAAAAATAATGAGTTATTTGTTGCCATTTTATTTTTGACAACAATAGTTTTGACAGCTCACGTACGTTTCGTGTTTTCTGTCACATCTTTAGTTTGATCTATAATTTAACCGTGAATCGTCTTACAAACGAAGAATGATTGAATTTCGTTATAAAAATGCGTTAAGAAAGTTCTGAGACGGTTATTCAAGCTATTGTGATTAACTTTCACACCATATTTACCTTGTTGGATACGAAACAACGTAGAGTGCGAAGTGAGCAATCGAGTCAAAACCGCCCGCAGAAATTGTGCCTCTATTACTCCACAACGTGGAAAATTTTGCAGAAGAATCTACATACGTGTAAAGCCCTTCAAAAAATAGAAATGAGGTTAATATTAATTATTTTAGAACTTTATTTTTCAAAAATTAACATTACAATTTGAGTGCAACAATTATGTTATCCTTTTCAATCGAGAAGGGTCTTAGATAATTTAGGTTTAAAATAGATTTTTCTTGTTTGACTTAGTCGTTAAATTACATCGTCCTTCAGGAAAACTCAATTTTGTATACTATAATTAGATTAGCAACTTTTCTGACAATTTTCTATCCTTTTCTGTACCACAACGTATACGAAATCAAAACAATCCCCAAAGGTTACTTAGATATCGCATAAACTTTGACCTCTTTGGAATCAACTTTAACCATGAGTATCTGTTTCAAGTCAAGTTATTTATTTTTGGTTGTGCTACAAACACAACGGAGCATGGTAGAAAACTCTTAAACGATTGTTGAACGATTTATCATTTTTCCAATTTCACAATGCTTGCGGTCACTGATATGGTATACGAGCAGAATCACATTTCACTAAATTGTTACCAATCTCGTTTTAAACATAAAACTTGAGCTCGAAATGTTGCTACACACATAAATATATATATAAATACGAAAACACATTGGGACAAAAGGACTCACTATTTTTTTTTTGTTCAGCATTTGTTTCGTGAAGTAGAAAAAAAAGACAATGCGGTTATGTGAAAACGATATGAATCCCAATTTCCATGCAAAACAAAAATTCCAACCCACTCAAATAAAAAAACCTACAAATACCCTCAAGGACATGTGACTTCGAAATCATGCTACTCGTATATGGATTTTTTAGCATATGCCAGTAGTGTCACGTGTATCTAACAACGTCAAACTAAAAAATGTTGCCTTGAGTTCGAGGATGGTTTGAGACAACTTTACCGACCTACCGACCCGACCGTGGCGTTCGTTTGGTCCACCACAATCGTTTTGTATTGATTAGGATATGTTATGAGTTTAGTTTAAAGTGATTTTGTATTGTAGGATTCTGGTTCAGCAGCAGCAAGGACTTGTGTCATGTTGTGTCGCATCCTCTTTAAAAGTTTTTCAATAAATTTCCATGTAGAATGCTTAATAAAAATGGATTCCCATAAAGTTAACCCTTTTCTTTTATTTCTTCTCTAACTCCAACAAAGGGGGTCTGTATACCCATAATACTCGATCATACCTCCTAGAAAGTCACAATTTTTTATTGCGTTACCAGTTTAAGTTCTGTTTCAAGGGGAATGTGAATTCTCTCGAACTCATAACAAAACGAATAGTGGGTCCTGGTCCTGGTCTTGCTCCTGATGTTCAGCCTTAGAGCATCGTGTTATCTCCCAGCATGAGATTGTTTTTTTTTTCAAGTTCTTGTTCTCCTTTTGATTTTAAAGTTTACCGTTTGTATATTGTGGGTGGGATTGGGTGTTGTGTGGTGTTGGTATGCAGAAGTAGAATGTGGTATCCTTCGGCAGGACCCCCCCTGGCATTCTATATGCGCTATGCGGTATAACTGTGCGGTTCGACTTTGAAGGCAAACAAAGCATTTTATCACGCAATATGTGACAGCGGGATGTCGCTTTGTCATTTTTTATTGTTTTGCACACATAAAGGACACCATTCAGCGCATACAATGACGACAATATGGCAACGAAACGAAACACAGAGGTGCTTGTGTGTGCTACACCAGTACGCTCTAGCTCTACAATATGGATAGCAGGAGGTAGTAAGGACATTGAAAGTAGTATTAAATATTCTATTTATGATTTATTCATTTTGAGCAAAGTCCTTACTTTTTTATTTTCTTTTTTTTCCTTTTTTCTTTATATAAAATGTCCTTTCTGTTTTTAGCTTTGTTTTATTTTATATTACATTGCCACTGTAAAGCTCACAACATCACACGTTCTGTAATGAAGTCCTTATGGATGTTATTTTGTTCCTTATTGAAGATATAGCAGCGCTAAGTAGATTGAGCTTTATTTTTATCAACACAGTTTTCATGGTTATAGGCGACTTTATTGGGATTATAGGCTGTTTTGTTAAAGATTTTTATTGAAATTCATTGAAATTTAAGTGGGCAATCAGTTAACAGTTAATTTTATGTCAGCTTTTAGAGCCTTCTTATTTCTACTATTTGGCTTTATGTTTTATATTTTTCACATCGCGACAAATTTATTGACAGTTATAAAAATTAAATTATATCAATTTGATAATGGTACAAGACTTTGATAAATTGGTATCTACTAAACAAAGAAACAATTGGACACAATTTTATGACTCCTAAAAAAGTAGGGCCAATTTAATTTCTTCAGTAATTTCTTCTCGGATTGAAATAAAAGGAAAATGAAATGTCTGTCTGCAGTACAGTAAGACCCAATTAAGAACAAATGTTAGAGTTCGGTACTATCGAAACAGAATAACAACAGCTGCATTGTTCATTTTTATTTCTTATTTTTTAATGCAAAATATTTAATTTAGAATTTCCTTTTTTTCTAAAACTGTTTTTATGATGGAATGGACTTTTTAACAAATTTTGTTTTTTCATTAAAATAATTTGAACGTTTTAAACTTCAATACGAAAGACATTTAATTTTCAGTTATAATCAAACAATTTTAGTTCATCTTTATCTGAAAAATAGTTTCTGCAAATTATTTAACTGTACTCTTTCTGTTGTAGTTTTTTTTTACTTAACTGAATGCACATTTTTTGGAGTGATTCTTAACTCCCCATCGAAAGTTATTGCAATGGGTCCGATTTGTCAAATTGATATTTTGACATTTCTCAACGTTTCAAGGTCCCTAGAGTCGAAGTAAAAGATTTTTAGAAAGATGTCTGTGTGTGCGTGTGTACGTACGTTTGTACGTCCGTACGTAAGCGACGTTTTAAAAAAAAAAAACATTACTCAAAGTTGGTAAAAATTGAATTTCGAATCAAATATCTTTTCAAACACTAGAGATTATGTCTTCAAACTTAAATTATTGTCTAACAAAATATTGTTTTCAACATTCGGTAAAATTTTGAGAAAAATCGAACTTATAGTTTTTTCGTACAAAAAATAAAAAAATTAAACAAAAAAATTAATACAAATTTGGTAAACATTGATTTTCGACTCAAATATATTTTCAAAACTTTGAGATTTTGGCTTTAAACTACTTTTATCTTTTAAAAAATATTGGTTTCAACATTCAATACAATTTTGAAAAAAAAACAGGTTTCTTGCAAAAAATAAAAACCTAAAAAAAAACAAAACTGAAACTTGGTAAAAATGTACTTTTGACTCAAATAGCTTTTCAAAAATTATAAATACTGTCTTCAAACTTTCCACTTTCCACAAAGTTCACTATCAAGCAAATTTTCACAGTACGGCAGATCTTGCAAAAAGACTGGAAGCTTTAAATCGATACACACCATCTCTTTATCGATTTTAATGCCGCGTATCACAGCATCCATAGGGAAGAGCTCTACAGAGCTATGTCAAGTTTTGGCATCCATGTCAAACTTAGCCGTTTGTGCAGAATGAAGATGGAGAATGCACCCTGCGCTATAAAGGTCGGAAAAGATCTTACCGATGCATTTGATGTCAAAAAACGTTTTAGACAAGGCGATGCATTGTCATGTGACTTCTTCAACATCGTTCTGGAAATCTTCCAATGGTCTATCCAATTACTCGGATACGCAGATGATATTGACAAAATTGTAAGATCAAAGCGTCATGTCAGTGGAGAATTTTTGAGCATTGCGACGGAAGCGAAGAAGGGCAAGACAAAGTATATGCTGTCATCAAAAAAGGACACTGAACAACAATGTCTTGGACAAAACGTCACCCATGGACAGCTATAACTTTGAGGTATTTAAGGACTTTGTCTACCTAGGCACCGCTATTAACACAGATAACGACACCAGCCCTGAAATCAAGCAAAGAATAACTCTTGGATTAAGAAGGCAATTGAGAAGTAAAGTCCTCTCTCGAGCATCTAAAATCACCATCTATAAGACACTTATCATCCCGATTCTTATTTATGACGCTGAGGCCTGGACCCTGTCAAAGAAAGATGAGAGCGTCTTAGAATGCTTCGAGAGAAAAATTCTTCGGGTGATTTTTGGTCCCGTACGCATAGAATGGAGGAGAAGATATAACGACAAACTGTACGGGCTGTACAGCGACACTGACCTAGTTAGCAGAATTAAAGTCCAACGTCTTAGATAGCTGGGTTATGTAGAGCGAATGGATATCAACGCTCCAGCTGGAGACAACTAGCTAGGGACCGAGCTGCCTGGAGACGCATGTTGGTTGAGGCCCAGGTCCACCAGGACTGTAGCGCCACTTTAAGTAAGTAAGTAAGTCTTCAAGCTTTTTTTTTATTTCACAAAAAATATTTTTTTC
Organism: Eupeodes corollae; assembly: GCF_945859685.1. NCBI lineage: Eukaryota > Metazoa > Arthropoda > Insecta > Diptera > Syrphidae > Eupeodes > Eupeodes corollae. The sequence continues at coordinate 119,680,464 of NC_079148.1, forward strand.
GATATTCAGTAGTGTTTTTTTAACAATCCGTTTTTTCGTACAAAAATAAAATCTACAAAAAATAGTACCTATGCAAATTTGGTAAAAATTGTTGTTCCGTTCTTGATATCTCTTAAATTAATTTCATTCATCCAATTTATAGAAATTTAAAAAATGCTACTAGAATTGATAAACATTTGTCTTCGACTAAAAATCTATTTAACAAAACTAGATTTTCAAACTAAAATATTTTTTGATATGAAAAATATTGTTGGTAATTTAAAAATTGTTAAGAATAAGTTAACTGACACCTTTTTTAATCCAACACGAAAACCTACAAACTCTTAAGCAAGAAAAATTGCCAGACATCACGTCTGGAAGTTATCAGTTTATGTCGCATCCAAGCCTCTTTTTGTTTACTTATCCTATGGACTCCAATTTCGTAGTTTTATACTTTACGGGGATTGGTTTTATCGCAAGACTGCATTTAATAAATTTATCCGTATCTCATAAGCGGGTTTTACTTTAGAAAAAAACAAAATTGTCTCGTTAAACTTAATAGTGTTTATAAATAAATTCAAAATTGCATGTGGTCAGGTGGCGTTTATAATGAGTTGATTTTATAGGTACCTATACTTCAGTCACAAAAGCAAGAGTGAAAACGTCTAGATAAGGTTTGAATAAAATGGCGTGAATTAAGGTTTGCGTAATGCAACCATAAGCCATTCGGGGAAACAAAAATGATCCCTTTTTGGTGACTTTTTGAGAATTTTAATATGCTTATATATGTATCTACACATATGTATGTATGTTTTTCCAGTACCTTATGACCTCTTTAAAAATAAATGCATCCCTAATTTAACAAAAAAATCCTTTATTTTCCCTAACCACTTTTGGCTTCTTTTAATATTCTTTTTTCCCTCTTCTTGAATTCTAAATTGGTATCAATTTACCAAATCAGCTTATTTACTTATGTATATCAATTCCCATATCGAATCGAAATAATTATTCATTTCTTTCTCTAATTCTTAAGCTTATACATCTTAATGAAGCAAATAAATCCTTTATTGGATCTCCTTCATATCTACTTTATCGACAAAGAGAGAGAGAAAGAAGGAAACAAAAAAACTCAATCACCAGAACTTACAACAGAATTATGTAATTCATTCAACCTCAGCAATAAAAATATAATTTAATGAGCAAAATCCAATAACAACCATTAGTAATCCTCATTAATAATTTCCCTCTTCCTGCACAATTTTCTTCTTTTCTTCCTTTTTCCTACTCCATTTAGTTATACATAACAACCTCAACGGAGGAGGAAAAAAAACTATTTTGCTGACACAAGTCTGTAACTGTAACTTAGAAAAGTCAGTTGAAATCGAAAAGTAAGCAACCCATCAGCCAGTAGCGTAACCAATCAAGTTAATTATTGGATTGGAATAATATTAATTAATTAGCCATTGATTTAGAACAGAAAAACAGAAAACAATAAAAGACTTCTTGTTTGTGTAGTCAATATAGTCCTCTGAGTCCTTGAGAGTGATGGAAGTGCTATAGTTCTAGTTCTGGTTGTTAGGTATCATTTACACAAATACTTGGAATATAATTATAATTAAAAGCTCACGTTTGTTCGTATCTATGTGCCTCGGGCATCAAATCCACCATCATTGTGTGAGAGATTAAACTATTTAGTTGGCAGATAAATAATTTCTTTTGGTGCAGATGAGAACAAAGCTAACGAAGTAGCTGTATCCTTTCTATTGGCTCTCGTAAAATAATTGAGTGTGGCGGCTGCTCAGGATACATAAAAAAAACGTTAACGTAAACGACACGCGTTACACCACACGTAAAGCTACATTTATGTTTGCCAAAGTATATGATAGACGTCCTTCAGTCAGTTAGTCAGAGACAGCATCTATTTCACATATGTCATCCTTATGTATATATCCTTTAAATGAAAGGAAGAACGTTGCAAGCAGTATAATTGCTGTTGGCAGATGACGTCTCTTATATTATACGAGTATGTACGTAATATGGGGTCCTCAATCAAAAACCGGGCTAAAAGGATTCTCGTTAAGTGTCTTCCATCATGCAATTATATACTCCATCCACCAGTACCGCATATAAACCAAACAACCGTTATAATTCTTCAACGACTATCTGTTTTTATCGTTTTATCCAGGAGCGTTGTAAAAGGGCATATTAGAGGAGTTTTGTAGGTTTTTCTCCTGAAAAACAAAATGAGTAAGACATTTTTAAAAAATATTTAACACTCAAAAGATGCTGAGCTTTATAACTCTCCATTTTTTCTATAGAAATAGGGATATTAAAAAAAAAGAGACAATTGCATAGCGTACTGTGGAGAATTGTGTATCCTTATAAGTTACAACTCTTAACCTTTTTTGTGACCGAGTAATGTCAGCGTTGGAAGGCACCCATAGTTCTATGAAAAATCTAAAAGATTAATTTGAGAAAGCTCTTATCACGACGAAAATTACTCATGAAGGATCTTTTAATTCCTTGCAATAGCCAGTGAAAAAAATCTTTAAGGTGACACTTTCATCAGAAATTAAACCCAAACCTCTAGTACGACAGCTTTACCCATACAAAATCACGGAAAGGGTATTTACTTTATAGTGAAAAATAAAAATGAGAAAACTTAAACACAAAAAAACGGTTCTATAAAGGGTATCCTTCTGGAGCAATACAACACATTTTTGTTTTCTATTATAAGAAGCCAAACTAAGAACAACCAATTTAACCCTTTACTGCATGGTGGCTTATATATGAGCCAAACCGTATTTTTGTCGATATTTTCCAGTCTTCAACAAATTCTGTTGTTTTTGCGTAAAGTGTAAAATAAGTAGGTAATATAAACGCTCTCAATTTTATTGATAAACGCCATCTAAGAACGAGTTTCGAGGAATGGGTGACTATAAAAGTGATTTTCTTTTATTTTTTATAAAATTGCAGTTTTTTGAGTAAAAGTAAGGTAAAGAGTTAAAAAAATCTTCAAATATCGATTTCGTAGTTATTTATACGAACATTACAGAATTCAGATATGGACCCACATCATCGGTTTAAAAATTAAAATTAAAAATTTATATTTACGGAGGTATCCATACTACTATAAGAAATTTTCCCGACAACAGCAGTGACGAGATCTTTCAGATGATGAGCACGAGATGAACAGATGCAAAAATCTTCCGCCTCTACATATTCCAGAGACCAATTAGGAATTAGAAGATAACATTCCTCTTTCCCAGATGGTCCTCCATCAAATAGAAGTGGGAGAGCTGAAAAACACCGATGGGGTGGGATGGGATTTTAATAAGAAACGATAATGAAACCGAATTCAAAGGTGGTACAAAATTACCTGAGAAAATAAGGAGCTTGGATACGGCAATAAAATTTTACAAGTAGTTGTTTACAGACGAAATGTTGAAATATATAGAACACAAAACAATCAGATACTCCTGTGAAAAACGTCCCGAAAAAATTGATCACATATAACAGCAATGGAACTTGATTAGTTTGTTGGAATATGCCTTTACATGTCCATCGTACAGTTACCATCAACTAGGTTTTATTGGAATGAAAGCCTAGGTTACCTAAAAATTAACTCTGTAATGGGATGTAACCTGTTTGAAGAAATAAAAAGGTTCATAAATTTTAACACCAACTCGACGCCAGTACCCAAATCACAACCAGGACGTGATCCCCTTCATTAAATAAAACCATTTTTGGCCCAAAGAAGACAGAGACTCCTTACTGTCCCTAGATAATAATATATGGCAGTAGATGAACAAATTATACCACCCAAAAGTAGATCATCATGCGGCAATACAACCCAAAAAACCACACAAACGAGTATATACAAATTTTGTTATCAGTCTTAGCTCTGGGTTCAGCTTCGACTTTGAACTTTATACTGGAGTCCAAGGACATGTCCAGTTGCTAACCGATTTGCCAAAAATTAGTACATCCAGTGATGTTGTTGTAGACTGGCGAGAACTATTTCCGACGGAATCAACTAATTATTCTTTGGCAACTGGTACACGTCCTTACCGCTGACTTATCTGGCAAAGAAAGTGATTTTACCGCTAAGAACGATAAAATTCAATAGGATTCCGGGTTATAAAGTTCCTACCGAAAAAGAATTGAGAAAAAAAGGAAGAGTTGCAACTGTGGAAAAACTAGCGACAATTGATAACCTGGATATTCATGGTTTGATAAAAGAATTGTAGGTAAACCTTGCTTCCATATATGTCGACAGCAAACCGTCTTCTGAAATCCAACGCTTCAACAAAAAGAAAAGAGCTACCAAACTGTATCATGTCCAAAGGCAGTCATGACATATAATCGGCATAGGGGTGAAGTTGATCTGTTGGATGCTCTTCTTGGATACTTATACTTACTTACTTAAGGAGGCACTACAGTCCTGTGTGAACAGGGCCTCACCCAACAAACTTCTCCATCTAGCTCGGTCCCTAGCTAGATGTCTCCAGTTTCGCGCTCCAATTTGAGTGAGATCACTTTCCACTTGTGCGCGCCACCTGATCCGTGCTCTTCCTCTACTGCGCTGTCCTGTGGGTGTGGATTCGAAGACTTCCCGAGCGGGAGCATTGGTTTCCATGCGCTCTACGTGACCCAGCCATCTTCCACACGCCGTAAATGCGTGGCTATTGTACAGACGAACGCTTGATGGTTCTGAGGCGTGATCTATCGAGATCTATGCCATGCCAGCAAACTAAGTACAACTAACAAACGTGAACGACGCTCTTATGTCATGGAGAATAATCTAAATTTGAAGAAATTGCAAGGATTAGATCAATTAGATTAGTAGTATCCATGGCATAATGGTTAGTGCGATGGACCGCCATGTGATAGGTCTTGGGTTCGATCCCTGCCTGTGCCATCTAAAGTTTTATTCACGCGTTCTGCCTCTTGCGAAGAATTGACAAATTCTCCAAGAGTTATTCTTGTCATGAAAAGTGCTTTCTCAAATTTGCCGTTCGGATTCGGCTTAAAACTGTAGGTCCCTTCCATTCCTGACAACAGTACTCGCACACAGGAATGGTTGAGAGTTGTCAGTCACTAGGCCTTAGTTCTCAAACGGACTGTTTCGCCACCCAATTTAATTTAATTTAAGATCAATTAGATCTTCTTCCTGTTTGGACCACAAGACAGCGGTCTAAGGTTCCAGACTGCCATGCCATCTTATGTGGAGTGTCGACAATGCAAAGTAAATCTTTGCTTGCATGAGAAGAGAAACTGTTTCACTATATTCCATGCAACATAATTTTTTGAACAGATAGTTGATTTCATTTCTTGAAATGTTTTGTGTTACTTTTCTGCTCAATGTGCCTACAGTTTATACTAGTATGCTGAATCCGAACGGCTAATTAGAGAAAGCACTTTTTCATGACAAGAGTTACTCTTGGAGAATTTGTCAATTCTTTGAAAAAGGAAGTACCCGTGAATGACTTTAAATGGCAGATCCCAAGACCTCTGGCATGTTAGTCCAATGCACTTACCATCATGCTACTGGTACTACAGCAGTACTTATGCAGTAAGTGGTTAAGGAAAATTCCAACAAAGTCTATCGGTTCGTTTTTGAGAAAATTAAAATTTTCGATTTTTGACAAAAAAAAGTGTTATTTTAAGTATTAAAAAATGAAGAAAAAAACACCTAACGTGGATCGGTTTAAAACTTTAATTTCCAAACTTTAAGTCAATCAACATAATGTTTTTGGCTGTATTGGTGAGGTCAGACGGATGGAATCGAGGGGACACTTATTTCGACTGATATTTCCATCGTAATATCATTTTTGATTAAATTCTCGGGTTCGAATTTTGTACGCATACAATTTACTTGAAATATGGTTCATATTAAAAAAGCTACTTCATAAACTTAGGTAGCCTTAAAATACCTAAATACCTTATATGTGTGGTTTTTCGAATTTTAAAAAGTCAACTCTCTCGCGATACATTATTTTTTGAAGTCAGATTTATATAAAGGCCATTTTATTGCTAGTAACGAAACATTGTCGAGCAATCTTTTTAATGTGTAATGAAATTTAAAAGTTTTGGTAAGTGGTGATGATTCAAACGAAGTTGATTTCCGAACATTACAAATTTTACATTCTGAAGAAATTAGAGAGTTGACCTTTACTTATGTAAATGCAAGCTTGCTCCGTTAAAAACATTTGCTGCTTGTATTGGAACATCACGACTAAACACATAAATCTCCGAAATAATAGTTAAAAACTAACTGAGAAGTTGAACAGAAGTCTGACTTTGGCCAGGTGGCCATGTGCAAACTTTATAATAATCAAAAATATATCTACCACTGTTGTATCATGTTATGTTTAGCTGGAAAACTAATAATCATGTATAATATTTTCATTCAGGGCGTTATACCCACCCAATATTGAACATTTATAGAAAAAAAAATTAAGATTGATAACTAATGAATTAACAATCGTTTTAAAAAGCTTTAAAATTTCATTAATTTTTGGAAAACTTTAATAGGCCGTGGCTATAGGTGGAGTAGAATGCCTGCCTTACTCATGTCAATCTTTCATGAATTTATAACATTTTTAACCTAAATAATTGAAAATTTGCAAACAAACTCTTTTACGATAAGTTTCTTCAACAAAAGGATCATAATTCATAATTTTGATTGAATTTTGTTCTTAAAAAAAACGTCTTAGCAAACCTCCTTCAGTAAGCTATAATAATTCTCAAGATAATAATTATGGAACGCCCCCATCTATTTTTTCCACTCTTGAACAATGAACACCCCATTTGGTTTATAGTGAGCGCCCGCTCCTGTCTCCGACTGTCTTGCCCTGTCTGCTGCAGCACGTTATGTTGTGCTTAATGCAGTAGATAGATAGATATGTGAAATGTGAGGAATGGCAATGGAGTAGCAGTGAAGACATCTCTAGTTTTGCCGCTGGTTACAATTACACACGCTAAACTAGAAGTGAATGGCACGAAACTTGAGTGCTAGAGATAGATGGTACCTACTCGTATGTATAAGTATATAGGAACCTAGGCTAGAACTACTATAGGATGCGAAAATTCTCTGTATGTGATGGTTGGTACCTTTCCTTAAATAATACAAAGTAAAACACTTCACCGCTTGGTGGCGTTTGTGTGCTGTGAAGTGGACTGAAGAAGTGTATAGAGTGTGGAGTTACTTGATGGTGTTTACATCATTTTCTAAAACGAGAAATGGGCTTCCTGTGGAATGTTGTGAGATATCACTCAATATCAGTAGATATATCCTGCATATAGTGAATAGTGAAAAGTGAAAAAGGCGAAACTTACAACCACCACACAGACACAGTCAGACATATTACGTTTCTCGTTTTCATGTTCTGATGTTGAAGATTGAAGGACATGCATACAAGCTAACCTACATTCTAGGGAATTCTATAGTTCGTTTTTTCTTGGGGATGGGTTGTAGGTAAATTGATATCTTCCTGGGAGGAAAAGTAAATACAAATGTGATGGTTTTGAAAACTAGGTCAGGATTTGGCTAACGATTGACAGGAACATATAAAAATATCCTTTCAAATTAAATTAAAGTAGATTTTCTTTTTCCTTCGGTACCTACCCTATCCTGATAAAGAATATTTTTTTTTATAAATTATTATCTGGTGTCCCTTTTTCCATGAAAAGAAATATCTATGAAGATTATTTATTTCTCTTTTTTTGTCTTTTTGTCGAATGAAAGGAGTGAAAAAAAAGGATGGTGTGGTTTCATGGTTAGGTTTGGTTTGGCATGTTCGAATTCCATTTATCGATAACTCTCAGATTCCCTTTATGTTTTATAATCGCATTCCTTGCATACAAAGTATGCTGTTTTACAGCTGACAGGATCCTTTTAGCCCCATATGCATATTATATCATATGATGCGGGTTAAAAGAGAAGGATGACAAAAATATGTTAACTATTCAATAATGCCGCACCACTTTGTCGTTGTCGTCTACATCGTCGTCGTAGTCGTCGCTCCTTCCTGTTATATATGTATGTATGTTGATACCTAGAATTTTACATATATAAGAAATTCCTTCTTTTTCAAACAAGCGCATTACATAAAGCATCTATGGAGCTTAGAAAACGACAAAAAATAAAAGACAAACTTTGGTATTTTGTAATGTAATATATTGCGGGGTCACGCACATTTGCATCAAAAACGTGTTCTCCATGACAAGAAGAAAACGGGAATTATTGACATCCAGATATTCGTATCGTGTTTCTAACTAACACTATACAAGGATATAAGGACAAGGGATATTCCTAGAGTATTATGCGCATAGTATTGATATGAATAACTGGGAGTGCATAAACCATTTCATAAGGAAGTGTTTTATTTAAGGATTGAAATGTATAATGAAATATTTAAGAGGATTTATGTAAACTTAACATACGAAAGCGAAATGTTAAACTTTTTGAAGAAGCTGCTTTGATGTTTGGTTTATAAATGCAGACAATATGAAGAACAAAATATCACGAATACAACATGCAGCGAAAGTTTATCATCTACAGCGTTCTAAAAGGGACTTTCTAAAGAGTCAAAGTGTTTTTTTTATAAAAGTAGTCACAGGAGAAAAATTATACTTAAGTCAAAACAGAAATTTAGGAAAAGTTGTTCTAATGGTATCGGTGTGCCTACTTACGTATTCAAGGACATTTTCCTTGTTACAAACCTATCATTTTACCCTCTACACCAATTTTATGTTTATTTAAAACATCCGAGTCAATGGGCGGTGTGAATAAAAACGAGTAGGACAAGTAAATACTTGAACATATCAAAATTACAAGTAAACGCCAAAATTGAAGTGAATAAAACAAGTATTTACTCTTACTCGCGAGTAAATACTTGAGAGGCTAGTAAAACCCGGAAAAATGCCAATTTTGGTGTGAATAAACGCAAGTAAATACTTCTGTAGCAAGTAAATATTCGTCTACTCGCAAGTCAACCCGACCCCAGACTTGCAGTCGTACTTGTACACGAAAGATGGCTCAGTTTAGGCGAAAACAGAACGTTAGGCGAAAACAGAACAAGTCACAACAGTAAATGATGCGTAGTCTGTGTGGCGCTACAAGTATTTACTTGCCTTTTTTGTGAATTCAGTTGTCTCGCGAGTAAATACTTGCTAGTAAACCCTGGGGTTGACGAGTACACGGTCACAAGTAAACTCGACGCTTTATTCACATCGGTTTACTTGGAGTTTAAATACTCGTTACACTTTACTTGTAAGTAAATACTCGTCATACTCGTTTTTATTCACACCGCCCAATATCTTTACGAATTTAAAGCTTCCACTTTGTATAATTTACGACCTGAAAAATTGCATGTTTAATAGACCAAAACCACAAAATATTAATTTCTAATTCTTTTAAATTTAAATTTAATTTATACACAAAAATATTCAACCTCTTTCGAAAATTATTTTTTAACTGTCAATATTTATGTTGGTATATTCAACTATCCAATCCAAATATGCTGTTATCCTTGTAAATACAGTTGGAAATCCCTTAGTACAACCATGTTCACTACCAAAAGACGTCACTCCCACCAAATACCGACTATCATCTGCTGCCTGGTACACTAATGGTCCACCTGAATCTCCTTTACAGGTTCCCTTCATTTCACTTCCATCAATGCAAATATTTGTAGATGTAACCAAACCCTCATCATAGGCCTTGTCACAAGTGTCTTGATTCATGATTTTGACATCTACATAACGCAAGACTTCCGAAATACCTGTCATGTTATCTACAATTTTACCCCAACCAGCTGCTATGACTTCTTGACCTTGTAGAAACTCCTGATCCATGTAAGATGAAGCTAAATGTATCAGTTGTATGTCATCTGTCAGAGTGACATTAACAGGTAAACGAATGAGTGCAATGTCATTCTGGGTTATAGTTTTATTGAAATGCTCATGAATTATGATATCTTTGGGTTGAATATTAATTATATTGCCATGAGGTTTAAGGCTATTTCGCTTGTGAACTCCTAACTTCACTTGAACTTCATAGATGTCACTGTAAAAAAAAAAATGTTAAGTATTTTGTGACAGTTAAAAGAATGTCGTTCTTTCTTACCCAAAAACACAATGAGCAGCTGTCAGAATGAAGTTTGGTGAAATCAGAGAACCACCACACCAATAAATTCCCTCACTACGAGTCGATTTTGTAATACTCAAACCCACCAGATATGGAAAACTATGCTCTGGAGCTAGTAATCCACCAATTATCCTACCTTCTCCATCAAACGGTGCAGCAGAAATCAAACTGAACACTTTGAAAAATGCTGCCAAACTAAGTAAAGACGCCATATTGACTGATTAACGCTGGTTATGAATCTCCAGCTTTTATATACGATACAATAGTTTGGAAACTGATATCATTCTTATCGATAATGATGATGACTGATACTTGGCAAATTCTACGGATCAGTTTGTTGAAGTGGACAGCTAATCTCTATCCATCCGGTAATATCTAGATGAATGGTGTTAGGTGTGGTCTAAGAGTCTTTATTTGAAATCTGGAAAACTACGCAGTTAATGGTCATTAGAACTGGTTCATCTTATCTCTGGTATGAATCTAAGGATTCTATATTTGTATTTCTTGAAACTAGGTCAATATTGTTAGCTTTTTTTATTTTTCAAACACAAAAAACCGTCGGGATTGGATTGGATTTTTATCAATATTGTGTAAATAACTTATGTTTGTCAAGAACTTAAAGAAGTTATAGCTTGTGAATTTTATGAAGTCGACTTTTAAAAGGTCGTTTGTAATCTTGACAAAAGTCTAAAAGACTTCAATGTGCTGTAAAATATATGGAGACATATAAATACACTTTTTGCCAATCTGACACCACTGCTGTTTGACAATATGCAACTTGTTGAATTTTAGATTAAGTTCCAAAACAAATATCGAACTTTAAGACTATAAAACTACTCGTATATCCACATCCGTTTCATTGGCTTTCAAATATTCAGTATATTCACACCACAAAAACATCCCAAAACTTCCTGAAGGATGAGCCAAACAAAAAAAATATTGTCTGCCTCTGCATTCTAGATCAAATAGGATAATGTCGAAAGAATAGACGAAATTCCATTCCAGACAACGAAAATCCCATCATCATGGCAGACGTTGGTCCTTGAGACTTGTAGGTACAATAAAAAGGTCAAAAATTGCAACAACGAAAAAACTTTCAAATAAAACAAAACAAAAAAAAAGATGTCTCTCACTCGCCACCGCTGCCGTAGAGAAAAGAACCAGATGGTTCAAGGACCCTATCCCATCCCAGTTTATGGTGCCGTTGCCGGATGCAATTGCCACAGAAAGTTGATAAAAGTGCATGTGCACGGAATGTAATATGGTCTGGTCAGGGTGGCATGATGGCGGAAAGTACTCGTATATGTATATAGTGATGTGTTTAAGTGCATTGAATCTTTCTAGGGTGGTAAAGTACCTACCTATAGTGGCAGCATTGGCAGTAAAACTACAGTCATAAACAAGTTTAAATTTTATTCAACTATACCAAACTCAGGAACCATCAGACAGTTATGCGTCCAACTTTGTCCGCCATTTTTTTTCCTTCAGTCATAAGAAAATAAAAACTTAAAACTATTTTTTCGAACCGAACTTACTATAAATTTACATATAGAGATACAGGGTTAGGTACTCTCATATCCTTGTCGTCCTGACATGTTTCTGTCCTCTTAATTTTGTTTAGTGTTTTTTTTGTTGGTGCATGTCTTCTAAGTTATAAAAATCTATGATGGGAAACAACCACCAAAATAAAAGAAGAACAGGATTGAAGTTCTATATAGTTGCATCACTAGATTTGGTAGGGACATATTCTATCGACAGACAAACTATGAACATACATACATACTATCAATGGGAAATGAAAGTTTATTAAAGTATATACGTGAATAGACTACAGTGAAACTCTGTGAGGCATAAAAGTAAAAACTTCCTGTTTCCTAGTTTGTAAAGGTTTATAATATTATGTACACAAAAATAGGTGACATTATAGTTCAACTTAATTTTCAAACCAAACATGTTACAAAAAAATGAGGACAAATAAGGAACATGGCTACCAAAGGTGTAGGCTGATCCCTAATTGCGGGATTTTGAATAGTTGGGAAGTTGGAAAACTCATTTTATTGGAACTACAAATACCAAGCGATGAGTTCGCGGCTACTTATTTATACATTTTTAGAAATCTTTAAGTTCAAGAAAATTTAATCAGCCCTATCACAAAAAATCTCCGAACAAAATCTACCCTACGAATTACGAAAAATGTACATCACAAAATCCGAATGAAATTTAAAAAGGCATTGCCTCATTTGCCGCTTTCATTTTCATTTTCGAAATCAGCTGTTTCGTGTCAAACATTGTGAAGATTACCCAAATAAATTTGAATTAATTTCCATTTTTTTAAATACGTTTTTTTAAAGTGTAAACAAATTAAATATAAATGCGCAAAATTTTAGACGATTTAGTACGATGTTAAAACATTTTTAGTATGATACTAGGTTAAAAAAAGGATTTTTATAATTTTAAACGAGTTTAGTATCGTACTATCTTCTTAACATTTTACTAAAGTTAAAATCACCAAATGGCTACTTTATCTTTTTAGTATCGTATTAAATCTATGTCATACAGATTTTTCTTGTCATTTTTCTCAAATGTGACAGTGTTTTAAAATTGATAAATTGTGAAATAAAATTTATTTATACATATCATAAAAAGTAAATTAATTTAAAATGTTTTCGGAAGAAGAAGATTTTGAAATGTTTAAGGATTCAGTGTTGTGTAGGAAAGTTAAAAGTTTTAAAACTCGAGCAAATCCTCTTGAAGAGCTGGACGATGGTGAATTTTACTCCAGGTATAGATTTTATAAAACAACTGTTCGGTTCTTGGTTGAAAATCTTGACATCCAAGACCCTATTACAAACCGTGGGCCTATTTCTCCAGATTTGCAAGTTCTAGTTACGTTACACTTTTTTGGAAGAAATGTCCATCAATCTGATGTTGGTAAATAAACTTTTCTATTACTAGTCAACAAACGTGTAAACATGCACAACTTTTCGAATACTTTAGGAGCATTACATGGAATGGTGCAGTCCACAGTGGGAAAAATAATTAAAAACATCGCAAAAAGAATTGCTTCACTACTTCCACACTTACAGTTCCCATCTTCCCCTGCGGAGTTGAATGACATCAAATCCGGATTTTACAATATCGCCAGGTTCCCAAAAGTCATAGGTGCAATCGATTGCACTCATGTGCAAATCAAGCGACCAGTTAGGATTGTGGGACCTATTATGGCTGGCCACTACATAAATAGAAAAGGTAGATATTACATTCCTAACTAAAAAAAATCGATAGTCAAACAATCATTTGGTCCATGTACAAAACACTATTAATTTCTTAAAGGTTATTATTCATTAAATGTCCAAATTGTAACGTATCATAAATGCAGAATTATAGATATCGTTGCAAGATCTCGTGGGTCTCTTCATGACTCCAACATTTGGAACAATTGTCGCCTTAAATCCCGAGAGAATTCACGGACAAATTGTTTCTTCACAAAGCCAGCATTGTTTTGAAGTTTGGATTTAATTTGTTGTCTAAGCCTCAAAGGCACAGTTAATGCCAATCGCAACATCTTGTTATTTTATTTCAATCTTTTATAAATTGCAAGTTAATTCCGAAAAACGAAAAAATATAAATAAATAAATAAACCACGGTGAGCTATGAAAACAAAATGAAAAAAGAAAATAAAAATTCAATGTTGTCACTTTGACATTTGCAAAAATATTAAGGTATGTTTGTTTTGTTTGCTCCACAATCTGTCATTATTTAGATGTGTTCATGTTTTTTTTTTAATAAAATGGTTTTAGCATGATACTAGTTAGCAAAACAATAAAAAGTGTTTAAAATTAGTGAAAAGTTAGTAGATTACTATGTATATAGTAAATTGTTAACTAGTATCGTGCTAAGGCCTTAATAATAGGTTGTTTAAAATTTTGCGCCAAAGTCTTTAAAACTGGATTCAGTGGTTTTTTCTATAATTGCTGGTCGAATAGAGTCCTTCATGCGAAAGAGAAACCTGAAAATTCAGAGGAAACTACTTTGAGACGCTTGTAATCCACTCGACTTAGATTACATAACGTATGTATAGTGACATTGAATTTAATTGTGTTTATGTTTTAAAAACAAAATCTTACAGATTTCAAAGAAATTTCCGACTAAACAAACCAGCATTCAAATATGTATTGGATGAGCTGGAACATGAGCTTAATTTAGGAGTGTTTTCATGCGCAATAACTTCCATTAGCCGGCTCGTGGCTGTCATAAGATTCTTGACAGGAGGTGGATACCAACTTGGTGTTAGCAACGAATATGAGGTTGGCATGGCACAGTCCACATTTCCTTCAACACTCAAAACTGTGTTGAATGTGATGGAAAGAAGACTCTGTCCTGTGTGGATAGGGATACAAATCCCGAGTCGGAAAAAATGAATGCGAAAAGAGACTTCTATTCGAAGTCGTCCCAGGCGTCATTATGTGTGTCGATCTAACACACATAAGATGCGTTGATACCCGCTATCCTGGTGCGAGCCATGATTCTCACATATGGAACCTAAGCAACGCAAGACGATACTTCCAATCCAAATATCAGAAAGGTGATAGGAATACTTGGATTCTAGGTTTGTACAAGAGTGGTAGAAATATTTGTTATCTGGCTTAAATTTAATTTATGAATTACCTACTAAGGTGATGCTGGTTATCCATTGGAACCATGGATAATGACTCCATATCGTTGTGCTGAAGCTGGAAGTGCAAAGAGCACATACAATAGTAGACACAGCAAAACACGGAATGTTGTGGAAAGAACTATAGGAGTTTTGAAGAACAGATTTCGGTGCATACTGGGTGCACGTCAACTACATTACAGTCCACAAAAAGCAGCACAGATTATCAATGTGGCTTGTGCATTGCATAATATCTGTATACATTATCGTGTCTTGGACAACACGAATATTCCTCACTTTGATATTGAGGACCAAGAAGGATCACAGGAAAATATCGGCATTGATGATTCGAGTAGTTACCAAAATGTTGCAAACGCTATGAGGAATAACATTCGGAACACATTTGTTTAAAAAAAGAAAATTTATTGAAAATAAAAAATTACTTTCACAGTCCACAGAATCTTAAACCTAATCTTAATTTAAAGCTTTCACAGCATGGCAATAGAAACTTTTATAAAATGGATCAAATTCGTTTTTTAAAACCATAAACTAATTCAGGTTGTCGCGATTTAGCTTCTCTTCTTCCATTTGCAGCATTTTAAGTTTTATTCAACTTTTTTTTGCAGAAGCTCTTCTTGTATTTTGTTGTGTCTTCGTGTTTCTTCAAATTGTAATCTGTCTATTAATCTGTATATTCTCTTTATGTTTGCAGCAATATCTTCCGTTAGTTTTATTTGTTCCTCGTAATACTTCTATGTTTTTGAATAAAAATTGTTTTGCAATTCAATTTGCTTCCTTAAGAGATTCGCAGTATCATTATCCGATATCAGTATCCGATATGTGTCACGATCGGATGACATGAGCACATCTACAGGTGGGTCATCAAGCTCAGGAGCCACATATTCTGTTCCGGAGTGTTTTGAAACCCCCCCATGCTCAGCAGAGCTTCCAAACCCAAATGAATTCACGTTTTTTATTCCTGTCGTGGAAGTTTATAGCACTGCCAGCTGAATGACTCCTTCCTCCAGCTTTGAGAAGGAATGTTGCCGGCACTCTCCGCCACCAGTTGCATTTATCTCTTTTTTGTTGTCGACAAGTTTCTTTTTTATGTAAGATTTCCAATCTAACCAAACCTAAGAGTTTTAATAAGGATTTAGAAATATTTTTTTATAGCAAAATCTTTCACGTACTTTTCTCCAAACAGAAGCTTCTTTTGAAGGTGGCCAAGAGCATTCAGTTAGGATTTAACTTTGTCCCAGAAAAGCGTCACATCTTCTTTTGGAGCCTTAGTATATCCTTGAGATATGTCCGTTTTTTCATTTAATAATTTGTTTTTGTCCTTTTAAAGCAACAAATATTATTAAAAGAAAAACAAATTGGTTAATACTTACAACACAACTGTTTCCCAACGATTCCGACACAAATTACTAGTCGTAGAAGAAGAGGGAAAATTTCCGTTTCATTCGGATTGAGTGATACCAAATTTCAGGAACTTCGAAATTCGTAGTAGATTTTCTACTACGAATGATCGTGATCGATTTCAAACTGCTATGGTAAAAAAAACACCCACGCAATTTTCTTGAGAGCCCTTTCTGCATCTTTCTGCCTTATTATCTGTATAACAAAATTTATTTGAAGTCGATATCTCTTCTGGTTCTTGAGCTATGGACGACGAAAAAAACGTCGCGAACGTACGAACGATTGTACACACGCACGCACAGACATATTTCTAAAAATCTTTTACTTCGACTCTAGGGACCTTGAAACGTCGAGAAATGTCAAGACTTGAAATAAATTTTATATAATATATTGTAACAAGCAAGTATAGTTTTTGAAAAAAAAAATCGAATAAACGGTTTTTTTATAAATGAAAAAACTAAAAAACAAATTTGTCACCTCGAAAATTTTACGAGTGTAATATGATTTCATCTCTAAAAAAATTTTGTGCAACGAAGAATAACGTTTTTGACATCTGGTAAAATTTTGAGAAAATCGAATTGACAGTTTTTTTTAAATACAAACCTAAAAAAAATATTACTTAAAATTGGTAAAAATTGAATCTCGACTCAAATATCTTTTCAAAATTTGAGATTATGGCTTCCAACTAATTTTTACTTAAAAGAAATATTATCTTCAACAGGCAGTACAATTCACAGAAAATATTGTTTTCGATATTCAGTAGTTTTTTTTATAAGAAACCAACAGTCCGTTTTTTCATAAAAAATAAAATCTACAAGATCTTGATATCTCTCAAATTAACTTCATTCATCCAATTTCTATTTAACAAACCAAGATTTAAAAATAAACTTAACTATTTCTCTATATAAAAATAAAATACCAACAGTATTTTAAACTTTTTAAGAATAATTCAACTGACAACTTTTTTAACCCAATGCGAAAACTTACAAACTTTAAAGCAAGACAAATCGATAGACGGGATGGAAAGTTATCAGTGTAGGTCGCATCCCAGCCTCTTTTTTGGAGATACAATTATTTTCACTATAAAAATCTTGTATTTTAACTCTAGATCAAAATTTTCAATTAGACAAATCGGACCGATTACCATAACTTTCCATTGGAAGTTAGTTAGTAGTTTGTACAAAATGTGGGATATTTTTTGAAGTAATGCCATTTTGTATCTAATTTTCTTGGACTACTGTTTTTCGGTTTTTTAATACAATTAAAAAGTATTTGAACCAGTTCTACTGTCATTGACCCATTTCAAAAAGCTAGATCTAATTTAAGCAATTCGTCTGCAACAACTTTCTCAAAATTATTAATAATGTATTTTTAGAATTTTTTTCACATGAACATACCGACTTTATCCCTCGTCAAAATAAGTATTGAAAATTCATTGTAAAACGATTGGAAATTAAAAAAGAAAATCATACTCTTAACTTTTGTAAGGAAACTCAATTCATCCGAAAACAGCTCGTTTGGTCTTCAGTTCAGTCCTATAATAGCCTTCCACGGCTTTCTTTCAACCCAACATCAATCAGCTGTAAATGTAAATAAACTTTTCCATTACAGAAATTAGCTGTGAATTAGTAAGGATTGCCCTAATTCAATTCATGGCAAATCTCACGCACAGCTTCGACTCCGTTATTGTGTTCTATACGTCTTTTTCTTTTTTCTTCTTTTGCTCTTTGTTATTTATATTCTATTCTTTGGTTTGGATTTCAAGCAAAAAAGCCTGACAATGGTGCCATCAATCCAATTGATGTTCATTCTCAGCTCAGCCTTGCCTTGCCTTGAAGATTTCAACATAAAAGAACGAGTATGAGGATGATATGGCATAGAAAAGAACAACGTAAAGGCGTATACATGTAATACGCCCACTTCACCACCCACCGGAAAACAAAAAACCTTTCTATCGGGCTTTGTCGTATTCTATCCCTTTTTTTATTTGAACTGAAAAAAGCACACACAAAATCAAGGACTCATCATTTGGGCCAGCTCCTGTACTTTAAAAGCCAATGAATAGAAAGGAAATGGTTTTGCCATAAAACTGGCAAAGATGAACCATGAAAAGAAGAAGAACGAAAATTCAACAAAGTAATAGTCCGTGACTATGACGATGACGATGAAGATGGTGATGGTGGATTTTAGTTAGAGGAAGAGAACAAAGAATTGGTAGAACGAGGACTCGAACGCGTTGAAGATGTAGACAAAAGAACTGGTGCGTCCTTGGTATAAGGATATACATATACCCACTCGAATTTGAGAGAATCTTTTATCCGGTGTTGGGAAGTATAAGACTGAGACCAGGACCGGGACCGGGAATGGTGAAATGGTAAAATGGATTTATCGACGTGGCGGTGTACTTCGACATCGATTGTAATCGAATTTTATTGATATTGACACAATTCTTGTGATTGCCGGATACATGGCGGCCCTTGCCTTAACTTATACTCAGGCCCTCTACCGCCAAGAACACGCAACAGCAATAAAGCCCAATCGCACGATATCCAGCTTTATACTATATTTATATCGTAGGATGTGGGTCTTGATTTTTATTTAAGATATTAAATTGCCCTCAGGGATTGGAATATATAGATGGATATAGAAGGAGAAGAAGAAAACGAAGATACCGGAACCCAGCGAAAACAAACGTATAAAAATCAAATTAACTTGTGAACCCTCACTAAGCGCCCGCCATCATTTCGTTGGTTTGTTGTCATAGTCATCTCGCGTCTATATAGTCATCTTTACTAAAGTCTCGTCTATCGTTTGCCTAGTCTTATGTTGAAGAAAGGTCGAAGAGAGGAATTTCAAAAGATACTATCATCAGATTTAATTGTTTTGTGGGAATACAAAGAGGAACAAGGAGGTCGTTTATTTTAATGGCGTCGATGGAAAGCGATAGAGCGGATGGCAATAATGCCACTAATTGCTAAAGCAAAACAATCATTTTTCTCGTCGTCTTTTTTTCTTCTTCTTTTTGTTGTGTTACTAAAACAATGGAAGGATGTTTATAGGAGGGCGTAATATTGGAATGTAATGTGAGTAGGCTTTATAGGGTACCTATCAATGTTTAGAGTGAAATTCAATTTATTGACAATGAGTAAATTTCTATATAATATTTGTTTTGACCAAACTGAATTTATGGGTATAGTTATATTTACAAACAGAACTATATATCTTCTATATTTATGCTTTTATTTTTACTATAGAACTCATTTAAAGCCTTACACACTTCTTTATTGTGAATAGTCAGCAGATAGTAAATAATATATAAATGGGTATTTCAAAGAAATTAACATCTAATTAATAACAAAACCATTTTATTACTATGAATGACATTTAAATTCTTTTTCTTATATCAGATATCTTAACAATTTGTACATTCAGTTCAATAAATAAAGGAACATTTCAGTTAGTGGTTAGCTTATGCTATAAAAGAGTTGAAATCGTCAAAATCTAATACAAAAGTTTATGTGCAAGACGATATAATTTAAAGGGGGTACTATTTGTATGTTTTTTTTTATCGAAGAAATTGCAATAATGTTGGCAGTTTTATTAACATTTAATAAAAAGTGAGTATACGCCCCGAATTGGGGTTTAAATTCTTATGCTCGAAAATTTAGATACTCGATCAGATGGAAGTAGTTGTAATCAAGGCTGCCACTTTACTCCTTTAGCGTTTTGGCATAAATAAAAATCTACTGCGAAGTAAAATGGATCTTCGCCTTTTTTAAATTTTAATAGTACCTAACCAAAGTAAGGTGTAAGCTTATCCATTCAAAATTTGAAATACTCAACCACGTTCACTCACTCTAAATGCATTCACTGAATAATTTAAAATTATGAAAATTCCAAAAATCATCAAACATTTTATAAGACTTGATATGATAACCGTAGATGTTGTTTTGAAAATTCTGGCCTATATATGCAACTTTCCGATATGAACTTTGGCATTCAGATTTAACAGCATATTAATCATAATTTAAATGATTTTGTTGAAGACAATTTAGTCGATTTTAAGAATAATTTATTATGGTTCGGAACTATGCAACCAAAGTAAAAAACAATTTAATTTCAATGACAAAAAACTACATCTGCTAAAGTATTTAGATGTAAACTGCAAACTACTGCGCTTTTTATTTATATTTACTGTGCTAAATTATTTTTAGGGTGTCAGTGCTGCTTGTAATCCAGAATTCCAATAGTCTAAAGATACCTTTTTCCGTTCTCTTTATTTCAAGATAAAACGGATATAGGACTCAAACAAATTTTGTTCAGATAATAACAACTAGAAACATTTACATGTTTGGTAAAAAGTCCAATATAATATTTAAAAAGAGGCTGGGATGCGACCCACACTGATAACTTCCCATCCCGTCTGTCGATTTGTCTTGCTTAAAAGTTTGTTTATATGTATTTTTACCAAATTTGCGCACTATTTTTTGTAGATTTTATTTTTTATGAAAAAAACGGACTGTTGGATTTTTATATAAAAATTACTGAATATTGAAAACAATATTTTCTCTGAAATAAAATAAGTTTGAAGTCAATATTTTTAATTTTTGAAAAGCTATTTGAGCCGAAAGTAAATGTTTACCAAGTTTTAGTAGGTATTGTTTTTTTTTTAGAGTTTTATTTTTTGTAAAAAAACTGTCAATTCGAATTTTTTAAAAATTTTACCAAATGTTGAAAACAATATTTCATATAAGATAAAATTAGTTTGAAGCCAATATTTAAAATTTTTGAAGAGATATTTGAGTCGAAAATCAATTTTTACCAACTTTTATACATTTTTTTCAGGTTTTTATTTTTTGTAAAAAAAACTGTCAATTCGATTTTTCTCAAAATTTGTAATAATGTTGAAAACAATATTTCTTATAAGAAAAAATTAGTAAGAAAGTATTATCTCAAAGTTTTTAAAAGATATTTGAGTCGAAAATCATTTTTTACAAACTTTTGATAATTTTTTTTTCGGTTTTTAATTTTTTGTACAAAAACTGTCAAATCGGTTTTTTTTAAACTTTAACTGAATGTTGACAACAAGATGTTTTGAAAGATAAAAGTAAATTAAAGCCAATACCTCAAAGTTTTGAAAAGATATTTGAGTCGAAAATCAATTTTTACCAACTTTTATACATTTTTTTTTCAGGTTTTTATTTTTTGTAAAAAAAAACTGTCAATTAGATTTTTCTCAACATTTTATCAGATGTCAAAAACATTATTCTTTGTTGCACAAAATTGTTTTAGAGATGAAATCATATTTCAGTCGTAAAATTTTGGAGGTGACAAATTTTTTTTTCAGTTTTATTGATTTATAAAGAAACCGTTATATTGATTTTTTTCAAAAAATATACCTGTTTTGTATCACGTTACAATATATTATATAAAATTTAATTCAAGTCTCTAGCGTTTTTGGTTCGTAAGATATTTAAGGTTAACCAAAATTTCCACCTTTTTTTCAAACTGCTATGGTAAAAAAACCACACACGCAATTTTCTTGAGAGCCCTTTCTGCATCTTTCTGCCTTATTATCTGTATAACAAAATTTATTTGAAGTCGATATCTCTTCTGGTTCTTGAGCTATGGACGACGAAAAAACGTCGCGAACGTACGGACGTACGGACGTACAAACGTACGTACACAGGCACGCACAGACATCTTTCTAAAAATCTTTTATTTCGACTCTAGGGACCTTGAAACGTCGAGAAATGTCAAAACTTTCAATTTGACAAATCGGACCCATTACAATAACTTCCTATGGGAAGTTAAAAATGAATGCGACCTACATTGATAACTTCGCATCCACTCTGTCGATTTGTCTTACTTAAAAGCTTGTTGGTTTTCGTGTTGGGTTAAAAAAGTTGCAAGTTAAATTATTCTTTCAAACTTAAAAATAACCAACAAAATTCAAATAAAGAAACAGTTTAATTTGTAAGTTTAGTATTGTAGATAGTATTAAGGTATCAGTTCCTAAAAAAAAAACCATTAATAAACGAGCTGCTATTCTTCCTCGTACCATTTTGGATCTAATTAAAAAAAGAGGCTGGGATGCGACCCACACTGATAACTTCCCATCCCGTCTGTCGATTTGTCTTGCTTAAAAGTTTGTCTATATGTACTAGTATCGATTTTACCAAATTTGAGTACTATTTTTTATAGATTTTATATTTTATGAAAAAAACGGACTGTTGGGTTTTTATATAAAAATCACTGAATATTGAAAACAATATTTTCTGTAAAATAAAATAAGTTTGAAGCCAATATTTTGAATTTTTGAAAAGCTATTTGAGTCGAAAGTAAATGTTTACCAAGTTTTAGTATTGTTTTTTTTAGAGTTTTATTTTTTTGTAAAAAAAACCGTCAATTCGATTTTCTTCAAAATTCTATCGAATGTTGAAAACAATATTTTCTGTAAGATAAAATTAGTTTGAAGCCAATATTTTATAGATTTGAAAAGATATTTGAGTCGAAAATCAATTTTTACCAACTTTTGTTAATTTTTTTTTTAGGTATTTAATTTTTTGTACAAAAACTATCAATTCGATTTTTTTCAAAATTTTACTAAATGTTAACAACAATATTTTTTGAAAGATAAAAGTAGTTAAAAGCCAATATCTACAATTTTTGAAAAGATATTTGAGTCGAAAATCAATTTTTACCAACTTTTATAAATTTTGTTTTAAGGTTTTTATTTTTTGTAAAAAAACTGTCAATTCGATTTTTCTCAACATCTTTCAGAATGCTTAAAACTATATTTCTTATAAGATAAAATAAGTTTAAAGTCTAACTTTCAAGTTTTTGAAAAGATATTTGAATCCATATTCAATTTTTACCAACTTTTGTTAATTTTTGTTCGGTTTTTAATTTTTTATAAAAAAAACTATCAATTCGATTTTGTTCAAAATTTTACTGAATGTTGACAACAATATTTTTTGAAAGATAAAAGTAAATTAAAGCCAATATCTCAAAGTTTTGAAAAGATATTTGAGTCGAAAATCAATTTTTACCAACTTTTATTAATTTTTTTTTTAGGTTTTTATTTTTTGTAAAAAAACTGTCAATTCGATTTTTCTCAAAATTTTGTTGAATGTTGAAAACAATATTTCTTATAAGATAAAATAAGCTTGAAGCCTAAATTTCAAGTTTTTGAAAAGATATTTGAATCGATATTTAATTTTTACGAACTTTGAGTAATGTTTTTTTTAGATTTTTATTTTTTATAAAAAAAACTGTCAATTCGATTTTTCTCAAAATTCTATCACATTTTTAAAACATTATTCTCCGTTGCTCAAAATTGTTTTGGAGATGAAGTCATATGTTAGTCGTTAAATTTAGGAGGTGATACATTTTTTTTTCAGTTTTTTTGATTTAGAAATAAAACCGTTAGATAGATTTTTTTCAAAAAATATATGTGTTTGGTATCACGTTACAATATATTATATAAAATTTAATTCAAGTCTCTAGCGTTTTTGGTTCGTAAGATATTAAGGGTTAACCAAAATGTTCACCTTTTTTTTAAACTGATATGGTAAAAAAACCACCCACGCAATTTTCTTGAGAGCCCTTTCTGCATCTTTCTGCCTTATTATCTGTATAACAAAATTTATTTGAAGTCGATATCTCTTCTGGTTCTTGAGCTATGGACGACGAAAAAAACGTCGCGAACGTACGGACGTACGAACGTACGTACACACGCACGCACAGACATCTTTCTAAAAATCTTTTATTTCGACTCTAGGGACCTTGAAACGTCGAGAAATGTCAAAATTTTCAATTTGACAAATCGGACCCATTACAATAACTTCCTATGGGAAGTTAACAAGAAATATGTTTAGACGGAATTGGCAGAGATATCAACAACAACACGATTTTCAACAAATGAATCATCTAAACAAACTGATAACAGAATCGATATCAAAATTCAGGAACATAGAATGGAACAAAAAACTTAGTTCCTTACATCCTAGTTCTAAACCATTTTGGAACATACATAAAATGATTAAAAAGAAAAATACTCAAATACCACCACTTGAATCATTCGGGACAGTACATACTTTGTAACGGATTTGTTGTCTTTATTTAAAAATTCGCGATGTCCTGCGTTTCTCATGACTTCCTCAGGACCACAGGATTCCCTAAGCGAAACAAGAGACTTTAAATAAATTGTCCAGGCAACAATGTACGACTCGGCATGCTTGCTTTCACCATTGACCAGCTCGTCGGTGGGGTGGGTACTTGTACTTGCCGCTGGACTACCGTACAGTATCTATCATGCCGATTATACCAGATATATTTTTAAGCAATCTATTTGAACAAATTTTTATTTTTTTTATTTCTGTGTAACCCTAGGTGTAATTTGGGTTCCGGAGTGTAACCCGCCCTCAATTTCTACTAAAAGAAACGCCATGGTTATTGAGCCACTCACTATTATCTACTCGATAACCCCTAATTTGAGCTTAAGAAGTTCCCTAAGAACTAATCCTAATCACCTTCACATCGTCAGAATGAAACATCCCTAATTCACTTCACTTCGCACTAAATAGAAAATCATTCCATCACAAGAATTAGATCAACGAATAATCATAAAATAATTCATTTTAAATAGTTTTTATTAAATAACGAAAATCCAAAATTTTAAAAATATAATAAATTCAAATTAAAAAAAATATGACTCATAAAAAAAAATTCAGATAATTGCAGGCAATAACTATAAAAAAATTAAACAAATAATTTGTGGAGATTGAGTGAGAACACTAAACTTTCTCGTATTAAGTCTCTCATTTTTTTTATATTGAGTGAAAGGAATGAATTAAAACTCTCTTCATAAAAAAAATTAAATTGATTGTTTGTTGTCTCTCACTCTCACTCTCAATCAAAAACAAATTGCTTTTAAAACTTTATACAAGGTTTTTCTTTAAGAGAATTCTAAAAATGAATTTCTCATTTTAACTATAAGATCTTATATCTTATTATCTTTTATTTTGAATTTTACTTTTTTTGTTCACTGATCAAATTTCAACATAGTTAACACAAATAATTTAATAAGAAGTACAACTTACCGGCTCTCCAAAGTTGATGTGCACAGCAGCTTTGATGTCCGATGTGATCTATTTACATATATGTAAGATGAGTTATGCATAAACTAATAGAAATTTGTCAGCTCGAACAATAGACGTTTAAGTTTTTCTTTTTTTTTTTTGTAAAGCGATATTTAGATTTATGATGATATGATGAATATTTTAGGATGATGATGATGATGATTGTATGGATGGTGTTCGATCAACGACGATAAATATAATATATGTGTGTTTATATGCAGATAGCTTAATCAATTTATTAATTGGTATGTTGAGTGATGTTGGCGAGGATCGTGGGAGTTATCGCCTGAGCACGTGCGAGCCCCCGATGGAGTTGCCACGATCTCTGCACACCTTGGCTCTAGCTCGATGGTATCAAAAGCTATACAGAACACCAAGTAGGTACAGTCACGCAGAGATCGCTAATCACTTTTTCCCGGTACTGATTGAACCAGCTTTGCAAATTTCTTTGCCAAGAAGTACTTTTATGTATTGTAAAACATATATTAAATATATATTGTAAATGTGTATTACACACTACACAGCCTATTAAAAATTAAAAAAAAACTAGTTTTAGAAATTAAAGTTACATTAATTTAGGAAATATCACTTTTTATGACTTTCTTGTCTTTACCTTTTAAAATTGGCTTGCAGCTTGAATGATTAAATACAACTCTGCCTTTTAGTATAGTTTTCTTTTTTTTTTTTCTTAGTTTAATCTTAGATCAATGTTTTAAACACTTTTCTCTACACTATATCTTGCGGTCTTGAGTGAGTGATCTGATCTTCACGATGGTTGGATAAAAAAGAAAGATTAGCCGGAAAAAGGAAAGTTGGGATTGCGATCGGTCGAAAGAAGGGTGTTTTCGAAATTTCGAACATCGCAAATAAGAAATACTTAGTAAAGGCCTGTAATCATTTTCATTCTATGTTTTTTTCGGAGTAAGTATTTGTTTATTTTTTCTGAAGTGGACCATACACAACATTTTAATTTCTTGTCTATGAAGACACGAAATAAAAGTGGAAAAGGACACACCTGATCTAAAATTCATTTTAATGAGATGTAATCATGTTCGCAAGTCTTTAGCGTGAATAATTCCTAAAGGTTTACCATTGAGGTCTTCCAACTCATAAAGATTATTGCTAACAATCTTCTTTATTTTTGCTTGGATGAATTTTGGGCATAACTTAGCATTTCGTTTTTTGGACTTGTCACTTAATATAAAGTTGCGTTTCAAGACAACTTGCCCTTCTCTGAATTTGCAAGTTTTGCTACGAGTATTATATGTCTTTTCATAAGTCTTATGTGCTTTAGCCAAAGATTCTTTGACGCGATTATGAATAATATTCATCTTACAGGCTTTCGGTAAAATTTTGAAATCCGAGTTATTTAATCCATTGAGATTTTTAAGAAGCTTATAGTCTGAACCATGTTCTAACTTACATTGTCCAAAAAGTGCTTCGTGTGGTGACATTTGTATGGCTGAGTGAACGCTTGATCTTAGTGCACTAAGGATAGATACTAAATGTCTATCCCAATTCGATTGATCTAAGACGATGTAGGATCTTATAGCGGCCAAGATTGAGCGATTGGCACGTTCACTAGCGTTAGCTTGTGGTGCATATGAAGCTGTCCTTATATGTTTTGTTCCATAAGAAACAAGAAATTTTGAGAACGCTTTTTCCTATAAATTGTTTCCCAGTATCTGATAGCAGAGATTCTGGTACTCCAAAAAGTGAAAACACATCTTCTTCTAAAAATTGAATCGCAGCTTCCGCTGTCGCTTTTCGTATTGCTTTTGCAAGAATAAATTTAGTTAATTGGTCAAGACAAACGATAATATATGAATTTCCCTTTTTGGATCTCGGATACGGTCCCAGGAAATCAACAAAAACATGTTGAAATGGCCTTTCAACGACAAATGATTGTCCCATTGGAGGTCTTAAAATTGTATTTGGAGCTTTGGAACACTTACAAATTATGCATTCTTCTATGAATGATTTTACTTCAGCCGCCATATTGGGCCAATAAAATCTCTCTCGAAGACGGTATAAGGTTTTGGTGATCCCACCATGCGAAGCTCGAGGGGGGTCATGCGCCAATCGTATAAGATTTTGAGTCAGTGCCGAAGGTATCCACAGCTTCCATACGCAATCATCTTCTATAGGGTCTCCTGTACAATGACGGACTTTCTTGTAGACAAAATTGTCTGAAATTTGTAGGTCTGGTAGCTGGGATTTATTGTTCTCTATAGTTTTTATTAATTGCAAGTATTCATCCGACTTAAAAGCCGGGTCATCAAGGTCAACCTGTAGAACTTCGGAGGAGGTTAATGCACAGATGGATGCAATTTCATCTGCAGCATACACTCGAGATAGCGCATCGGGTGCCACATTTTGAGAACCCTTTCGGTGTTCTATAACAAAAGAATACTTTTGTAGTCTTAAACTCCACCGAGCTAATCTCCCATTCAGGTCTTTTTGGCTCATGAGCCACTTAAGACTCGAATGATCGGTCACTATGGTAAACTCATGACCTTCAACGTAAGGACGGAACTTTTCTACACCTAACACTGCAGCTAAGCATTCTAGTTCTGTAACACTGTAGTTACGTTGAGCTTGGTTCAATTTATATGAGTAATAGTAGATTGGTTTTTCTCTACCTTCTTCATCAAGCTGACTAAGAACACATCCTACTCCTGTTGAAGAAGCGTCGCATGAGATAACAAAAGGTTTTTCGAAATTCGGATTAATTAAAACCGGAGCAGTTGTAAGAGCCAACTTTAACTGATCGAAAGCTTGCAGAGCTTCCGGAGTAAAGACGAAAGTCTTGCTCTTCTTTAAAGTATTTGTAATTGGTGTAGCTAGAGAGGAATAGTTTGGCACAAAACGCCTGTACCAACCGGATAAACCCAAAAATCTTCGAACTTGTCGAGGAGTTTTTGGCGTTGGAAAGTCTCGTATGGCAGCAACTTTGTCGGGATCTGTCTTAACACAACCTCCTCCAACAATGTAACCTAAATATTTCAATTCTTTAAAACAAAATCTTGATTTTTCAAGGTTTATTGTCAAGCCTGCTTTGCGCAAAAGAGAAGCTAAAGTTCGAAGTATCTGTGTATGTTCCTCAAAAGTTCCTGAAACAATCAGCAGATCGTCCAGGTAGACAAAAATGTTTTGTTTCAATTCATTTGGTATAACTTTATCCATAAGTCTACATAAACGTTGGGCTGCATTGCAGAGTCCGAATGGCATGACTTTAAAGTGATACAATGGTCTACCGGGAACGCTGAATGCTGTCTTTTCCCTTGCCGATTCTGCTAGCGGAATCTGCCAGAACGCGTCTTTCAGATCGACACTGCTAATGAAGTGCGTTTCTGACTGGCGACTTAATAGATTCTCTATATGGGGGAAGGGATATGCATCATTCTTGGTTACTTTATTTAGTTTCCTGGAGTCCAGACACAAGCGGTTTTTTCCTGGCTTGCGCACCAGAACTACCGGAGAACTCCAGGAACTTTCACTCTCCTCAATGACATCCATAGCTAGCATTCTGTCTAACTCTTCATACATCATCTTTTGAATAACTGGTGACACTGGATAACTTCGCTGTTTTATGGGCTCAGTATCGCCAGTGTTAATCGTGTGTTCTTCTAAAACTGTCCGCCCAAGCCCTTCTTTGGCATAGGATGGAAATAAACGTATTACCTTTTCAATTTCAAAATCTTGCTCAGCTGACAATTCATGAGCATTTGAATCACCTTTTCTAAGAGAAATTGGGCAAATTTCGGAGATGATTTGCGGTGCTATCTGGAAAACTTTCCAAAAGTTTATACCGAGGTATAACGATTGTTCCAGAGATGGAACTAAATACAATTTAATTTCTTTTGTAATGTTTTTGTAAGTTAGCTTGGCAGATATTTCACCAACGATTTGCTGGGGTTGACCACTAGCTGTACGCACTTTAGAATTGAAACTTTTATAAGATAATCCTAAGTCTTGTAACAACTGCATGCAACCAAATCCTAGACAACTAATGCTTGCACCACTGTCTAACAAGCCAAGCATTGTCTTTCCAAAAATGGAAACGCTAGCATAGGGTCTTGGATCGTCTGTGTTACAGAGCGTTGTTGAACTTATTTCACGATGTATCTTTTTCTTTTCTTTAAAACGATTTCTAAGTTTTTGGATGTGTTGTGGAATCTGACCAAATATTTTGTTGCGAACTTCATAATAATTTTGTAAGCGATCGTGAAGTGATACTGGCTTACTCGAAGATAAAAGAGGTTTGTTCCTGTCGGAGTTATCTCTTTGCAGGATTTTTATTTGAGAAGTTTCGTCAAGTATCTTAGGAGTGTTTTGAAAATTTTGTTTGTGGGACGCATCAGGTGTTTTAGGTAAGTCAGGTTTTTTGTCAAATTCAGGTGTTTTTACAGGCTCAAATACAGAAGTAAAGTCTGGTTGAATAAAATTTAATTTATTTTTATTTATTTTTGTTCCGGGTTCTCTCTCGGATGACAAACCTCCCCGGTCGTAGGATTGCCACGCTTTTGGTTTCCCGAGCATTTTGAACAATTTGGTGTGGTTGTATTATCCAAACCACATTTGTAACAGAATAAATTCCGTTGAGGATTTGGACATTGAACAAACGAGTGTCCTTTTGTTTTACAATTCCAGCAAATATACTTTGACTGGTTTTGTGAAACATTTAATGAATTTAGATCAAAAGGATCTTCATCTTGAAATGAATTATCGAGTTCACTTACTTGCTTTTTGAAACTATTTTGTTGGAATGGTTTTGTTCTTAAAGCTTCATTCTGTTGGGCATGTTTTTCAATGGACCGACAAACATAAACCATTTCAGCCAAGCTCTGCGTATTAAATGTTATGAGAAGCTCGCCAGTTCTTCTCTTAACGTTCTGTTTAATTAAATCAATGAGTTCTCGTCGCGATTTTGGGTTTCGCAGACGAGCATTCATTACCAAAATAGCATTGTAAAAATCATCGAAGCTTTCATTTACTCCCTGCCGACGATCGAACATCTTACGAGAAAGTTCTGAGTCGGTTTCGATGCTTCTATATTGTTCTATTAGTGCAAACTCTAAGGTTTGCCAATTTGCGTTTGGATTTGTCTTAAGAAATGTCCAGAACCAACTTTCGACAGTTCCTGTGACAAATAAATGAAAGTGAAGAAACAAATCTTCCCAAGATGCGTTGTAGCTTGCCTTGAGTCGTTTTAAACGAGTGAGAAAATCATCAACAGTCATTCTGATGTTGTCGAACTTTAAACTCCACTTGTGAAATTCCAGGGCTCTACTAGAGCTAGCTTGTGACACATTTCGACTTAAGTTGGGACTGGGAGCATTTAAGTCAAGTGCATTCATTTGACTCAAAAAGTTTTGAGCGTTTTCACTCGGGTGGTATGGTATAGGAGGTTCAACTGGCCTTGCGTTGGGGTTGACAGTACTATTCTCTTCAGGAGGTGCTATACCATGAAGGGATCCTATCTCAACTGCTGGAGTGGGTACTCTTAAAGTATCCCGAATAGTAGTAATAATTTCCTCTCTAATTTTGACTCTTTCTTCCTCATACTCAGCTTTTCTAGAACGTAAGTCCTCTGCTCTACTCAAACCGATTGTAGCATTTACGATATTTGTTATATATCGTTGTAAACTTTCGTTAAAGGAAACATTTGGAGGAACTTCATCTTGAGGATCAATAACTTGACCATCCAAATGAAGTACTTGCTCCTGAACAGATTGAACTTCATCTTCGGCTTCGTTGTTAGTTGAAGAAGCCATATTCGAACCACTAGCGTCTGTAGGTCGTGGTCGTGAACTACGAGTTGGAACTTTTGAAGATTTCTCTTTAGATTTGTCTTTGGATTTGTCTTTTGATTTATCTCTTGGTGGAGCCATTTGGTAAGTTTACTGAAACTCAGCTCAAGAGTTGCTTTTATAGCAATAAATTGAAAAAAATGTATGTCTATGAAAAGTATTCGAAGTAATAACTTATACTTGAAGTGATCGCTATGCAATCGCAAAAATCAAATTATTAATAAAAAAAAATGCAGTCGCAGCAAAAGAAAACAAAATAGAATAAATGTTTCAAAATATTTTGCCGTAAGCAAAAACAAAAAAAATATCAAATGTTTATAAAAAAATTGAGTAGTAAAAATAAATCATGTGTGCTTATGAAGGATACAGGTGATGTTCATATCGACGACGATGTGATTGAAAAAATAAAAACTTGTTTTTCTAAACTGTTTGTAACGCAGCTAAATATATGATAAACATGTATCTTAAATACTTAATTAGGTCGTTTTAAATAAGCATATAAATAGTATAAATGTCAAAAAAAATATTATAAGTGAGATTCGAATATTATTATTATTTTTTTTTTTTCGCAACAATAATTTAGGATGTTCGTAAGAATTAACATGAACGCCGCTGGCGGAGTATGATTTCTCAGAGCTAATACCTCCCGGTCATCCATGAAATTCATTCACTAAAATAACATTAACCAAAACAACACTTTATTTAAATAAGATCAATGCAACGGACGGAGTGGTTGTAGCAGGTACATAAAATCTCCCGGTCATTGACCTAACTAAACAAACTCATACATAAACAATTTTTAACACAAGTCATTGCTTCTCAAAGCTTGATCAACGGACCGTGTCTTGGGTCACTGACTAAAGCGTTAATATTTGTAAAAGGAAAATGTAAAACTAATATAATTGTTAAGGTTGAATCACAATAAAAATTGTTGTTGTACTAAATTAAATTAAAACCATATTTTAAAAAGAGTATTCGAAGCCCCACGTTGGGCGCCACCTGTGTAACGGATTTGTTGTCTTTATTTAAAAATTCGCGATGTCCTGCGTTTCTCATGACTTCCTCAGGACCACAGGATTCCCTAAGCGAAACAAGAGACTTTAAATAAATTGTCCAGGCAACAATGTACGACTCGGCATGCTTGCTTTCACCATTGACCAGCTCGTCGGTGGGGTGGGTACTTGTACTTGCCGCTGGACTACCGTACAGTATCTATCATGCCGATTATACCAGATATATTTTTAAGCAATCTATTTGAACAAATTTTTATTTTTTTTATTTCTGTGTAACCCTAGGTGTAATTTGGGTTCCGGAGTGTAACCCGCCCTCAATTTCTACTAAAAGAAACGCCATGGTTATTGAGCCACTCACTATTATCTACTCGATAACCCCTAATTTGAGCTTAAGAAGTTCCCTAAGAACTAATCCTAATCACCTTCACATCGTCAGAATGAAACATCCCTAATTCACTTCACTTCGCACTAAATAGAAAATCATTCCATCACAAGAATTAGATCAACGAATAATCATAAAATAATTCATTTTAAATAGTTTTTATTAAATAACGAAAATCCAAAATTTTAAAAATATAATAAATTCAAATTAAAAAAAATATGACTCATAAAAAAAAATTCAGATAATTGCAGGCAATAACTATAAAAAAATTAAACAAATAATTTGTGGAGATTGAGTGAGAACACTAAACTTTCTCGTATTAAGTCTCTCATTTTTTTTATATTGAGTGAAAGGAATGAATTAAAACTCTCTTCATAAAAAAAATTAAATTGATTGTTTGTTGTCTCTCACTCTCACTCTCAATCAAAAACAAATTGCTTTTAAAACTTTATACAAGGTTTTTCTTTAAGAGAATTCTAAAAATGAATTTCTCATTTTAACTATAAGATCTTATATCTTATTATCTTTTATTTTGAATTTTACTTTTTTTGTTCACTGATCAAATTTCAACATAGTTAACACAAATAATTTAATAAGAAGTACAACTTACCGGCTCTCCAAAGTTGATGTGCACAGCAGCTTTGATGTCCGATGTGATCTATTTACATATATGTAAGATGAGTTATGCATAAACTAATAGAAATTTGTCAGCTCGAACAATAGACGTTTAAGTTTTTCTTTTTTTTTTTTGTAAAGCGATATTTAGATTTATGATGATATGATGAATATTTTAGGATGATGATGATGATGATTGTATGGATGGTGTTCGATCAACGACGATAAATATAATATATGTGTGTTTATATGCAGATAGCTTAATCAATTTATTAATTGGTATGTTGAGTGATGTTGGCGAGGATCGTGGGAGTTATCGCCTGAGCACGTGCGAGCCCCCGATGGAGTTGCCACGATCTCTGCACACCTTGGCTCTAGCTCGATGGTATCAAAAGCTATACAGAACACCAAGTAGGTACAGTCACGCAGAGATCGCTAATCACTTTTTCCCGGTACTGATTGAACCAGCTTTGCAAATTTCTTTGCCAAGAAGTAC
This sequence comes from Eupeodes corollae, assembly GCF_945859685.1. NCBI lineage: Eukaryota > Metazoa > Arthropoda > Insecta > Diptera > Syrphidae > Eupeodes > Eupeodes corollae. The sequence goes on from NC_079148.1 coordinate 119,714,131, forward strand.
TTTTATGTATTGTAAAACATATATTAAATATATATTGTAAATGTGTATTACACACTACACAGCCTATTAAAAATTAAAAAAAAACTAGTTTTAGAAATTAAAGTTACATTAATTTAGGAAATATCACTTTTTATGACTTTCTTGTCTTTACCTTTTAAAATTGGCTTGCAGCTTGAATGATTAAATACAACTCTGCCTTTTAGTATAGTTTTCTTTTTTTTTTTTCTTAGTTTAATCTTAGATCAATGTTTTAAACACTTTTCTCTACACTATATCTTGCGGTCTTGAGTGAGTGATCTGATCTTCACGATGGTTGGATAAAAAAGAAAGATTAGCCGGAAAAAGGAAAGTTGGGATTGCGATCGGTCGAAAGAAGGGTGTTTTCGAAATTTCGAACATCGCAAATAAGAAATACTTAGTAAAGGCCTGTAATCATTTTCATTCTATGTTTTTTTCGGAGTAAGTATTTGTTTATTTTTTCTGAAGTGGACCATACAACTTCTAACGAAGATAAAGCAAATACGCTTGCAAATACTTTTGCGAACAATCATGATATGACTATTAACCTTTATAACAATCCTCTTTTAAAGAACATTGTAGATACGTCTGTCAATGAAATTAATAGAACCTCAATAAGCTTATCTGCAGAAGAACTAATTTCTGTTGAAGACATTGAATACTCCTGGAATGGATGGTATTCAAAACCAATTCCTTAAAGAACTTCCCATGATTGGATTTGTTTTTTTAACTTCTCTAATAAATGCCTGATTTAAAAGCCAATATTTTCCTCTAAAATGGAAGATGGCAAAAGTAGTTCCGATACTGAAATCTGGAAAACCCCGAAATAATCCACTAAGTTATAATCCAATAAGCCTATTGAGTAGTATAAGTAAGATTTTTTAAAAATTAATTCGCTGCAAACTAGAATCTTTTTTGAAACAAAAAAATATCATTCCAGGTTTTAAGAATCTGTAGACACATAAAAGACAAATTTAGATAAAAAAAAATCAACAGGATTAGTTTTACTAGATGCTGAAAACAGTTTTTGACACTGTTTGGCATAGCATAATGCACTCATACACAAACTTATTATAAATGCATGTCCAACCTTTTTAATAAAACTTATTCAAAGTTTCTTAAGTGATAGAAAATTTACAGTTTCACTTAATAGAAAAAACTCAAGGATCAGTGTTATCTCCAACTTTGTTCAATATTTTTGTCTCCTATTTTCCAGTCTTGCAAAATTGTGAATTTGGCATGTATGCAGATGACATTGCGATATTCTCATCCTATGAAGATCCTGACAATATTATAAATAATATTAAAACTGACTTAAAAATTATTTTCGAGTATTATAAACACTGGAAAATTAAAATTAATGCTGTAAAAGTCAAGCTATCTTTTTCACCAGAAAAAGAAAGGATTGTTTTTTACCCAGACGTAATATTAACTTTAATAACTGTGGTATACCTTGGGTCAACTCTGTCAAGTATTTATGTATTTACTTATATAAGATGTTGACCTTTAAGGAACACACACAAATGACAGCAAATAAAATAAATGTCGGTATAAAAATGTTATATCCGCTTATTAACCGAAGGTCATTACTTAGCAAACACAATAAACTTATTATTTTTAAAGTCGTTTTTCAAGCAATACTCTTATATGGATCGCCCGCATGGGGTAATTGTGCTATAATGCATATTAAAAAATTGCAAATTCTTCAAAACAAAATTTTACAAATAATGCTCAAGCTCCCCTGGCATTTCTCATCCCAAGCCTTCCACAAAGAGGCATACAACGTTTGAAAAATAGACAACAAAATTAATATTCTTAATACAAAATTTTCTCTCTAATTTTGAAAAGCTATTTGAGTCGAAAGTAAATTTTTACCAAGTTTTAGTATTGTTTTTCTTAGGTTTTTATTTTTTTGTAAAAAAACTGTCAATTAGATTTTTCTCAGAATTTTACTAAGTACTAACAATATTTTTTAAAAGATAAAAGTAGTTTCAAGCTAAAAACTCTAAGTTTTGAAAAGATATTTGAGTCCAAAATCAATTTTTGCCAATTTGTGTTAATATTTTTGTTTAGATTTTTATTTTTTGTAAAAAAAACTGTGAATTCGATTTTTCTCAAAATTGTTGAGATGTTAAAAATGTTGTTTTTCGTTGAACAAAATTACCGAAGCAATTTTCATGAAACCCCTTCTGTATCTTTCTGCGTTATTATCTGTACGAACGTACGTACACACGCACGCACAGACATCTTTCTAAAAATCTTTTATTTCGACTCTAGGGACCTTGAAACGTCGAGAAATATCAACATTTTCTTTTTGACAAATCGGAACCATCGCAACAACTTCCTATGGGAAGTTAAAAATGTGAAATTTAATTCTAGAAACAGTTTGCTTCCATTCCTAAAACCATAGAATAATTCATAAAAAATAATTGACAGTCGCACATTTATTCGATTGACCACGAAAAACTATAATTCCCAAATCTAAATCAAAGTCAAAGAATTGTCAAAATGCAAATTCTGTATATAAACCTTAAGGAAAAGCTAAAATGTTCCAGATTGGATAAAGCTAAGTCAATTCAAAACTTCGTTGCTCATAATAGCGGAAATATCAGAAACATATTATCTGTATTCAGGATTATGCCATTGTGAAAAGATAAAGGACAAAAGTACCAAGATACGAGTATATTTCGTATATTTACTGCAAATGACTTCCTTTTGTGTATCGCTAACTACCACTTAGAGCTGTTCGCATCAGAATTAATTACTCTACCAATGCCACCTCTTTTCTGCACTTAATTACACCATTAACACTTTCTCAGATAATTTGGACGATTCATTGATTTCCAATACATTTTCCCCAAAATAAAAGAAACTCTTTGTTTCCCTTTTCCGTATTTATATGTGAAAGTAGGTTTGTAATTTAGTTAGTAGATATGGACAGAACATTGACTACACTATTGCGGCTATCACAATGACCTTTCCATTTCAGAAGTGGTTGGTATAGAACTGGGTATATAATACCTAACTTCTGATTAAGTTTGGAACATAAGTCTTCTGCACCCTTTTTCGAAGGTATAGGTAAGGTAGGTACCTCTCTACATAATCTATTGGTGAGGCATGTAATTTATGCCAATAATTCTCTTTTTGGAGAGTTTTTTTTTTGGTTGTGTTGTTTTTGTATTTTTACCAAAGTGTTTTACTGCCGCACGATAAATAAAAGGATTTCAGCAATAGAACCAAATGTCCTGGGCAATAACAATTTATCTCAAATCGAAATGTATGTGCGGTTTGAAAGTTTATCGGTTGCCGAGAGTCAAGAGACTTTTTATTTCAAATAATACAAGAGGAGAATGTAGACGTACGTTCGAGGATCAAGCATAGAAGGACCCAAGCGGTTCCTTCGTCGTGATGATGTGGAATTCGGATGTTGTCGGTAACGATTGTCAGAGGTAATTGCATAAATTATTTCCGGACATTCAGTTTGGTTGTTTTTGTATAGTATAAAAGTGATTTTTGTGTTTTGTTGGTGGTCCTTTCATTGAATAAGGATGGTGTTTTTTTCGTGTATGTGTTATTTAGAGTCAGATTGTGTGACATTGGCAGAAAATTGAATTGGAATGGGATATAGGCAATTGTATGAAATTCCACATCCAATTTCTCTACCTACAATGTATGTATGTGTGGAAGACATGATGTATAGCTAAGTAGGTATATATATTTTCAGAGAAAAAACAAGTATTATTGTTGACAAATTTGTGGTCATTTGGGGGGACAGCTATAAACTGGGGTCTTAAATGTGCATACGATTTATTTTATATTGAATTGAACAAAGCTGAGAAGTACATATAGCTTCATGAATACATACATCTAAAGTTTATTTTTTTAGCTGCTTGATTTCAGAAAACGGGTTATTTAATCCAGTGGTTGAATATATACCTACATGAAATTTTTGAAATAGTTTAACAATTTCTTTGAACGCTTGAAATCAGAGTTAAAAACTGTTAATTTTAACAAAGAATTATACAGAGATAAAAGGAAAACCTTTTGTGATTTAATCAATCTATGACAGCTGTCACTTACATAAATGGTCATGTAAGAAATCATAACTACACCATTAATTATTTTTTAAAGGTAATTTTGCAATCAGTCCGATTTGTCAAATTGAAAATTTTAACATTTCCCAACGCACGTATCAAGGACCAAGGCAAAACAGGGAGATGCTGGTAGAAGGTACAACTTAAAACGGAGATCGCTAAATCCTTTTACAAGTAACCTCTAAGTTATAAGTAGCCTCTCTCGAAATTCTCTGCTGCCAACACGATGTATCGAAAACCAGTGACAACATTGCCAATCTGAGAAGCCGCCTCGGATGAACAGGCACGCAATGCGGCTCTACATAAAAGGACAAGGAAGCTCATGAGCTCTATGAGCAGAAGAGGCGAGCGCAACACCGACTTCTCCAAAAGAAAAAAGAGAGGGCATGACAAGCGTGCGGTCGAAGATTTTGAGAGGTTTAAAAGCAGCAATGAAGTTCGAAATTTTTATGAACAGGTGAAACGAAATTCACAGGTTCATAAACCTAGAACCGAAGGCTGCAAACACGAAAGTGGAAACATCATAGTGGAACCGCATTCAATGCTGAGGATATGGAAGGACCACTTTTACAGACTGTATAACGGCGACGACGAACCGAATTCCTCTGTTAGGCAGGATGATCCTTTTAACATAGACGATGAAAGCCAACAATCCCGTCTTCCCGACTTAGACAAAGTAAAGATTGTCATTTCTAAGCTGAAGTCTAATAAGGCTGGAGCAGATGGCTTGAATGCCAAGCTCTTCAAAGCAGCTGGAGATATGTTGGTTAGGAGCATGCACCAACTTATCTATAATATATGGTCGGAAGAAAGCATGCCCGATGAATAGAACCTAAGTAATGTTTTCCCGATCCTGAAAAAATTAGACCCTCAAAACTGCACCAACTATAGAGGAATCAGTCCACTTAACATCGGCTAAGAAATCTTCTCTGCCGTAATATGCAAACGTCTAAAGCCCATCGTCAACAACCTGATAGGTCCTTATCAGTGTGGTTTTAGACCAGAAAAGTCCACAGTCGATCAAATATTTACATCACGGCAGATCCTGAAAATAACCCAAGAACATCAAATCGACAGCCACCATCTTTTCATCGATTTCAAGGCCGCATGTGACTCAAACTCGTCCGGAAGACCGTAGAGAATTCCTCCATAAAGTTTGGAAACAACTTAACAGAACCTTTCGATGTCAAAAAAGGTTTTATACAACGTAATGCGCTGTCATCAGACTTTTTTAACATCGTACTTGAAAGAATGGTGCAGAGCTCACACGTCAACACTAGAGGCACTATCTTTCAAAAGTCTGTCCAATTACTAGCATATGCTGATGACATTGACATAATCGGAAGAACTCAGCGAGATGTCAATGGGGCTTTTGTGATTATTGAGGCAGAGGCGGCAAAAATCGGTTTAACGGCTAATGAGGGCAAAACAAAGTACATGCTGTCGTCAAGAAAGGACATACAACACCGACGTCTTGGTCAAAACGTCACCATCGACAGACGTAACTTTGAGCTACTCAAGGACTTAGTCTACCTAGGCTGCGCTGTAAACGCAGAAAACAGCACCATCGCTGAGATCAAATGAAGAACAACTCTTGCTAACCGCTGTTTCTTTGGGCTAAAATTTTGAGTATAATTGAGTACAAAGCCCTCTCTCGATGTACCAAAGTGTTGCTATATAAGACCCTTATCATCCCCGTCCTGCTATACGGTGCAGAAGCATGGACTATGACAAAAGCGGATGAAAGCACCTTGGGTCGTTTCGAGAGAAAAGTTATTCGTGTGATCTACGGTCCCGTATGCATCGAAGGGGAGTGGGGGGAAGATGGAACGACGAGCTGTACGGGCTGTAAAGTGACGTAGACTTAGCCAGAAGGGTAAAAGTCCAACGACTAAGATGGCTGGGTCACTTAGAGCGCATGCAAACCAATGCTCCGGCGCGAAACTAGAGACATCTAGCTAGGGACCGAGCTAGATAGAGAAGTTTGTTGGGTGAGTTCACACAGGACCTTAAGTAAGTAAGTAGGTAACGAGGACCACCCTCATGTGCGTGCGTACATTTACAAGGTCTTAAGATGAAAATTTGGTTCTGATAAATAATATTTTTGTATCTAACACTTTACAGCCGTACCGGCTTTGAGCTATTTTCCAGCTTCTTCTCTGTTGTGACAAAGTTAATTTTTTTTCTCAAACTATTAATTTTAACCTAACCTTTCGGATATGCACAATGTGCTCATTTAATATTCTTAAATAATCTCTAGCACTTAATTTGCTTTAAAACATCAGTCCACAAGACAAGACACCTTAGGGAACCAACATTTTTTTTTTTTTGCACCCACTCAACCATCCAAACCGGAAGATGGTTTGGTTTCGTCTTCTTTTCTTCATTCATATAGATTTATCCTTACATTTACCTATAGCAAGCATAAGGTCCTTGTTTTAAAATATATAAGATTTTCATTCTCTTCGTCCATTGTTTCGTTTCGTTTTTTGGAAAACTTTTATATAGATAGATATACTATGTATGAATAAGGTTTCGTTAATCTATATTTTAAGAGGTATACCTTCAACCTATACACAATTCCAGGACGAAATGAACACCCACAACCCACATCGCACAACAACAAAACACAAATGCATCGAATTTCTGAGCACTGCAGATGAAAGTTATCCACGAATTATTCCCTCGAGCTATGTGTAGTGTGCTCTGGTAACGATATATAAATATACAAACCTTCCTTTGGCAGATTTTGTCCAACAAGACTACTTGCTTAACCTACCTGCACATCTTCCCAACCACCTTCAATGTTAGACTCTGCGAGTGTGAAGAACAAAAGTCGACCAAGGAAGGACTAAGGAAAATTTGTAGAATCGTCCTCCGTTAGAGGAAGCATTCAGCTTTAGCAAGGAAAACCGGAAATTCCTTAACGCTGCCCTGAACAACAACAAAAACCAATTCGCATATAAAAAAAAACACTCACCCTCCCACACAAAAATCAAGTCTTCCCTCTGCTGTTGAGTCATTATTTCATCGTGTTGTGTTGTTTTTTTTTTTTAAGTTTAGAGGTAGGTAACTTCCTAAGGTCTTATTCATGGTTGGCTTCAATTGCAAAGCTATTCATATTCATTTTTATTCCGACTCAGACCTCAATCCTCCCTCTTAAGAAAAATAGGTAGGTATGTTCAAAAGAAACTCTTCTCTGACCAAATAAATGATCTTGACGGTGTAGTGTAGGGTACGAGTATATATATGCATATAGGTAGGGATGATTCTACATTCTTTAAAATAAAAACTTCAAACAATGGTCATCGTCGTCGTTGTAGTTGTAGTCGTAGTCGTAGACGTTGTCGTCATCATCATACTTCTATAGACTTTGTTGGTAGTGTATACTTAGGTATAGTCATCAAGAACCATTTGTAGAAACTCTTAATTAAAAAGGACAATGCATACCTATACAATCTACCTATACACAAATTGAAAATTCCATTGTTAGCGTAGCACGGACCTATCAAAAATCTTTTGTGAATTTAAAGAAAAATGTTAAAAAAAAATAACCTTAAAGAAAATGAAAAGAAAACCAAAAGTTTTTATGCTTATACCTCGATGTGTTTTATTTATTTTTCTTATTTTTTATTTAAGCACAATAGAATTTATAGAAGTTGGTATAAAAACGTCTCATGAAAGTGAAGATATTCCAGGGATGGTGGGTGGCTTTATTCTGTTAAATTTGACCAATTCTGGATTTTCAAAGGAAAATAATGATTTGCATTTTTTGGGTAGTTTTTGTTTAGCGACAGATATATGTATGTATTTATACACATACAATTTTAAATTCAGCTTTTTGAAATATTTAAGGCTTAACACGAAAGGCTTATTAAAAAGTACGTATAAGCCTGAGCGAAGGGTTAAGGGACATACGGCCTACGCTACTCTTACGCGCCATACCTTGTGCAGTTTCCGACGATGTGTTTGTTCTTCCTCCAGCCCTTTCCCAATCTCTATTATTTTTCGTCCACTATTCTTCTCCACATAATTCTCAGTCTCGAGACTCTTCTGCCTTTCTGAATGAGTGATTTTCATTGATAATCATTACCTTTCCAAAGCGTTTTTCAAAACCACTGCCTGTCTGCAGCGTTGCGGTTATTTCCAAACATTGGGCAACATCCCAAATGCAACAAATTTGCGTACTATTTTTTGTAGATTTTATTTTTTATGAAAAAACGGACTGTTGGATTTTTATATAAAAATTACTGAATATCGAAAACAATATTTTCTCTAAAATAAAATAAGTTTGAAGCCAATATTTTTAATTTTTGAAAAGCTTTTTGAGTCGAAAAATTTGTTTACCAAGTTTTACTATTGTTTTTTTTTAGAATTTTATTTTTTGTAAAAAAAATGTCAATTCGATTTTTTCAAAATTTTACTGAATGTTAACAACAATATTTTTTGAAAGATAAAAGTAAATTAAAGCCAATATCTCAAAGTTTTAAAAGGATATTTGAGTCGAAAAAAAATGTTTACCAAACTTTTATTAATTTTTTGTAAAAAAACTGTGAATTCGGTTTTTTTCAACATTTTTCAGGATGTCAAAAACAATATTTCTTATAAGATAAATAATTTTGAAGCCTAAATTTCAAGTTTTTGAAAAGATATTTGAATCGATATTCAATTTTTACCAATTTTGAGTAATTTTTTTTTTAGATTTGTATTTTTTTATAAAAAAAAACTGTCAATTCGATTTTTCTCAAAATTTTATCAGAAGTCAGAAACATTATTCTTCGTTGCACAAAATTGTTTTGGAGATGAAATCATATTTTAGTCGTAAAATTTTGCAGGTGACAAATTTTTTTTTCAGTTATTTGGATTTAAAAAAAAAGCGGTCAATGGATTTTTTTCCAAAAATATATTTTTTTGAAATCACGTATAAAATTTAATTCAAGTCTCTAGCGTTTTTGGTTCTTAAGATATTTAGGGTTAACCAAAATGTTCACCTTTTTTTCAAACTGCTATGGTAAAAAAACCAATACGCAATTTTCTTGAGACCCTTTTCTGCATCTTTCTGCCTTATCTGTATATATAAAAGAAAGTCGTGTTAGTTACACCACTTATAACTCAAGAACGGCAGAACAGATTTGGCTGAAAATTGGTAGGGAGGTAGCTTAGAGCCAGGAGACGGACATAGGATACTTTTTATCTCGTTCGACAGCATTCCCGTGTGACTTGACATGAAACATCAGTCACTATAAAACGTGGTATAACAAAAAAGAATCAGACTTGGAATAACAAAATTCAAATGACAGCTATGTAATTGACGTAAAATGACAGCTATGTAATGACGTATGGATGACAATTTGATATTTGTAAGAAATCAATATTAATACTATTTCTATTAAATAAATAATTAAGAAGTGGATTGAAGTGAAGTGAAGTTTAATTAAAAGTGAAGTGAATGACGCATTTAATCGAGAATTGGAACGGGAACGTGAATATGATCACCAGGAATTAGATTTAGTAGTTCAAAGGAATGTACGCCTGTTGAATTACCAACAAAAGGAAGTTTATGATACTTTAATGAAGGCAATCGCTGATGAAAATGGTGGTTTATATTTCCTAGATGCCCCTGGTGGAACTGTCAAAACATTCCTTATGTCATTAGTTTTAGCAGCTGTTCGGGCGAGATCCAACATAGCGGTTGCAGTTGCTTCTTCTGGAATAGCAGCCACATTGTTAGAAGGGTGCCCTACGGCTCATTCAGCATTCAAATTACCGTTAAATCTTCAAACTATTGAAGAACCAACGTGTAATATTGCAAAACACTCAGAAATGGCCAAAGTTTTAGCGGCATCGAAAATCATCATCTGGGACGAATGCACAATGGCGCATAAACGTGCATAAGAAGCACTTAACCGAACATTAAAAGATTTACGCAATGACTCGAGATGTTTTGGAGGAGCAATGATTTTACTGTCTGGCGATTTCCGCCAAATACTGCCAGTAATTCCAAGATCTACGGCTGCCGGTGAAATAAACGTTTGCCTCAAATCGTCAAATCTATGGCACTATGTGAAGAAACTGCAGCTGACAACAAACATGAGAGTTACATTGCTTAATGATACATCTGCTGAAGATTTCTCGGAGCAATTGCTGACTATCGGTAATGAATTCATTCAAATCTATTGGTTGCGTCACAAATGAAGATGAAGCCACCAACTATCCAATTGAATTTTTAAACTCTTTGGACGTGCCTGGCTTACCACCGCACAATTTATGCCTAAAGGTTGGCTTCGTAGTAATCATGCTTCGAAACATAAACCAACCAAAACTGTGCAACGGTACGCGTTTGGTGGTTAGTAAATTGATGAACAATGTAATTTACGCTACGATAATGATAGGAAAATTCAAAGGTGAGGAAGTTCTCATTCCGAGGATCCCTAAGTTCCCAACCGATATGCTGTTTGAATTTAAAAGACTTCAATTTCCGATACGTCTTGCATTTGCCATGACCATCAACAAATCACAAGGCCAATCCTTAAAAGTTTGTGGTTTAAATCTAGAACATTCATGTTTTTCCCATGGTCAATTTATTATACGTGGCATGTTCACGGGTCGGAAGACCATCTGCGTTGTTTGTTTTTGCGTCTGATAATAAAATAAAAAATGTCGTGTATCACAAGGTACTTAAGTGAAGAGCAACGTATGTACTAAAATACAGAAATAATAATGAATGATTAATGTAGTTATTTAATTTTTGTTTGTATTTTTTCCAATAAAAAAAAAACAATCTGCTTATTTATTGCCATTAAGGCGGAACAAAGTTCGTCGGGTCAGCTAGTTATCTATATAACAAAATTTATTTGAAATCGATATCTCTTCTGGTTCTTGAGCTATGGACGACGAAAAAAACGTCACGAACGTACGTACACTCGCACGCACAAACATCTTTCTAAAAATCTTTTATTTCGACTCTAGGGACAAATTTTCAATTTGACAAATCGGAGCCATTACAAGAACTTCCTATGGGAAGTTTAAAATGGTTTTATTTCCAAAATAATGTTTTGCAACGAAGAAAAATGATTTTGACATGTGGCAAAATTTTGAGAAATCGAATGGACAGTTTTTTTATAAAAAAAAAAAAAAAAAAAAAAACATTACCTACTAAAAGTTGGTAAAAATTTAATTCCGACTCAAATATTTTTTAAAAAATTAAAGAAAATATTGTTTTCGACATTCAGTACATTGTTTATAATAAATTTAACAGTCAGTTTTTTTTATGAAAATTTAAATCTAAAAAAAGTAGTACTTAAAATTGGTGAAAAATGATGTTCGGTACTCTCGTGAACAATAGAAGATATTGACTTCAAATTAATTACATTAATTCAATTTGTATTTGTTTATATAATAAATACAAATTTACTAAGACTGGTATAAATTGGTTTTAGACTAAAAATCTCGTTAACAAAAATAGATTTTAAAATCAAACTCATGATATGCAAATTATTGTTGTTAATTTTTGAATTTTTAAGAATATTTTAACTGAAAACTTTTTTAACATAAAACGAAAACCTAAAAACTTTTAAGAAAAACAAATCGACAAACGGGAAGGGAAGTTATCAGAGTGGGTCACAAACCAACCTCTTTTCTTCAATAGTACACATTGTGACGTCATACACTGAATTAGTATTAACTTTCAAAAAAAATGTAAAATTTTATTTTTATTAAAAAAAAAAAAAACTGAACAAAAATATTTGTCACCTCGAATATTTTATCAACGACAAAATGATATTACCTCCATATTTTTTCCATGTATAGAAAAAATAAGCTATTTTAAAATTTTGTGTAATTTTTAGAAAATTTTCTGATACCAAATTTTTTGAAGCAACCGTAATTTTTTTACAAAAATTACAAAAACTTAAAAACTCTCTTTTTTATATAAAAATAACAATAATCCAGCCCTGTTCTTCTAAGATGAAAAGCCATACCTATTCAACTTATGCCCACTTATCGCCATACTCTGATTTTTATCTTGCAAGTTTCCACTGCCGAACGCGAATCTTTCATGTTAAAGATGAAAAGATTTATTTTCTTTGCTGTCTACCAGATAGGTATATTTACCTATGTATAAATATAATGTATGTGTTTGGGAGTAGGTGGGTTGGTTGAGGTGTTTTACCAAGTTAACATCCTTCAGTTTTCTTTGATTACCTACCTGTAAGATCCCGTGTCCCGTTTACATTCCCTCATCATCACCATCATTGTCGTTTTCGTCGTCGTCATGTTCGTCATCAGCAATATGGCGAAAGTGAGCTACGGAATTTCATTCTCCAGGTGATGCAGTTGAATGAAAAACATTTCTTGCCTTTTTCGCAATGGAAATAAAGAGAAGTTCGTCTTTTCTTTCTTTATTTTTTCTTTTTCGTCCTGTCGAAGTTATACAACTTTCTTTATTTGTTTTTCTTTTTTTTTCACTTTTTTAATTTTCAAAGGACATTATCGAAAGAATTTGTAACTTTTTAATTAGTACAAATTAAAACGAGAATCCTTAGAGAAGCACTTTGGGATTAACGATTCCAAAATTGAAGAATATTATTTTCATTTGCGGAGCAGCTGCATTGAAGCGAATAAATTGAACACACCAGGATCTGATGGGATGGATGTGAGGTAAGAGACAAGACAAGATACTTAGTTAGTTGTCGAAGTCGACATTGAGTTTTTGTATGTATGTTTGATGTTTGCAATGTGTCTTTATACAGGAGAATGTCTGAAAAGGATACGTGATTGTATTCGAGTCCTTATGTCGTATATTGTCACTTCAGTTTGAAGTACTTTGTGCATTTTGTCTGCGATAAACTCATCAGCAACATGTTGATAAATGTATGTTTATAAATTGTTTCTTTTTCTTCTAGCACAAGTGGGGATCTAATAAATTTTCTTTCTTTAAAAATGTGTGTTCTTTATAGACGAACACATAAAACAATGTTCTGAGAAAATAGCAATTTGTTATTAGTAAAACCCTTACTCTCATCGTTGTCCTTAGAAATATCTATGCAAGATTTTATTTGATAGGTTTTTGTGCGTTTGTAAATATTCGAATAAATTAAAATGAAAGAAGTTTGATTTAAAAAAGAAGAGACATTTCAAGCCAAAACACAAATGAGATAATATTGAGCTTTATTGAATAACTTCTTTTAGAATAACTTTACTACAATAAGATTTTCCAAATATGGATTTCAGAACTTTGAAAGGTGATCGAGGATACATTGGTAAGGCTTCATCTATCACATTCGTTTCCATTTACTTAACCAATTTTAACAAATTGTTTAAGAGGTTAAAGTGTTCATATAATTAAATATGTTTTTATGAAAGATGGTATGCTGCAATCAGTGTGTTTTACCCATTTTACGACACTTGTCAATCACACTTTTCATATTTCTTCTGAATTAAATTAACAAGTTCCACCCGAATTATAACTTTTGAAAAAAAAAATATACATATTGTTTTATTTTCTGCCGTTTTATGATAAGTTTTAGCCAAAGTCTTCGTCAAAGTCTAAACGATTTTGAACATTTTCATATATTTTCCTAGATTTAATTTGCAACATTGAAACTGATATTGCCAGAAAAAGAAACTGTTAAAAATAAAATTACGAACGCAATTAAAAATAATACTACAAACATCGGCATTATTATTGATTTTCACATTGAACTTTTTATTATTATTAATATTTATTTTAAAATCGAAACAAATTTGCACAAATTTTTTACGAGTAGGTAAGAACTTGCCCACAATAAATCTTTACAAATTTAAGCTATAAGAAAAATAAGAACAATTCTTCTTTAAGTCAAAAATCAAAAAAACATTACAACCAAGCTCATATCGAATTAGAAAGTATGTTAAAACTAAATAAAGACTTCCGCTTTACTTCATATTTGAATGAGCATACGCTTATCACTACTTAAGAGCCAGCAAGGGCGTAAACGTAATTTTTTTTAGTTATATTCCTTAAAGTGAATAAACATTTTTAATCTTTTCAAGAAAATGCGTCGAAGAAATACCCATTATTACAGCTCTAAGCTTACGTCTTCAAATTTCCTCAACTTACCCATAACCCTTACTAATTTTTTAAATTACCTTTAAGCGAGTTTTAGCGAAAATTTTCACGAATTAAGGCCCTAACGTCTGCGCTATGGCTCAAGGGATCAATTCTTCGAGTACAAGTTCTTAGGAATATGAAATATTCGTGTTTATGGCTCCATTTGTTCATACTTCCAATGATCTAAATTCCAACAAAACTCAAAACTTTTTTTTTCGAAAAACCGATGGCCCACAATATTAAAACACATTTTTAAATATCAAAAATCAATAAATTAAAATAACAAAATCAAGATATTGATAAAATCTGACATTATTTTTATTTAATTAGAAAAAAATGTGTGTTTTTGCTTTAGTGTGTTTTCGCACAACAAATTTTTGTTGGATATTAACTTAAAATACCCTGAAGTCCAAGTAGTTTGCTAAAAATTATAAAATTAAGTTACATTTTACGACACGTCTAAGCAAATAAACTTAAAAATTCATTCAAATCATTGGAAGCAAGAATAAAAAAAACCAACTAACAAATCAAGGACTGGCTAGATTTTAAAAAATACTGTATTTGAAAATTTCTTCTTGAACGCGTTTAAAAGAAATCAAATTAATATTACATTAGTCAAGATATTATTTACTTAAAAATTTTGCTATTAAAAACATCACTTTTAAAACGTCTGAAAATGTGTATACATAATCAAGCAAAATATTAATTGTTTCATATGAAAAATTTGTGACAGTGTGCTTTGGGCAATTAATTTAAACAATTTTCTTACTAAGTTGTTTCCATTAAAGAAGAAAAGTTTATAAAAAACAATTTTTAATGAAACGCGCATGAAAACACCTAGAACTTAACAGCTTAACAAAATTTCATCGAAGTCTTTAGGGAGTTTTTCAAGTTAAAGAAACAACAGAAAGTTGAAGCCTATATCTTTATTTATTCTCGTGATACTCGAGTGACTTTTTACTAGTTTTAGTAGTTTTTTTTGCAAATAAACTGTCGTACCTTTAAAGACCACTTGTCATCCTCGAAAAAAACTATTAATTTATTCCATAAGCCAAAATATTCAAAACTGACAAATATGTAGGTCCTGTTAACAATAACTTTTTGTGTAAAGATAAAAAACAGAAAAGAGGCTGGAATGCGACCCACACTGATAACTTCCTATCCCGTCAAACAAATGCTTATCAATTTTAGTAGCATTTCCTAACTTTGTTTATTTCTTATACAAACGAATACAAATTGGATGAATGAAATTTATTTGAGAGATATCGCGATTTATGAAAAACCGGACTGTTGGATTTTTATAAAAAAAATTAGGTACTGGATATCTCTATTAAAAAAATATAAAATATGTTTGAAGACAATGTGTTTAATTTTTGAAAACCTATTTGAGTCGGAAGTAAATTTTTACCAAGTTTAGGTATTGTTTTTTTTTTAGCGAATGTTGAAAACAATATTACTTTAAAGACTAAATTAGTTTGAAACCAATATCTTAAGGTTTTGAAAAAATATTTACGTCAAAAAAAAACAATTTTTACCACTTTTTTTAATTTATGTTTTCATTGTTTTTCAAAAAACTGTCAATTCGATTTTTTTCAAAATTTTTAGCAATGTTGGAAACGGTAACATAAGTTAAAATCAGTTGTAAGCTATAATCTCAAATTTTGAATGATATCTGAGTCAAAAATGAATTTTTATTATTTTTGTTAGATTTTTATTTTTTGTAAAAAAACTGTCAATCCGATTTTTCGTTATTTTTCGTTGCACAAAGTTGTTTCGGAGATGGAATCATTTTTTGTTAGTCAAATTTTCGAGGTGAAAATTTTTTTTTTTCAGTTTTTTTTTTGATTTATTAAAAAAAAAAGAGTTGATTTGATTTTTTTCCAAAAATATATTTGTTTGGTATCACGTTACAATACCTAATATAAAATTTAATACAAGTCTCACGCGTTTTTGGTTCGTAAGATATTTAGGGTTAACCAACATTTTCACCATTTTTTCAAACTGCTATGTTAATAATACTACCCACAAAATTTTCTTGAGAGCCCTTTCTGCATCTTTCTGCCTTATTATCTGTATAACAAAATTTATTTGAAATCGATATCTCTTCTGGTTTTTGAGCTATGGACGACGAAAAAACGTCGCGAACGTACGTACACACGCATGCACGGACGGACATCTTTCTAAAAATATTTTATTTTGACTCTAGGGACCTTGAAACATCGAGAAATGTCAAAATTTTCAATTTGACAAATCGGACCCATTACAATAACTTCCTATGGGATGTTAATAAGAGGGGATTTACATTTAAAGACACATTTGCAAAGCAAATGTTAGAACAAAGTAACAGAAAAGATTTTCAAAATTACTATGTTTGAAAATCTCTCCTCGAACACGTTTTACAGAAATGAAGATCAAAATATTATCAGATTATGAGAAATATTTTGAGTCGTTTCTAGAAAATAGTGTAAATGAAAGCTATTTCATGAGACAAAAAAAGACAGTGAATGGGAAATAAGTTTCTCTTCAAAAATTTAAACGCCATTTAAATTAATCAAAAAAGACCTTGTTTTTTAACGGCCTTACGGAGCAAAACAAAAATATTTTACTTGTAGAATGAAGGCTTAAAAAAATAATTTTTTGACAAAATTTAATAAAAATCCATCGGTGGGCTTATGAAAATATTTGAATTTGAATCGGCCCAATGGTTTCAGCTGTAAGGGCGAGGACATACACGTCGGTAGACGGAATCAGGGACCCAATTTTTGTGACTTCTCTACCATCGTAATGGCACGTTTGCTTAAAATCACATTTTCCGAATGTTTAATGTTTGCCATATAGTAACCGTGGCTAGTGCGTTCGACTGTCATGTCAGTGGTCTTGGATCCGATGCCTGCCTATGCCATCTTAATTTTTTTTTTCAAATTTCTGACAACAGTACTCGCACACAGGAATGGTTGAGAGTTGTAAGTCACTAGGCCCTAGTTCTCAACGGGCTTTTGCGACACCCAATTTACTTATTTCTTTTAATCCTTGCCATAAGTTGATATCAATTTCTTTGTTTATTCATGTGATATTTGATCGAGTTTTTAACCATTTTATTAGTTTTTTGTGAATAAACTGTCAATTTGATTTTTAGAAATTTTGGTGAATGTTGAAAACGTATAATTTTAAGTTGCATACAATTATTGTGGAGATATTATAATTGTTTGTTCGAAAATATTTTATATGACAAATATTATTTTTTCCGATTTTTTTCTGAATTAAAAAAATGTCCGTTGAATTTTTGTAAGTTAGTAATAATTTGGTATGACGTCAAAATTTTAATAAAAGTCAAAAGGGGTTTTCTATATAAAAGGACCAGTTTTGAAAAAAAGGATAGATTGATTCCTTCAGCCAGCCTGCAAATATCTTACGCTCAAGCTTTATTCTTCTTGTTTTTCCACACTTTAATTAATTTTTTTGTAATAAATTATTTAAATTTGTGTTTGTTTTTTTTTTTCCTTTTAATTAATGTTAATTTAAAGTTTGTGTACATTTCACCATAATTTTTGACCAATGTTTCGTTGTGTTTGGTTAAGCTTACTTTCAATATATTTTTTTCTTAAATTTTTATAAATGTCGAAAATGTTTTTTTTTTATTAGAAGTATTCTGGAGCTCATTTAATTTTTTGTTGGTAAACATTTGAAATCACAAGTATTTGTTTGATTATGTTTTTTGAATTATGAATAAAATTATTTGCAAATCTGTTTAAGAAGTAAGTTAAATTCAATAAAATTTTATAAAAGTCCTTTCTTGATATTAAATCTGCAGAACAAATTTACTCGTATTTAAAGTCTATATCACTGTAGGTTCTTCAAACATGGCCGACAAAAAGACAATTTGACAAAAAGGTCCTATTTTACAATAACTTTTTATGGGAGTTAAAAAACGGAGCCATGTTGTGTCAAGTTTTCCGTGAAAAACAATGATATCTTAAAAAATACCAAGTTGAAATTTTAAGGTGGTTAAATATATGCATAATTGGTTTTTAGAAGCGTGATGTCTCAAAGTAACTCATAAAATTCATACTGTTAAATGATAATTGGCTAAAAGTAAATTTGTCTTTTTGACAAGTTTCTTATATTAAAGTTATCCACAATTTATTGCTATTCCAAAAACTTTCCGTGTAATCCCTACGAGTTTCATATTGATGGGAATGACCATTAATCCGAAATGAGACTGACATATTTTGATTTTGACGAGACCGAGCTTATAGCAGAAATATCGGCTAGCCCTACAGAATACAGCAAATCCAACATATTCAACTATATAGTATATATTCATTTATTTCAAGTTTCGTAAAAGAAATATTCTGTCAATATTTTCAAAAATAATAATTTACAAATACATGTACATATGTACGACAATTCAACTCATATACATAAAATGTATGCTCATTTTTATGCTTACTCATATAAAGTTATCGAATTTTCCAATAATAAACAGATCAAGTCTTTTTGTTATTCTTTTTTATGAGAAACAAAAAAAAAATACAAATCTATCTTATTCTTAAAAGCTGATGTTTGTAAGATACATGAGTCCATACCCGCACCATCTATCGTACCCTCGAAGGCTTCCCTTAAATCTATATGATATTGTTTTTGTTGTTATAGCTAAAAAAAAAACTCCCTGTATACCAAATACTGAGTAGTTCTACAATTTGCAATAAGTAGCATCACAGAGAATATAAAGTAAAAGTAAAAAGGAAAGAAAAATGACGGAAGTAGCATCTACTACCAGCAGTAGCATCAATTCGATTTGTTTTCCGCCCGCATGCCAGTCACCATCTCCACCCACCACAATCCCACATCACCCTATATATCAACCAAAGTCGATAAGAGGATTTTCGATTTCTATTGAAATAACAAAGATATTATTTTGATGATATCCTTCAAATCCGAGGTCATGATGAACATCCCTACATACGAGTATGTATGTGAGCATCATACATCTTACTATATAGGACTACTCTAACTTCACATCTCTAGCGATGCAAAAGATGGATACAAATCTTCAGAGTCTCTCAAGAATATTAAATTTCGGTATGTGAAGAGAAAAAGGATCTTTGTTGGCATAGAATTTCTTTCTGTAACTTTTTTTTTCTTTAAATAAAGATCCTTGCTTGCGAACAAAATGTTTTGGATTTCTTTTTATTACCTAAACATTGACAAGGATAAACTGAAACTTTCATTTTTCTTTGCGAATTTTTTTTTGTTTCCTTATGTGCTTTGTGTTCCTAAGGATTTATGAATTTTTTTGTCTGATTTATTAAGGATTTTTGTTAGTTTTTATAGGTACAAAAAACACTTTTTGAAGATGTGTAGCAATAAATTTGATTTTAATTTCGTGCTCTATTGCCAAAAAAGATGTGACAAAAATTGGTATTGTATGTGGGGTCATCCCTTAATCATATTAAAGTGAAAAACTTTTTGTAGTATGTAGAAATTTGCTGTTACAAGGAAAAGATATTTTTTAATATTCGAATAATCTAAAAAAATACTCTTAACGTTCTGAAAGTAAAGTTTATTAAAAAAAATATTCAGGGTTTTCAAATAAGAGGTTTTATTCTGAAATAAGAAATATCTTTACGTATCTCTTGTAAAAATCAATCAATGTTTAAGATATGAAAACTTTTATAGATAATTTGCAAGAATACGGTTGCAGCAATAGGTTTATAAAATTAAATAAGTTGGCGCAACAGTCCGTTGAGAACGGTGACGGCCTAGTGACGGAAAACTGTCAGTCTCAACTATTTCTTTGTGCTTATACTGTTGTCAGGGATAGAAGGGATATACAGTTAAATGCCGAATTCGATAGTCTAATTTTAGAAAGCACAATTCATAAAAACAATTACTTTTGGATGAATTGTCAATTCCTCGCAAGAAAATTGCGTGGGTGGTTTTTTTACCATAGCACTTTGAAAAAAAAAGGTGAAAATTTTGGTTAACCCTAAATATCTCACGAACTAAAAACGCTAGAGACTTGAATTAAATTTTATATAATATATTGTAACGTTATATCCAAGAAGAATATTTTTTGGAAAAAATCCAAATAATATTTTTTTTATAAATCAAAAAAAAAACCGAAAAAAATTTGTCGTCTCAAAAATTTTACGACTTAAATAAGATTTCATCTCCAAAACAATTTTGTGCCACGAAGAATAATGTTTTTGACATCTGATAAAATTTTGAGAAAAATCAAATTGACAGTTTTTTTTTATAAAAAATAAAAATCTAAAAAAACATAACTCAAAGTTGGTAAAAATTGAATATCGATTCAAATATCTTTTCAAAAACTTAAAATTTAGGCTTCAAACTTATTTAATCTTATAAGAAATATTGTTTTCAATATTCTGAAAAATATTGAAAAAATCGAATGACAAAAAATAAAAACCTAAAAGAAAGTTAATAAAAGTTTGTAAAAACTGATTTTCGACTCAAATATCTTTTCAAAACTTTGAGATATTGGCTTTAATTTACTTTTATCTTTCAAAAAATATTGTTGTCAACATTCAGTAAAATTTTTAAAAAGATCGAATTGACAGTTTTCTTACAAAAAATTAAAAACCGAAAAAAAATTAACAAAAGTTGGTAAAAATGATTTTCGACTCAAATATCTTTTCAAAAATTTGAGATTATAGCTTCTTACTAATTTTTACTTATAAGAAATATTGTTTTCAACATTAGGACAAATTTTGAGAAAAATCGATTTGACAGTTTCCTTACAAAAAATAAAAACCTAAAAAAAATGTATAAAAGTTGGTAACAATTGATTTTCGACTCAAATAACTTTTCAAAGATTTTAAATATTAGCTTCAACCTAATTTTATCTTATAAGAAATATTGTTTTCAACATTCGATAAAATTTTGAAAAAAAATCGAATTGACAGTTTTTTTACAAAAAATAAAACTCTAAAAAAAACAATACTAAAACTTGGTAAAAATTTACTTTCGACTCAAATAGCTTTTCAAAAATTAAAAATATTGGTTTCAAACTTATTTTATTTCACAGAAAATATTGTTTTCGATATTCAGTAATTTTATATAAAAATCCAACAGTCCGTTTTTTCATAAAAAATAAAATCTACAAAAAATGGTACGCAAATTTGGTAAAAATTGATACGAGTACATATAGACAAACTTTGAAGCAAGACAAATCGATAGACGGGATGGAAAGTTATCAGTGTGGGTCGCATCCCAGCCTCTTTTGTAGGACGTTGTGTAGGACCTGTTCGATATAAGCCAGTACAGCGTCTTAAACACTGCCGCTCGAACACCCGAAACTTCTCCATCTGGGAAGGGGCAACGTTGAACGACTGCTATAAAACAGCCGTTTCGTCAGAGCGAAGGCTCCTCTGGCCCTGGCTAGAAGAGACTTGTGCAGTGTGTTCCTTTTGCCGTGCCTTGTGCAGTTCGTTGCCATCACTACACTTTTGCTCGCTAATCGCTGCCCGTAAAGATCAACGATGACCATCTTGCCCCAATTCTTGCACGTATCTTCTTTGGTCCTAGCCAACGGAGTCCGGAACAGAATTGTCTCCGACTTCTGGGCATTTGTTTTCAGTTTCCAATCGTCGCAATATCGCTGAATCTTTTCGAAATCACGCTGAAAGAGAATTCTAATAGTCCAAAGCACTAACCATCATGCTACGGGTACTACAGCACTAGGTATATCCTTTTCATTAATTTTTCAATGGCCAACACATTTCCGGTTCTATGCCCTCGATAACTTCACTAAACCATCTTTAAGTTCTTAAATCAATTGTAGAGCATTCACATAGACTTTATCTTTCACGAGTTCCGAATAAAAACGTCTAAGGATCTTACATCACAAAATCATGTTTCAAAAAAGTCTGCTTAAAAATATTTCCTATATTTAAAGATTAAAAAATGCACCTGCAAAAAAGGTTTTTTTAAAAAATTTAAATGACAAATTCGCACCAAATAGTGACACGTTGACAATTCTACCATCTCCGAAGTGAAAATGGGCCTCAGTAGTGAAGACAGTTTTTCTATGAAAATACGAATCATTTTGATACATTTCCACGGTGATTTCGATCATTTACATCACTACATATTCAAATTGATCAGTTTTTCTTTTGATGCTCGAGAAACAGAAGATAATTTTTATAATGAATTTTAACAGTTCATAAGTCACATGTTAAAAGATAATAGCGTCAAAAGTGTCAGCTGCCCTCTTATTGGAGAATACTTTACATTCATTTCACAACAAAATTGATTTGAGTGCAGCTTTATGAATGTTATTTGAAATCTTCTTTGACTGTGTTAGGATTTTCTAAACTTGATAATGATATTTGATTTAATTTCCCTTTAGCTTTAAGCTGAACATTATTTATTTTTGAGGTTTAATTATCTTCTGCAAGCTTTCTCTCTCTCTAAATCTAAATATTAGAGTGTAGTTGATCGTACATCTTGCTATGCAGTTAATTAAAGTCATAAACTTTGTACCTAAGCCCTTTGAATTCTCACTTATAATTTTATGCAAATCACTTTATCCGTCTATTTCCGTAAACCATCCATCATCAGCTTGATTTCAACATATAGAATTCCCTAACGAACTGACTTAAAACTTTTCTAATAAATTGCACCTTAAAACTATTACCTCATATCACACCTGCAGAATAATTTATAAAATTTGAATCCCTCTTGACCTACTTCCACATGCATATACGAGATACTCCGATTTACACCTTTCCAACATGTCATGTTACATCATATCAGCTATAGTAGCATTTATAAAGTCATCAGGTGTGAAAAAGCCAAAAGGAGTAAAAGCCCCTTCCCTTCAAAACCCACGCGAACTTGGCCCCCTTGGCGGTGATGACGATGAAGACTCGCGTAAAAATTCAGAAAACTTTATATTTTGCCATAAACCCATTTCATGGAAAACTTCGTTAAATATTTTCCGGTGCACTGCAAATGAATTTAATTTCCTCAATTTCATGTTGTATCTGCAATCTACATTTCATATCGCACTTCTCATCCTTTCTCACTTCAACTAACCCCCATCAGCTCTCTCTTTCTCTTTTTCTCTTTATCATGCATACATATATGCGATCAAGAGTATATGTTCGGTGCAATCAAAACATTCATTAAAAACTTTTATGACTCTTTTGGTGAAAATTAAATGAAAACTGAACTCCTGAACGAGACAGTTTGACTAACAGTTTTAGTACATATTCGTAAAGTGTAGACGTAGAGTGGCAAAAATTTGAAAAGTAGAAGTGATGGCAACGAACTGCACAAGGCACGGCACAAGGAACACACTGCACAAGTCTCTTCTTCTATTTAACACTCATTCAGCTATTCAGCAGCATGAAATCCATTTAAAAAGAACAATCAAATTCACTTTGGTTCTTGGCTCGAACGTTTCATTCGGCCAAGCCACATTGAAACTTTTTTCTTTTGACCAGCCAACTCCGGTTTCCAAGTCATAAATTTTATCATCACCCCTGGTCTTGTCTCTTGTGTTCTCTTTGGATTTCGAAACCCCAAATAAAATTTAAGGGGTTGCATTTATAGTAGTTATGCGGGTGAATCTTCTTATTGCTATAGAACGAGGGTGATTTTCATTCTGGAGATAATGTTGTCATTAGAGTCTTCAAGTTTGGGCTTTCTTTTCCAAGAAAAAGTTAAAAGTTGACTTCTCAACTTAAAACATAACCCCTGCCTCCATTTTTATTGAGGGGCTAGATGGTAGACATGTAGATACAGTAATACATGGAACTACGAGTATTGTTTCATTTCGTGATACTACACGGGGGCTCGGCCCGGATGAAAATGGAAGTTTACTCGGAAGGAGAAAACTTTCAAAAGGTTGCATGACTCAGCAGCATTTTGTTGCATGACAAGTTAAAATCTCAAAACAATGAGGATTTATGTGTGTAATGTTTTGTAGATGCAAGGAATTTACCATAAAATATACCAACTACATACCGTTGCTGGCTCTGGATGGTTTGATTTTTCTCTGTGTTATGACTGAAAGTGTTTCTGTTTATGATGATGACGCGGGATACTTGGGAAGTTGGAAGTCCTTGCGTTGTTGACAGGCATAAAGTGTCATCAATCATTTTCGAGTTGTGAGCGTGTTGAATGGAATTACTATTTAAATTTCGACTATGTTTTTTGGATGTGGTGTTGTTGCCAATAAAGCACCTCTCACACTCTCTCTCTATCTGTCAGCAATCATCATAGTCGCGTCGGTCGTTGTAGAGTCTTGTCGTGTCGTAGACAAAGAATTATTATTTTGATTCTTGTTGGAAGATTTGATATTTCGGAGATTAATTATTGCAGATGGAAGCATATTCTATTCAATTTTGACTTTATTATGTGGATTTGTATTCACGGTTTGATTTATTATAGAATTTATACTTCTGCTAGCTCTTCGTGTCGTTTTTAATAACTTCTTGACTGTTAATACCACAGGATAGAATGGGCAGACAAGAAACTTTTTTAATGTCGTATAATGAGTAATGATGTATGTTACACACATAAAGATCAACAGGATAACAAAAGCTAAACGTCGGAGTTATCTACAGCGAATACCACACTCTTAAAAGTTTTTCGACTCGAAGTTTTAAATGCTGACTAAATTCGTAGGAAATTTAAAGCGTCTGTAATTTGTGGCTCTAAAGGAGCCTACCGAGTTACGAATATTCGTATGTTTTCACTTAAATTTGTTAGTTTGTGCATTGAGTTAAAAATTAATGTTTGACAGTTTGCAATGACGCAACGTATTTTACATTTGGAGATGGCATTTTTTATTGACACATATAAAACGCAAACATTGATGTTCTAAGCTAAAAAAAAACTCACATTTATATTTGACAGCTCGGGATCTGCACAAACAAGAAACAGATAAAAGCCAATGGCTGCGTTCAATCTCAGACAGATAGGGTATCCGGATACCTCTTTGTTAGTGTTTTACGTGTAAAATAACAGCTGATCAAAAACAGCTGAGCTGTCAAAAAAGGAATCAAAAGGTATCCAAGAATTTCTGGGGTATGTAGGTATCTGACAGAACAGCTGATTCAATACATGGTTGAATTATAAGAAAGCAGCAAAAACAAATAAGGTTGCAGAAAGAAAATGTAAGTTATTCTTTCAGGGGATTTAAAACCCCAAGGAAGAACCACTCTATTCCCTTTTTTTTAAGGTTGGAAACATAAATCCATTCTGCTCTTCTTGGAGGAGTGCACAAAGAGAAAGGACCAGCTCCGAAAACCAATTTTTCAAGAAATTCTAAAAGTTCTTCAAGAACACGGGTCAATTTTTGATAAGAAGGAGTTAGAAATAAAATCAGTTGAATTATTCATTAAAATTTTTATCTTACAACAATTTTGACTTCGAAGCTAAAATGTTGCTCTGCTTTTTGTGAACAGGTAAAAGCTGTTTTTATTTTTGACAGCTATCTCAATACAGCTATCCAACTCGTTCAACAAGGTATCTACAAATCCGCCTATCCAAGATACCCTATCCAACACGAGATAGAACGCAGCCAATGATTATGATCAAGAAATTGTTTTGGAGATAATAAGGTACTGCTTAAACTTAGGAGTCTTAAAAAAAACACAAAGCTGTTTTCAAGATAAAAAATAAAACAAATTTTCGATAAAATTAAAGCTGAAGGTTAAGTACTTTTGTAGAAAATTATGAAATGAATGCATTCAGTGGTTTGCATGAGTATATCTTAAAATCACAAAGGCTTGAAGGGTGTTTTCAAAATTTTTTGGGAAGACTAAAGCAAATAAAATAAGGGAAGCAAACTTCCAAGTTATAATATAAGGTACCATGGATATTGACTGACTTTACTCGAGACATAAGGATCTTTGTCAAAATCCATGAAACACGCGTTTGCGTTACATGCATATATTATTTCTTACTTACATACTTAAGGTGGCGCTACCAGTCCTGTGTGAACTAGGGCCTCACCTAACAAACTTCTCCATCTAGCTCGGTCCTTGGCTAGATGTCTCCAGTTTCGAGCTCCAAGTTGGGTGAGGTCACCTTTCAGTTGTGCGCGCCACCTGATCCGCGGTCTTCCTCTACCGCGCTGTCCTGTCGGTGTGGATTCGAAGACTTTCCGGGCCAGAGCATTGGTTTCCATGCGCTCTACGTGACCCAGCCTTCTTACCCGTTGGACTTTTACCCTTCTGGCTAAGTCTACGTCACTGTACAGTCCGTACAGCTCGTCATTCCATCTTCTCCTCCACTCCCTTTCGATGCATACGGGACCGTAGATCACACGAAGAACTTTTCTCTCGAAACGACCCAAGGTGCTTTAATCCGCTTTTGTCATAGACCATGCTTCTGCACCGTATAGCAGGACGGGGATGATAAGGGTCTTATATAGCGACACTTTGGTCCCTCGAGAGAGGGCTTTGCTACCCAATTGCTTTCGTAGCCCAAAGAAACAGCGATTAGCAAAAGTTATTCTTCGTTTGATCTCAGCGCTGATACTGTTTTCTGCGTTTACAGCGGAGCCTAGGTAGACAAAGTCCTTGACTACCTCAAAGTTACGTCAGTCGATGGTGACGTTTTGACCAAGACGTCGGTATGTATGTATGTATTGTATGTCTTTTCTGGACGACAGCATGTATTATTGTTTGCCCTCATTAACCGTTAAACCCATTTTTGCCGCCTCTGCCTCAATACTTACAAAAGCCCCATTGACATCACGCTGAGTTCTTCCGATTATGTCAATGTCATCAGCATATGCCAGTAATTGTACAGACTTTTGAAAGATAGTGCCTCTAGTGTTGACGTGTGAGCTCTGCACTATTCTTTAAAGTACGATGTTAAAAAAATTGAACAGCGCTGCACCTTTTCTAAAACGTTGTTTGACATCGAAAGGTTTTGTTAACTTGTTTCCAACCTTTATGGAGCAGCGTGAATTTTCCATGGTCATCCTGCACAAACGGACGAGTTCGGCAGGGATGCTAAAACTAGACATGGCTATATACAGCTCGTCACTGTAGATGCTGTCATTTGCGGCCTTGAAATCGATGTAAATATGGTGGGTGTCGATTTGGTGTTCTTGGTTTTTTTTCCAGGATCTGCCGTAATGTGAATATTTTATCAACTGTGGACTTTCCTGGTCTAAAACCACACTGATAAGGACCAATCAGGTTGTTGACGATGGGCTTTAGACGTTCACATATTATGGCAGGGAAGATTTTATAGGCGATGTTAAGTAGACTGATTCCTCTATAGTTGGTGCAGTTTAGAGGGTCTCCTTTTTTCAGGATCGGGAAAACAATACTGAGGTTCCATTCATCGGGCATGCTTTCTTCCGACCATGTCTTACAGATAAGTTGGTGCATGCTCCTAACCAACTTATCTCCAGCTGTTTTAAAGAGCTTGGCATTCAAGCCATCAATTCCAGCGGCTTTATTAGACTTCAGCTTAGATATGGCAATCTTTACTTCGTCTAATTCGGGAGGACGGGATTGTTGGCTTTCATCGTCTATGTTGAATGAATCATCCTGCCTGACAGCGGAATTCAGTTCGTCGTCGCCGTTATACAGTCTGCAGAAGTGGTTCTTCCATATCCTCAGCATTGACTGCGGTTCCACTATGATGTTTCCACTCTCGTCTTTGCAGCCTTCGGTTCTAGGTTTATGTACCAGTGAATTTCGTTTTACCTGTTCATAAAACTTTCGAACTTCATTCCTGCTTTTAAACTTCTCAACATCTTCGACCGCACGCTTCTTTTGCCCTCTCTTTTTCAATCTCTGTTCAATCTGGTTGACGGTAGGTTGATCTGAAGAAGTCCAAGTTCCTTTGTGGATCTTGAGGTGTGGAGGTGTGGAAAACGCGTACTGGCTACCATGACGTTTCACCCCGCGAATCCACTGTCGGAAGTGTTGTTTTGCCGGCTGTTCTTCCCGATTATTCCACCAAAGATGTCTTCCCTTCGTAGCTTGTCATTAAAATCGCCCAGGACTATTTTAATATCGTAGCTCGAAGAACATATCTTTGGTCTTGTCGTCTTTCTCTTCTGTGGGGACGTGCGCACATATCAGGCTAGTGCTAAGTGCATAAGGCTCTCATTGATGCACCTATAGCTCAAGACTATTATATTATTTCACTTCAACCTAAATCAATAAGTCGGATTGAACTGAGTTAACTTGACAATGAGATGTTTTTTAAATTCACGATTTTTCAACAAGATGCGGCAAGATTCCTCTGACGTATCCAATGGGCCAACCATCATGCATCACTGCCTCAATGGCCAGTTCAATTTATTGTATCTTTTCAGACAAATACATCTACCCACCATTTGTCTAGCTGTCAATCACGTGATCCAAAAATAAAAATGTCCTTCCACGCGCTCGAAATAACATCACAGCATAACTCCCCAACATGAATGTTGTTGATTCCAGGGATGGTCATTTTATGTATATATAACCCACCCACACCACACCACACCACACCGCAACCGTAAACTGTCGTAACTGTAACCTATACTCATCCATCGCTAAATAGACATTAATTCAATTAACTGTGTGCAAGAGAGGATAAAGTGTATAATTGTAATTAATCGCCAGGACAATATCTATTAAAAACGACACGAAGACAAACTGAACACAATACAGGGATGTTAATTATTATTTCGGTGAAACAGTAAAAAAGCGAATATAGCACATGAACTGATGCGGATAATCCAAAAAGGATCATTAAGTTGTTTCTTTTTTAGTTGTTGTCTATATGTAGGAGTCTATGTTTATCTATAAACATAAATAAACCTGAGTTTAATTTTCTCGAATTATTGGATTTAATTAAAAATCAGGTCACAGGACCTTCGGATTTGCTTCATTTACCTTATCCAGCAAAACCATCCTTGCTGGATGTGTTTTACTTATATTCACTGCAAAAAACAGGAGCCGCCATCTAGTATCTAGTTGTTGTAGCTGTAGTGTGCGGTCGCTTTCCCACAGATTGATGAAGGGAGTTTATTTTTGGTTTTGTCTTCTTTCGTCCTTTTTTTGTTTTGTCTGACGCTGATGTCTAAAGCCTTCCAACACCTCCAACCCCTCATATTCATTCGAAGTGAGTGCTTGATAAAATTTAATCAGAAGAACATAATTATATTACGTGTGCATGGTGTGAGCGGAGCATAAGAGGCGTGTGTCTATGGAGATAGCTGGTAGGAATTCCGCCAACAAAGCAGAATCATAATGTTTTTTGGAGCATCTTTTGCAACGATGTCAACACACATAAAGAATTCATTCGGATAAACTCTTGCTTCTGTATGTGCTCCACTGTGCTAACAGAGCGTTTACTGTTTGTCACAAGTTTAGGTGGGTATGTCACACAAGGATAATGGGTATGCTGAATATGGCTATGGCAGTCAGTCTCAGCTCCGGTATACGAAGAGAAAAATTGGAAAATTGAAAATCCTAAGGTGTGGGAAAATGTGAAGGATCTTTGAACAGAACACAGAAGGATAAAATTGAGTCAGGCCAGAGGGGCCATTGGAATTCTTTTCTCCTTCAATTCGAGTCACGTAATGTGATTTGATATCAATTTTCGGATTAGAGAATCAGAAGGTGTCGGTCGGTCGTCTTGGTCTTGGTCTTGGTTCTGGTCTTGATATTAAACCTACCTATTGAGGATGAGCATTGAGTGTGTTTGCGTTGAATGAATTGAAATCCCACGCTAATTTTGGACTTTAGCTGGACATGGTTTTTATTTTTCTACGTTTTGTTAGATTTAGAATAGATTGTATAAGGGTTTTATATTTTGGCCTTGCCTTTACTTTGCCTTTCCTTCTGCTGACAATGAAGGTTTTTAGGGAAAAAAATGTTTGAGTTTGGGGTATTTTCTGTTTGACAATAGGATTTTGGGCATTTGTCACGTAAGCAAATACCTAATATGGAAAGGGCAGACAATTTCAGTGATGCGGGAGACATAAGTACTTAATTGAAAACTGTCCCAAGAGGAATTATAGCATTTTGGAAATTACCTTGTTTTTTTTTCTTTGAAATACAAATCAAGGACCGTTGTCGGAGAACCCAATTGCTCCTAATTAAAATAATCTAATTTCGAGGAATGTCTGAGGCGTGTCATCATCATTACGTGTACTTTTCTTCTTTTTTCCTTTTCTGACCTTGCTTTTTCTTTTTATGTGATAAGTCCACTTTTCCACGGGTACAGAAAGGAATTGTTGAAGGAAACTTTTTTCAATTTGCTTTTGACTTTTGATTTTCTTAAAAATTTCTTGTACTTTTAAAGCGAAAAAATAAAAAAAAATGTATGTTTCAAATTTTCAACATTTTGATTGCCGTGTTTTTCATTGGTAAATTTAGATTTCGGTTTTTTTGTCATTGTATTATTGCAACTTCGTCTACGTTTTATTTGTATTAGTGCAAAGAGGGGTAAATCTGTTGAAAATTCCAGATCTGCTGATTTGATCTTAAATCTCTTCTACCCATGGAATGTAAGAACAAATCGAAATGTCTGTTTTGACAGATCTAAACAAAAAATTAATTGATTTATTTTACCAATGAAAAACCCCATAAAACTAAAAGTTGCAGAAAACTTAGCTTCTTCCTGTAAGAAGAGAGCAGCTAAGAAAGATTTTATTATGTAGCCGTAATTTGGCAGTGAAGGTTCCATATACAATGGTTAGGTTAGGTTAGGTTGGAGTGGCTGTCCAGGCTGTCATTGACTCACCTAGACCTCAAGGGTCCATTGTGGTACCACTAATGAGGTTACTCATGGGAGAGTAATGAACCTAAACAAACCATTTTGTACTTTTAATGAAGTTAGAGAGACATTTTGTGTCAATCGTTGCCAGTTTACTGGTATTATCGAAGAAGGGATTACCGAGAAAGTTATTCTTCTAATGGAGAGTTCTGGACATGTATAGAAGGTGTTGGACTGTTTCCCCTTCCTCCTCGTCCATGCAGCTTCTACAGAAGTCATTTGTGTAGACCCCTAGCCTCAGAGCATGTCTTCTTATGAGGCAGTGTCCTGTTATTACTCCAATTGTAGAGCTTATACTTTGTCTGCTCTGGGATATGAAGCCTTTTGACCGTTTTAAGTCTATGCTTGGCCATATTTGCTTGGTTACTAGGCACGTGGTACTCTGTGACCATCTAGCATATGTTGATTCTACAGCATATTTGTTGAGAAGTTATTTTCATGAAGCAAGAGGTGTTCCTATGTTATGTTCTTGCCTAACATTAGGCAGAAGTGTTCCGTTTTTGGCAAGCTCATCGGCTTTGCAATTTCCCGGAATGTCTCTGTAGCCCGGCACCCAAATGAGGTGAATATTAAACTGTTCCGTCATCTTATTCAGAGATGATCGACAATCGAGAACTATTTGAAAGTTTATGGACACAGACGCGAGAGATTTAAGAGCGGCTTGGCTGTCCGAGATGATTCGTATATCCTTGCAAGATATAACGTTTTCTTTGAGCCAGGATAGTGCCTCTTTAATCGCCATTACTTTATCCCGGAATACACAACATTGATTGGGAAGTCTGTATGATAGACTGAGATTCAGTTGTTCCGAATAGATACCACTTCCAACTCCGTAATCGGTCTTTGAACCGTCTGTATAGAAGTGTACCGCATCGTCTTCCAGAGGTCTCTCTTCTTCCCAGGAGGATCTTGAAGGGATGGACACATGGAAGCTTCTACCGAATACCATTTTTGGGGTGGTATAGTCTAAGCGATCTGGGATAGATCTAAAACTGTCTAGAATAGCAGTATGTCAAGTATTGTTACTGGTCCATTGAGAGGTGGCTCTAAGCCTCACACATCAGTTGGCTGCCACCATTTTGGAGAAGATGTCAAGAAGTGTTAGGTTTAAAAGCACTTCCAGTGCTGTGGTTGGTGTTGAGCGAAGTGCTCCTGTGATGCACATACCTGCTGACCGCTGGACTTTGATGAGCTTATTTAGATTTACCATCTTGTCCAGTGCGGTCCACCATACGACAACTCCATAAATAAGTATCGGTCTGATTACCGAAATGTATAGCCAGTGGGTTATTTTTGTTGAGAAGCATCATTTTGATCCAATGGGCTTTTTACAAGTAAAAAGCACTACAGTAGCCTTTTTTACTCTTTCATTAATATTTGCCTTCCAATTTAGTTTGTTGTCTATAATGAGGCCTAAATATTTAGCTTAGTGGGAAAAGCTTAATGGTTTTCCTTTAATCTTGCGTGGGCTAATCTGAGGAATTTTATACCTTCTCGAAAAGAGTATTAGTTCTGTTTTATGTGGATTGACGTCCAAGCCTCATTGCTTAGCCCATTTTGTTAGCCTATTTAAGCCATTTTGTAGGAGTTCCAACAGAACTTGGGGGTGTTTCCCAGATACAGATATTGCAACGTCGTCAGCATAGGCAATCACCCTGAAACCCCCTGCTTCCAATGATGTTAGTAGGTCGTTTACTACCATGTTCCATAAAAGAGGCGAAAGGACCGCAACTTGGGGGGCGCCTCGATTCACCGATCTGGTGGTATTAAAACTTCTCATGCTAGAAGTTATTGTCCTGTTTTTGAGCATGAGACTTATAAGATCTATGAGTGATTTCTTGCCTGGTAACTGACGTTGTTGAAAGCTCCTTCAATATCTAGGAACGCTTCTAGTTTATATTCTTTGTATTCGAGGGTATATTCAATAATACGCACCAGCGAATGAAGTGCTGATTCTACTGATTTTCGCTTAGAGTAAGCATGTTGAGCTGTGGAAATGAGACATGGTTTTAAGTTATGTCTGATGTAATTTTCAATCAATATTTCCAAGGTTTTAAGAAGAAAGGATGATAAGCTGATTGGATATATACAAAGGTTAAGTCGAAAAGAAAACTACACTAGTTAATGTGTGTCGTCCCCGTAGAGCTTCACGATAATAGTTCCAACGGTTCTATATATGTACGAAGGCGAGTTGTTCATTTTTCTTGGCTTTCGAAAAATTTAGATCATATCTTATTCTATTCGAAATCTCTATTTTCAGTGCTGTGCAAGGCACTTTTTTGAAATGTTTCCTTGGCTAAAGCGATGTTTACATTGATTCAAAAATGTGTCCAAGATGAAACTCACCTCATTACAGCGTTAACTATGGTGGAACGAAATAGTGCACAGATCGGGAAAATTATGAAGGTATGTTTTCTCACACATTTTCACGCTGTCTCCAATTTTTGACAGGTGTTACGCAATTCACGAGCAAAATTGTGATATCTGAATTAAAAAATGTGTTTGATAAAGTAAAATACTCACAATGTTGTATCGTACAAAAAATAGCCAAGTTTTACGAAAACAGGTGAAGATTTCAGATTACCAAACAGACATAAAAAAGTCTCCACTAAATTTTAGAGGAAAAATATTGTTCGAAGCATATCGCTCCTATAGCCTAGTACATACTTCCTCGTGAAGTGAACGTTCGCCAGTGGAGAAAGTGAACTTTTGAAATTGCTCACTGGTACACACTTGTGAGTACACGTTGTGAACATTTGACTTCAGCTTCACCAACAGTTCCCGTACATTTTGCACGTGAATTGCCCGTGAACGAAAACTCTCCACTTTGTTCTCCACTCAGCTTCACGAGCAAGTTCACGGGTGAACCAAAAACTGAAATTTGTATGGGTTCACGAGATGGTTCACAAGTATGTACTAGGCTTATTCACGCAAGACTTTACGCACGTGTAACTTTACTCACACAAATTTTGAGTGAAAATGTTTATTTTCCGAAAAATACGTTACTTTTAAGCGAGTGCTATACAAATAGCATACGTTGTTGAGGAATATCGTTCAAAATTCTTGTAGGCACTACATCCGATGTGATTGACGACATGAATTCAAAAATCTAATGGAATTTCACGCCATGTCTTCACTATTATAGAACACTCTTTATACATACCCAAGGGAACAATAAAGCTGAAAAGGGAAGCGCCCTCTGGATTCATCACAAAATTCCATATCCCGACAAAAAAGGTGTTGTTATAGGTGTCACGCTGCGCTGCTTCTTAAATCAGTGTTTGCTTTGCTTTTATGCTTGCTGATATTTTGTGTTGAACGAATATATTCCCAAAATGAAGCAATAGGGGACTATATAAGATTATCCTATCACAACATCATACAGAGCTTTGTCGTCGTAGTCATAGTAATCGTCATCCTCGTCGTCGTCGTCGTCCTCGTTTTTTAGTCTTGAACTGCTCTTATTTATTGGGCATGAAATGAGCTCTCAGCATGAGCCTTGAATGTTCTTGTGTTGGTTGCATAATATTTTGCATAGAACTTTATGTCTCTGAAAGTGAACTCGAAATAATTTCACCATTTTACCGTGACAACAGTTTTGACGCCATCTCCCACATAACAAGAAATGAGGGAAAAAAGTATTACTGATTTTTGGTTGGAGGGGGGGGTAAATTTTCTTTCAACGGGGTTTTTTGTTGTCGTTGCCAGTGCCATTGCCATTGCCATCGACATTATAGCGTCATCGTCAAAGAAACGAAAATGGTTCTACCCGTCTGGCATGTTGATGATAGAGCCTGCAATTGGAAGGATTTTATTTCGGGTAACTCCAAACGGATTGTGGTTTTTGAAAGAAGAAAAAGAGTAACCTCCACGTTTGCGGCACTGCTCGTTTTATTCCGAGGTGATGGCGGATGACAGTACATAGCTGATAGGTATGTTTATATTGGATGGGATTTTATTGTGTATTGACGATTGTGTTGTTGTGATGTGTTTATTGTGTAAAAAGGGATAAAGATGTTGGAAGAGATTTGATTTGAAGGGATTTCAATATTATGATGGTAACTTTAAATAAGTGCCTGAAAGTTCTCATTTCTCCTAGGACTTTGACAATGTACAAAAAATATTATTGACATGTTTCCAATAAAGAAATACACAAAGGATATGTACGTTTTTTATTCTATAAATTGAAAGGTATGAAGTGAAATTTTAAATTTATAGTACTTTTTCAAGGCATTTAGTATCCAGTCGTATTAATATATATGCTTAGAATGTTATTTTTAGGTTGCTTTATTGGTCAATTGAATATCCTCGTGTTTATCTTAAACTTTGTTTAATAACCTTCTCAATTGAGCTAAAAAGCCTAAGAACGAACCCCATATCTCATTAAAAAGAAAAATACTCAAGCTTAAACGATTTTTGGACATTTAGATCAGACAATAGTCTAAAATTAGGGCCTTAGATGCGTCGAAATGAGTGGTGATTATAAATCAATGTAAACATATCGTACATTGACTAAAGTTGTGGTTTAGATGTACCTAAACAATAAATTTTCAAATTATTCAGTCCAAGTTTCTCGACAATTCAAGGTCACTAGGATCTATATTAAAATACGTTCGTAAGTTCGGGAAGCTTTTTTCGTCATTCATATCTCAAGATCCAAGAGAGATGTCGGCAGAAGACAAAAAAATGTAGAAAGAATTTTCAAAAAATTGAGTGTGTGATTTCTTCACCAGCAGTTGAAAAAAATTTAATTTTTGTCAATTCAAAATATCTTACGAACTAATAAGGCTAAATGACTTGATACGCAACAAGCATAATTTGGAAAAAACGTTTTTTTATAAATCAGAAAAAACTGAAACAAAATATTTGTCACCTCGAATATTATACGAACAACAAATTTTACCTCCGAAATATTTTATGTAAAGAAGAATATATCTATCGAAGTATATTTTTCTATGCCCTTAATCTTAAGAGAAATGTAATTAACAATATTTTTTACAAAAAATAAAAACCTAAAAACTACTAAAAGCAAATTGATTTTCGACTGCAATATCTTCGTAAAAATTTAAAATATTGGCTAAAAGCTAGTTTTGTCTTGTAAAAATATTACTGCCAGCTCGTTCCCCAGCTATCTGTCTCCAGTTTCGCACGCCAAGCTGGTTGAGGTCTTCACCCACCTGCGTGCGACACCTGGAGTCGAGGTCTTCCTCTACTGCACCGTCCCTTATAGGATTGGATTAGAAGACCTTCTGGGCTGGAGCGTTGATGTCCAATCGCTCTACATAACCTAGCCATCTAAGCCGTTGGACTTTAATTCTGTTACCTAGGTCAGTGTCGCTGTACAGCCCGTACAGTTATATATTCTCCTCCATTCTCCATCTATGCATACAGGGTCCAGGCCTCAGCGCCATAAATGAGAACCGGGATGATGATTGTCTTGTAGATGGTGATTTTAGATGTTCGAGAGAGGACTTTACTTCTCAATTGCCTTCTAAAACATCGACTTGCAAGAGTTATTCTGGTAGACAAAGTCCTTAACTACCTCAAAGTTATAGCTGTCCATGGTGACGTTTTGTCCAAGACGTAATTGGATGGACCTTTGGAAGATTGTGCCTCTAGTGTTGACGGTTGAGTTTTTGTATCGCCTTGTCAAAAATCTGTTTTGACATCAAATGCATCAATGAGATCTTTTCCGACCTTGATAGAGCAACGTGCATTCTCCATCGTCATTCTGCACAAACGGATAAGTTTGACAGGGATGCCAAAACTAGACATTGCTCTGTAGAGTTCTTCCTTATAGATGCTATCATACGCGGCTTTAAAATCAATAAGGAGATGGTGGGTATCGATTTGGAGTTCCTGGGTTTTTTCCAAGATCTGAAATAGTGTGAACATTTGGTCGATAGTGGACCTTCATGGTCTGAAGCCACACATGATAAGGACCTATGAGGTTGTTGACGAACGGCTTCAGACGTTCACATAATACGGCAGAGAGGATGTTGTATGCAATATTTAGGAGACTGATGCCTCTGTAGTTGGAACAATTTAGAGGTTCTCCTTTCTTATGTACCGGGCAAACCATGCTAAAATTTCACTCATCGGATATGCTTTCTTCCGACCATATTTTGCAAATGAGTTGGTGCATGCTCCCTACCAAGTCATCGCCTGCTGCTTTGAATAGTTCGGCGGTGATGCCGTCAGCTCCAGCAGCTTTGTTTGACTTAAGTTTAGATATAGCTATCTTCACTTCGTCAAGGTCGGGTAGGCGGAATTGTTGATCTGCGTCGCCGAGGTTGAGTGGTTCTATCTCCCTTACAGCAGAATTGGGTTCGTCATCGCCGTTATATAATTTGGAGAAGTGGTCTTTTCATATTCTTAACATAGACTGCGGTTCTACTACGATGTTCGCCTGATCATCCTTACAGCCTTCGGTTCGTGGCTGGTACCCTCGAGAGGTTTTGTTTACCTTTTGGTAAAATGTACGCACCTCAATTCTGTTGTGACATCCCTTTATCTCCTCGATCGCGCTCTTCTCGATAAAAAATATTGCTTTCGATATTTAAATTAACAAAAAATACTACACAAAATTGGTAAATATTGATATTCGG
Source organism: Eupeodes corollae (assembly GCF_945859685.1). Lineage (NCBI taxonomy): Eukaryota > Metazoa > Arthropoda > Insecta > Diptera > Syrphidae > Eupeodes > Eupeodes corollae. Next base: position 119,751,711 of record NC_079148.1, read on the forward strand.
TTGGTTCGCGATATCTTGTGAAAAAATTGACTTCAAAATTCCATTCCATGCTCAATTTTGTTGTTAAGGTAAGATAATGGTCCTAGATCTAATCTGTATTAATACATAAATATTTCCAAAAATGCTACTAAAATAAAACAGATTTTGAAATTTAACTTATTTCATCATATGCAAAATTGTGTTGCTAATTTTTAGTGTTGCTAAATTGTATATATTTATCTTATTTGCAAAAAATCCCCTACAATCTTTGACAGTTCGATAATAATTTGATAATAAAGTAATGTTTAAATGATATAGAAGCAAAATTATTTTTACAAATTCATGTTGCTCATTCGAAAACCGTTAATTGATCTAAATTCCATACAAATTGAGGCTTCCTCCTAAGCTCAATGGAACCAGTTTGAGTCCCTTACGAAACGTGAGAGGCTTCTGCAAAAGTCATTTAAGAAATCGCCTAGCCGCGTGGCGTGATTTCCTATTAGACGGTATCCTGTTATGGCACCTATTATCGAGCTTATATGTGACCGCTTAGAGATAGCAAGCACCTTGAACGCTTTAAATCTAGTGTTGGCCAGATGTTTTTCATGACCTGACACGTGGTAATGTTGTTTCACCTGGTGTTTGCCTTCTTTGTAGCGTCTTGCATTAGCAACAGTTTACAAGTAGCGATTGGTATGCCAGCATTTGCCAAACGTGGTAGGATGGGCTGTACTGGCGAGTTCATCTGCCTTACAGTTACCTGGAATGTCTCTATGGCCCGGCACCCAGCAAAGGTGAATATTAAACTGTTGTGCAATCTCCATTAGAGATGATCGACAGTTATGGACTGTTATGGAGTTTGTAGAGACAGAGTCCAGGGATTTGACATGCCCTGTCCTCCCAGAAAAATCTGAAAGGTATAGAAATCTGGAAGTTTATGTCAAATCGCATTTGGGGGATGGTGTAGTCTGTTTACTTTGGAATTGGTTCTAAATAATTAAGAATTACGGAGTGGCCAATATTGTTGTTAGTCCACTGCGACGAAGCTTTGAGGCGAATAGCAGAGCTTGCAGCTATTTGTTTGCTAAATATGTCAAGAGGTGTAAGGTAGATCAAGGTGTCCAGTCCCACCGATGCGATGGGGTCGTGCGAAGCGATCCGCTTATACATAGGTAAGCAGTCGACCATACTGCCATACCGTACATTAAAATCGGTCTGACTAGACTACGAATATGTAAAGCCAATGCGTGATTCTGGGTTGTAAGCCCCATTTATTACCAATAGCTTTTTTGCAAGAAAAGGGAGCTATAGTAGCTTTTTTGACTCTTTCCTGTACGTTGCGTTTCTAATTAAGTTTTTTATCTACGACAAGACCAAGGCATTCAGCCTCGTCTGAGAATTTTAATTGGATTCCTTTAATATAATGAGGGTTGACAAATGGAATTTTGTATCTATTTGAAAATAAGACTTAATCAGTTTTGTGTGAGTTAACACCCAGTCCACACTGATCAGCTCGAAGTATTAGTCTGTCTAAGGTATTTTGTAAGAGTTCTTTTACCGGGTAAAGATGCTTTCCTGAAACTGCTATAGCAACGTCGTCCGCATAGGCTATCACTCTGAAACCCTCCGCATCTAGACTAGTTAGGATTACCACTAGGTTCCAGAGGAAAGGGGATAGAATACCACCTTGCGGTGTCCCTCTACTAACGAAACGTGTGTCAGAAGAGTTGCCCAGTTTTGAGTTAATTATTCTGCTAATAAGCAATGAATTAACTCCCGAAGCGAAACCCTACATTTAGAGATGTTAGTGCAGATGTGTCCACGTTGTTAAGGCACATTCGATGTCAAGGAAAGCAACCATAGTGAACTCTTTATGATGGAGGGAATAATTGGCGGTGCGTACTAACGTGTGTAACGTTGTTTCCACCGATTTACTTTTACAGTAGGCATGTTGAGACGAAGACAGAAGTCTTGTATCAATACTTGCCCTTAAATGGATATCAATCAATCTTTCCAAGGTTTTAAGAAGGAATTGTGACAGAAAGTTAATATTATAATACATACAAATATAAAAGAATTTCTCCTTTGGGTTTTGTTTAAGAAAAAATAAATTATTCAACTACACAGATCATTTATTTGCGAAATAAAGTACAAACATACCAAGATATTTAAAATTTTCTTGTCTCCTTTCATACTACCCTTTAGAGAACCTAATGAAATCTGATGTGAAAAATGAAATTGTTATTGTTTAATTTAATACAAAATACCTCTGGTTTCCTATAATATCCTTGCTAATTTTTGTCATGTTCTATATTAGGTTTTATTGTTCAATATCCACCAATTTTATCTACTCATCTTCACTCCATATAATTTTTTTCAATATCCAAAATGCAGTCTGTTTGGATTTTTATTTATCATTATTTTAGAACAGAAGAAAAAAGAATTTTGTGAATTGTTTTTAAAACAAAATTTTTAAAGCTTTCAGAAAAACATCACTTCCAAAAATAAATTTGATAAAATAAACAAAAGTTTTCGATCTTGACTTTAAAAATCGATTTCCCAACATTTTGAAAAATAGACATAGAACAAGATAGAACTCAGGTGGCGAGCTGTGTCTAACCTAACCTGGTTGTTAAATTAAGACTCCAGTTTAAATAAACTCGGGTTTAAGATGTGACTATAAATATACCCATTGACTTTAAATTGTGTATCTTACACAAAATGTTGGCATATTGGTGTAAAATCGTTGGTTGGTTGGCCTCTTTTTAGTTTAGAATTTTTCAATTTAAGAAATTTTGAATTTTAATTGCATTTTTTTCATTTTCATTTCACGTCTCGTGCAGATTTTGTTTACTTAAGTTTTTTATATAAAACCTCCAACGTTAATTCATCTAAATTCCATGAAACTTGTATGTGCTGCATTATAAGTATAAAATCCGCATCTACACTGTAGTACCGACTATTACAGAAACAGAAACACACCTCACCAAACAGCACAGCTGTCAAAATTAGAGCGCATACTCACCTTATTCCCTTTTTGAGAGCACTGAGCAGCGAACTGTCAATAGGGAAATATAAACTAGCACAAAAATCAACAAAATATAATTTAAACAAAAAAAAACACAAAAATGCAATAATAAAATGGAACGAATCGTATTGGGAATTTCATCAATAAATTTGTATAGTAGCAGTGAAACTTTTCCTGAAAAACCGTAAGTAATCGAAAATATATCTTTTTAATAAATTGGGTTAAAAGAGAGCAACTATTTTACTTTTCAGTGTTGTTTCTAACGCCGCATTCGACTCTCCCATCGAAAATTGTCGACCCTCCACAACAAACCAATCGTTTTCCTTCACAATGGCCACAACTGGAGAACTCACTGATGGAGGAGATGAATTTCCAGCCGATTACTCCGATCAAACTGAAGCGGAATACACTCCACCGCGTTCTCGACGAAGTCTACCTCCTAGAATGGCCAAATCGAAGGAGAATTCTCTGTTGCGGATTAAGCGACGTTCAATTATGAAACCACGACGCAATCTGAATGTTGAAATCAAAAAAATCTACCTTGACAATAAGGTCAAGGGCAACTTTCGACCATCGAATCTTGAAACCATATTCGAGGAACCAACCCCTGACAAAAACAAACAGCTCTGCTTTATTGGAGCCAAGAAGATCAAACGCAGTTTGTCCTGTTCGGATGGTCTCAATGTAACCAAAACAACAGTAAAATCACGAAGAAACAAAATCAAGAAGACGTTCGGGCGTAGATTTGCTCTGAAGAAAATTTCCCTAGACGACTTTATTGATCGACTGAATGCGAGCTTTGAGGATAAACCATTTAGCTCATCTCAAAGTGTTCCCCAGACACCCACAACAACCTATGTAGAGGATAAGGCTGATGAAACTACCTATTCCAAGGCAGGAGATGTTAATGAGGCTGATGACATGGAATGCAGTGATGAAACGTTGCTTTAAGAAGAGAATAGTGTACCTTAACTTTCCCGTCTTTACTATAGCCCGTCTTGCATAACAAATGGACTGTCTTTTTTAGCTAAAAGATTTAAAAAGAGACGGAAGTTGGAAACTATTCTAAGACTTATTCCAAAGTGGTCAAACTATATATTTTATTGTTCTCTCTCTTTTGATATACATTTTAGGAAATACCTAATTTTGAATTTATTTGTATTTTTTGTATTCCAAACAACCAACTCATTCTCCCCATCAACACTGTCCATGGAATATTATAAAATAAATATATATGTATTTGTTAAGTGTTTATACTTTAAAATTAATTGAAATTGTTTCTTTTTTTGTGTGGCTATGGTCGCCATTTAGTGTAGACCTTTAGCACATCTTTTGTCACAGGAAATAGTTATATTGAGCTCACTTGAGTTTATAGTGGTTCATGGGCACTATGTCGTTAATTGGATACTTTGGAAAGAAATTTGAGAAATGGAAGATTTTCTTTGGTTCTCTTTAAATTGAATCCAACTGTGAAACGCGCCCAAAATGTTGATCTAAAAGACTGCAGGTAGTAAAGTTTAGAACTTTTTGTTTTATTTCTGAATGAATATTCACACTTCAACTTTGTAGGTATATCATTCGAGGTACAGGAACAAATTATTTAAGAGTTAAATTCCATTGAACCAGAAACCACTTCTTGAAAGTCCAACGGTTGTAAATAACGTTGATTAAACTTACTTATATAAAATTGATAGTAAAAACAATGATGGACACTTGCCAGATCATTGGCATTGAATGACTTACTTTATGCTTCGGAACCTAATTATACCTACAAATCTTGAAATAATTTATTCATCCACACGCACATGTTATTCAATCTTAACAAAAACAAAACAAAATAAAACATCATAGCTCGGTGAAAGCTTAGTTTAGTTGAGTGTCAATCAGTTTGAAATCAACATGTGGGTGAAAACAGTGATAGCTTTTACAATTGTCTATGTCCTTGTCCTTGCTCATGGAGAGCTTTTAAAAAATTCTTATTTAAACCTTAAAATTGTGGGTGGACAAGAGGTTGTGCCTCACACACACCCCTATCAAGTGGGAATTGCAATTCGAGAACCAAAACACAGGACAGGATGGTGTGGTGGAGCTCTCATAACAGATATGTTCGTCTTAACAGCTGTGCATTGTTTAAAGGGGTATAAAAAACAGTTTTAAGAGATATTTTTAACCGTAACAAAAATCGATTTTTTGTTTTTGTTTTGAAGAATTCAACTTGCAACCCTTTACATTGGAGCTCATGATATACGTAACCTTTCGAATACCATGACAATAGACGTTACACCAAGAAATATGCTTCTACATCGTTTGTGGACGCCTAGGTATGCGGTTAACGACATTGCATTGATACGACTACCAAAGTCCATAACATTTAGTGGTAAGACATAAGAGTCTCGCTTTACTATAAGCTCTATGCTGTGTGTGGCACTGACCAAACCAAAACCAAAGAAATTCAAATACATATAATTTTATTTTCTTCTTTCAGATTCCATTCAACCAATCGTTCTTCCGAATAACCCACAGACAATCCACAATGTCTCACCTGGACAAATGCTTGTGGCAATCGGTTGGGGACGTACATCAAGCAATACTTCCATTGCACGACCTTCGAAATTGCATTCGATTCAACTGAGAGTCGAAGCAGATGCCACATGCAAGAATTTATTCTTTCACTATGACGCAACTTTGAATATTTGTCTCGAGGGGAATGTTGAGAAAACTACTTGTTTTGGTGACTCTGGTGGACCGATTGTCGTTATAAATGAGAGAACTGGGACGCACGTTCTAGTTGGGATTACATCGTATGGAAGGAAATGCGAAAATGTGTCGGTACTTACGAAAGTAGCAGCGTACCTCGATTGGATTGAACTCACAATGAGAACGGGAGAGATGTGATGGTTTTTTTTTATACAACCAAAGTTTGGCAACTAGTTTTAATATCTTATAGTTTAATAATATTATCATTGCATTTCTGTAAATTGTGTTTTATTGTAGAGCGGTTTTCCAGTTAAGGGGGGAGGCGGGCACATTTGAACACCTTTTGCTTACAACAATTATAAAATCATCTTAAATAAATTTATTATCTGTGGTAATAGTTTTTCCAGGATTATTTAGTAGCCAGTCATTTTGCGCCACAGGAAACTTTTGCTTAAATGGTCCCAAAAACTGCGACATTGAGAGGCTGAAGACCATAAGTACAGTGAGGGGGAAAAGTAACCAGAACAATGTCATTTTCTCGGCAGAACTTGATTGCTTCTATTGTGCGGCTTTAATGCAGTTATTGTAATGGCTCCGACTTGTCAAATTGAAAATTTTGACATTTCTTGACATTTCAAGGTCCCTAGAGTCAAAATAAAATAAATCTTTAGGAAGATGTCTGTGCGTGCATGTGTACGTACATCCGTACGTTCGCGACGTTTTTTTCGTCGTCCATAGCTCAAGAACCAGAACAGATATCGGTTTCAAATAAATTTTGTTTTTTGGATAATAAGGCAGAAAGATGCAGAAAGGGCTCTCAAAAAAATTGGGTGGGTAGTTTTTTACCATAGCAGTTTGAAAAAAAAAGTGGAAATTTTGGTTAACCCTAAATATCTTACGAACCAAAAACGCTAGAGACTTGAATTAAATTTTATATAATAAACTGTAACGTGATATCAAAGAAGTATATTAAAAAAAAAATCAATTTCACGGTTTTTTTTATAAATCAAAAAAACTGAAAAAAATAAATGTCCTCACCTCCAAAATTTTACGACTAAAACATGATTTCATCTCCAAAACAATTTTTTCCAACGAAGAATAATGTTTTTGACATTTGATAAAATTTTGAGAAAAATCGAATTGACAGTTTTTTTATAAAAAAAACATTACTCAAAGTTCGTAAAAATTGAATTTCGATTAAAATATCTTTTCAAAAACTTGGAATTTAAGGCTTATTTTATATAATAAGAAATATTGTTTTCAACATTCTGAAAAATGTTGCGAAAAATCGGACGGACGGATTTTTTTACAAAAAATAAAAACCTCAAAAAGAAATTAATAAAAGTTGGTAAAAATTGATTTTCGACTTAAATATCTTTTCAAAATTTGTAGATATTGGCTTTAAACTACTTTTAACTTTCAAAAAATCGAATTGACAGTTTTTCAAGCAAAAAAATCAAAAACCGAAAAAAATTAACTAAAGTTAGTAAAAAATGATTTTCGACTCAAATATCTTTTCAAAACTTTGAAATAATAGCTTCTTTTTAGTTTTTACTTATAAGAAATATCGTTTTCAATATAAGTACAAATTTTGAGAAAAATCGAATTGACAGTTTTTTTAAAAAAAATAAAAACTTAAAAAAAAATGTATAAAAGTTGGTAAAACTTAATTTTCGACTCAAATATCTTTTCAAAAATTTGAATTATTGGCTTCAAACTAATTTTATCTTATAAGAAATATTGTTTTCAACATTCAGTAAAATTTTGAGAAAAATCGAATTGACACTATTTTTACAAAAAATAAAAATCTAAAAAAAACATTACTCAAAGTTGGTAAAAATTGAATATCGATTCAAATATCTTTTCAAAAACTTGAAATTTAGGCTTCAAACTTATTTTATCTTATAAAAAATATTGTTTTCAACATTCTGACAAATTTTGAGAAAAATCGAATGGACAGTTTTCTTACAAAAAATAAAAACCTAAGAAAAAATTAATAAAAGTTGGTAAAAAATGATTTTCGGCTCAAATATCTTTTCAAAACTTTGAAATAATGGCTTCAATTTAACCCTCCGATGCCAAGTGGGGTTACCCATCACCCCACTAAGTTTTATAAAACCTCAAAAGAATACCTTTTCCAGTTTCTTTTAATGTAAATACTCGATCTTTAATAAATTATAATAATTGATTTTCAGTTTCATTACTGTTTTTTTTTATAAAAGTTTATGGGACGATGAACAACAGCAGATGTAATTCACTAAGTCAAAAAAGCCTTGCCTTCGGAAGGTTAATTTTATCTTATAGGAAATATTGTTTTGTACATTCGATAAAATTTTGGAAAAAATCGAATTGACAGTTTTTTTACTAAAAATATAACTAAAAATATACTAAAACTTGCTAAAAATTTACTTTCAACTCAAATAGCTTTTCAAAAATAAAAAATATTGGCTTTAAACTTATTTTATTTTGCAGAAAATATTGTTTTCGATATTCAGTAATTTTTATATAAAAATCCAACAGTCCGTTTTTTCATAAAAAATAAAATCTACAAAAATAGTACGCAAATTTCGTAAAAATTGATACGAGTACATATAGACAAACTTTTAAGCAAGACAAATCGACGGACGGGATGGGAAGTTATCAATGTGGGTCGAATCCCAGCCTCTTTTTATTATTTTTTGGATGTGTTCAAGAACTTTAATGAAAAGCACTCCCGTCATCCTACCACTAGTGGCGCTGCGCTATTAACATATCCTACACTACCAATGGGTGCTTCAGCAAGCATACTAACGTGATATCTAGCTCGCGGAAAGATAAATATTGGAGAAATTGTGTTGCCAGCTGCATTGACGATGGCACACATAGTTATCAACTGGCCTCTTTCAGCAGAAACACACTGTCCAACTTGTTTTTGGCCCTTTTTTGCTATGACGTTTGCGGCCTGTACAACTGTAGTAAGACCTGTTTCATCTAAGTTCAATATACGGTTGGGAGTGAAATCAAACTTAATAAGTGCTCTCTGGTAATTGGTTTGGAGTTCTAGAACTTTGTGCTTGTTAAAAATTGTTGAGCGAGACAAACAGGCGTTTTCAGGCTTTCGCAGGAAAAAAATTGGTGTGTCTTTTTGTGAAGCCTTTAATCCAATCGATCCCAGCTTTTCTATTTTCAGTCCACTGATTAGGGCATTTTTTTAGCAGCGTACCATATTGGAATGCTAACGTTCGACTTTAGATGTATGTTAAACCATAATTCATTTTTGAACATCGAAGTAAGTAATTCTCCAGCATATCTTCTTCAGCGTTGGTAAAAACTTGTCTTGTAGAGAAATTTCTTGAATAGTCTTGACTTTTGGCGGCTTCGTTTTGTTTATATTTTTAAATTCTATAAAATAAAGTATTCGTTAGAATACCGTAAGTACACCTCTAAGGGTCATTGTTTTGTTTGAAACGGCAGTGATGTAGCTCTTTTCTTTTTATAAGTACCTAACTATCAATTTTTTTGCAAAAAGGAAAAGCTTAAGTCAGAAAATTAAATTAAAACAGCAAAATTTCCGTGTAATTTGCTATTGACCTTTATTATTGTTTTCACAATTTCAGGCCCTGTAAACACCATAATATATTTTGAACTTGCATTAAATACATTGGGGCCTATTATCGTTATCACAAACACATAAATGATATGAATTATTGCCCACATTGCAGCATAATTAATTGTTTTTCTATCCTTTTTCATAAAATAAAGTTATGGCTATTTATAAGGTCAAGTTGAATTTTGTATATATCTTTGTAAAGTCGATAACATAAATGTGTTATCTTAAAATGTTTATCAAATATTACAAAATGCAACATAAATTTTTTGGTATGGATAAAGGTTAAGTTTTCCAATATAAATGAGGTAAATTCTAAAAAAAGCATTCAGTTATTGGTAATACCTTAACGCTATGAAGACTTTAACGATATTTTTAGTTTTTGTAGCTTTTGTGGCTTCAGAAGACCAGAACGAATATAAAACGTTGGATATTGAAACTAATTCTACTCAGACACAACATCCTAGACAATCTTTATTTCCTGATGGCCGAATTGTTGGTGGACAAAGTGCTAAAAGTGGTCAGTTTCCGTATCAGGCCGGTCTTGTAATACGACTCAACGAAGGATCAACATTTTGTGGTGGAACTTTAATTTCAAAACAATCAGTTTTAACTGCTGCTCATTGTTGTGAAAGGTACTTAAATACAATTTTTCTTAAATCATTGATTAAGGATATAATGTGTGAAATATTTCTTATTTAAGAGCCAAAGAAATGACAGTAATTTTAGGATCAGTACAAATATTCAACAAAACGGAACCCAGTAGAAAAGAAATGGTTGTTTCAGGGAATAATATTAAAATCCATGAGAAATGGTCGAGTCAGCAAAATACAAATGATATTTGTATTTTAAAACTTCCTGAACAAGTACCACTTTCTGGTAAGTACCTATTCCCTTATGTTTATCCAAAGATCTGAATACCTGGTTCAATGTTTTTTTTTGTCTTTAAAGAAAATATCGCAATTGCTAACCTTCCTAGAGACGACTCAAAAGACTTTAATAATGAAAGTGTTATTGGTTCAGGATGGGGACGTGATAGTGATAGTAAGTTATATATGATTTTAAAGTAAACGTACTCTTGTAACCTTTTTTTTGTTTTCCAAAAAAAAAAAAAATAGATTCCCATACAGTTAGTCCGGTGCTTAGATATGGTAAAATGAAAATTTTAAGTAACTTTGTTTGTAGACTATATTTCATGGGTTCGGTATATGATACGAATATTTGTACAAACGGAAGAGGTGGTGTTTCAACTTGTAATGGTGATTCTGGTGGGCCAATAGTTTTGGAAAAAAATTTCCAACGGAATCCGATTATAGTGGGCATAACATCGTTTGGGTCTGCTAGGGGATGTGAACGTGGTTGGCCTGCAGTTTATACACGAGTTAGTAAATATCTCAGTTGGATTAACAAAAATATGATTTGATTATGCGTTATAAAATATAATAAAGGTTTTTAATGGAAATGCATTTCTTTTTTTTTTTTTTTTTTTTTCAAAATATGAGTTACTTTTCAGAAACGAAAATAATTTTTTTCATCGTACAGTAAATGTTTTTGCGTAGTCCTGCTTTATGTGGATTTATTTTTGTGATCCGAAAATTTCCCTTATACTAAAAAACGACTTCCCAAAAGTAATCTAAAAAAACTTCCTATACACTTAAAACCCACATCTGGCATTAATGAAACAATAAAGTAGGGATTAATGTCCCCATTGTATCATGACAAAAATAATTATGGAAGCATTCATTCTGATTGCAGAAATCGGATGCAGTAACGATCGTCTATAGCATAGAGAAATATATGTATTATGTAGGTATATTTCTCTTTGGTCTATAGTAAAGTTCTCCATTTTTACGTAAGCCCAGGGCCAAATTTATAGGTCCAGTCCAGAGGCATCGGGGCAATAAGGAAGCGAATGCCCTCTCGCCCCAAATTTTCAAAATAAAGTAAACCAATTTTTTTCACTCAAGTTTTTCATTAAACAATTTATTGTGAAAGTAAGTAGATTCCTTTAGTATTGAGCAAACACATAAACGGTGATTTTTTAAGAGCTTGAGAACTTTTTTTAAAAAAAAAATGCATAAAATTTGCAAAATCTCATCGATTCTTTATTTGAAACGTTAGATTGGTCAATGACATTTACTTTTTGAAGATAATTTCATTTAAATGTTGACCCCGGCATCTTAGGTGGTCTATTCGGAAAGTCCAATTTTGGGTAATTTTTTCGAGCATTTCGGCCGGAATAGCCCGAATTTCTTCGGAAATGTTGTCTTCCAAAGCTGGAATAGTTGCTGGCTTATTTGTGTAGACTTTAGACTTGACGTAGCCCCACAAAAAATAGTCTAAAGGCGTCAAATCGCACGATCTTGGTGGCCAACTTACCGGTCCATTCCTTGAGATGAATTGTTCTCCGAAGTTTTCCCTCAAAATGGCCATAGAATCACAAGCTGTGTGGCATGTAGCGCCATCTTGTTGAAACCACATGTCAACCAAGTTCAGTTCTTCCATTTTTGGCAAACAAAAAGTTTGTTAGCATTGAACGATAGCGATCGCCATTCACCGTAACGTTGCGTCCAACAGCATCTTTGAAAAAATACGGTCCAATGATTCCACCAGCGTACAAACCACACCAAACAGTGCATTTTTCGGGATGCATGGGCAGTTCTTGAATGGCTTCTGGTTGCTCTTCACTCCAAATGCGGCAATTTTGCTTATTTACGTAGCCATTCAACCATAAATGAGCCTCATCGCTGAACAAAATTTGTCGATAAAAAAGCGGATTTTCTGCCAACTTTTCTAGGGCCCATTCACTGAAAATTCGACGTTGTGGCAGATCGTTTGGCTTCAGTTCTTGCACGAGCTGTATTTTATACGGTTTTACAATAAGATCTTTTCGTAAAATCTTCCATGTGGTCGAATAACACAAACCCAATTGCTGCGAACGGCGACGAATCGACATTTCACGGTCTTCAGCAACACTCTCAGAAACAGACGCAATATTCTCTTCTGTACGCACTGTACGCATTCGTGTGGTTGGTTTAATGTCCAATAAAGTAAACTGAGTGCGAAACTTGGTCACAATTGTATTAATTGTTTGCTCACTTGGTCGATTATGTAGACCATAAATCGTACGTAAAGCGCGAAACACATTTGGAACCGAACACTGATTTTGGTAATAAAATTCAATGATTTGCAAGCGTTGCTAGTTAGTAAGTCTATTCATGATGAAATGTCAAAGCATACTAAGCATCTTTCTCTTTGACACCATGTCTGAAATCCCGCATGATCTGTCAAATACTAATGCATGAAAATCCTAACCTCAAAAAAATCACCCTTTATAAATATAAACGGAAAAAAGAACTATCTAAAATTTCGAGCTTTTTTCGCCAAAAAATCGTTGATGATTTCATTGAAATCCAGTCCTCGGAGTTAATCGCTGTCATTGCTCAGAATAGAAAGCTTCGGTAGACGGTTTTGTCTTTTGTCCCATCGTGGTTTGAAGCCTATTTTTTATAATTTTAATTTTTAAAAAGTGAAATTTGTTACCATCAACACCAAATACATACGTTCTGAATGCAATTTCAAAGTTTGGGAATGTAGCTCTGAAATTTTGATTTTCGAGAATTTGGTATAAATTAGTTCCGGCAATTGATCAGTTCCATAGTACTTTTCCTTTTTGTACGAGTCAATCAAAGACACAAATTGAACCAACTTTTTACCCAGACTTGTCTCTAAATCATCCTGATACACTTTCACCGATGCCTCTGCTGTAGCGTGCAAATTTTCAGCATCCATCATCTAGATGTGGTTCAGGAATCTAAATCTCGAACGTACAGCATCATAGGCATGCAATCTCTCACCAAGAGAAACAGATAGTTGGTCAATCACTGGGATGAAAGCGGATACTTTGTATTTTTAATTGGGTGACGGATTTGCGTCTTGTGCTTTTCCATAATCGAGCGGATTTAACCTCACCTTTCTCGTTCCGATGCGGGTGCGTGATTGTACATTTTCATCAGTATGAGATATTTTTTTGGCTGCTTCCTCGTATTTATCAAAATCATTTCGTTTATATTCCACTAATGCTTTCAACGATTCTAGTGCACACAATTCCGATTCAAGAATCATTTTCGGGTCTTGCAACATCTTGTTTGTAGAGTTGAATCGCTCCAAGATATCGTTCCAAAATGTTGCAAACAAAGCGGTTTCGAGACTACTCATCTTCTGTAGAAGGTGCGTTGCTTCATTCCTCACTATGTCTTTTTGCTCTTTATTGGAAAATATGCTGGTTAGAGCTTCTTCAATTTTCCAAAAGGCTTTCGTAACTCTAGTTCGACAAGACCAACGATCGTCGCTGAGTTTTTTCAAGACTAAAAACTGGCGGCTTTTCTTTTCCGATAATTTCTTAATCAGAATTCGATGCCGCTCTGTACTGGCTCTGCAAAACGTGTACAAATTCTGCACGAAATCAAAGAATTGAACAGAAAAGCCGATTGAAAAAGGTTAGCTGCTGCTTTTTCCACTAAATTCAGAAATGACCACAACAACGAACGAACGCCGATAACTGATTTTTCCCCAAAATAAGAGCCTGCATCCCCTTGTACTTGCCACTCATTTTGCAGCATTGTCATATGATTGGCCGCGGCAATCCATGATGTCTATTTGATGACTCTAGTTTGGTAAAAAGGTAAGAAACCTTTCTTTTGGCGTCGATCAGTCCATATATCGAACAACTATAGTTAGTTAATCGATGTGAGCTACGTCGGGAGTCGTCAGGAGAGTCCACTGATACGGAATAATATTTTGATTTTGGATACTATTTCAGTTAGAACCTTATAACCCATAGAACCAATCAGTTCTTCGCAAATCTTGGACAAAAGTTAACTGACATGACCACTCCCTTTGTTTGCATGCTCTTTTAAATGGGTTGCCAGGGTTGGTTCTTACTCGGCTAGCAATTCTAAAATGCTCAGGAAATTTCCATTTCTTGGCGAGCCAACAATTTTATTGAGATTTTGATATTTTACTGATTGGAGTGAACAAATATAGATCAATGATTTCTGTTATTTAAGATTAATGTAATTAAATAATCATGTATGTACAAAGTACTGTAGGCTGTACGTAAATTTAAAAGAGTAAACAAAATTACATTTCAAAGGAAAAGATGTTTACTAGTGTTTACTAGTTGGAATTTGAAACAAAAATTCTCTATTATTAGGCCCCCCGTTTGTGGAGGCCCCGGGGCTTCCGCCCGGTTGCCCACCCCTCAATCCGGCCCAGTGTAAACGATTTTCATATTATTGCATACATTTGACATGTAGTGGCCAATAAAGGGCCTAGTGGCAGACAAAATTTTAATTCTGTAGAACGAGAAATTAAACAGGTTCAGACAACAAGGGTCTTGAAGTTAAGGCAAGTTTCTAGTTTCCATTGTCAGGAAAAATCTCCTTTACCTTTAAGCGTAGTGTATACTTTCGTCAACAAAAATTCAACTTATCATGTAAATGACTTAATTAAAAGCTGCACTTCATTACACTGGCCAACAAGGTTTTCTAGCTTTTGGTTCGAATTCGACATCAAAGTCAATCTATCAAGTCAGGTTTTTGAAAATTGAAATACAACACTTTATAATTCTAAAAAAAACATGTATAAGGATTTTTCAGACTATGTAAATTCATTTTTAATCAAATTCGTGACGATGCTCCAAATTTACAATCCCTTAATTCATTATTTTGTTTAAATACATATGTTTAGGTAGTACCTTTCTCAAAATGTCCTCATTAGTTGTGTCTTCTACTGGTATATATAAACCTTAAAAGAAAACTGAAACCTTTATGATAAAACGGTTCTTAACAGAAAAACGCATAACTGTATAAAAGAAATGTTTGTTCTTATTACGAATTCGTAGTTTCAAGTTTACAAAATCAAGATTTTGGAATATAATGAAAAATATATAAAAATAATCTTGGAAATGGGTATTTCTCAGTTTCAGCACATATATGTAGCTAAAATCGGAGTTTGGATTTGGAACCAGAACTTAAAATTAAATCTAAAACGAACTATTCAAAAACATAAATGAATTACATTCAAAGTTTTTCATAACTTCATATAGATTCAAATGAAAACCTATAAAAATTCATCATAACTAACGAGAAATTACGAACACTTAAGTGAGATACTTGTATGATTTAAACTGTACCTAGAATACAAAGTATTTAGTGAAAACATCGTAAAATATTTTTCAAGAACAACCTTCCGTTTTACCGTAATCTTAAATACAGCGTATTATGTATTTTTTTGCATTTTCGAAGATGTAAATTTAAAAAACCATCAAGACTTCAAAAAACTTTGAAAACGTAGGTAGGTATTGCGTTAATCAAAATACAGAAACAAACAGACAACAATTCATTTTGAAGGTTTGTCTTACACTCAGAAAAGTTTGAAGTTTAATATTAATGGTAAATGCAACACTGACTACTTGCCTTGGTATAATTTAGCGTTCAAGGAATACAGATGAAACATTAAGAAATTACTACTAAATGTTGGTATTTTATGCCTGCTTTCATTATAATATAATTATTATTATCTCATATCAAATTTATTTTCTAAATGACATATTCTAACCGTAATCTAAACCAAATCAAGCTTTTAACTATATCCTTATTTTATTTCCATGTCTCCCATAGGAAAAATCTTTTGAATTCTTCTTAAAAAGTAAATCGTTTTAAAGCCAAACAGAAAAAAATCACAAAATTTATTATTATATCACAAGTATAATCATAACACAACACATTGACATAACCTACCCAACCCCACTTACAATTGGGTAGGTATAAAGGATATTTGTTCGTTTCTTATATGAACCGTATTTTTTTAAGTTTACCATGGGAATATACCCTTTTTAACCCTCATAGCCCTTCCCTTCCCTCCTCTTTTCATCTCTGCCCAAACTCCAACTTCATATTATTCTTTTCTGCCGATTTAATCTTTATATATTTATGCCATCCTTACTTACAAAAAACGCAAATATCCTTTGGCGGAAACCAAAGAAGTCCCTTGAAACTGTTTTGAATATGATTTTTTTTACTATCAAGCTATGTCCTGACTTTCTTATAACAGTCCCAATCTCTTCTTTGTATCTGAACTGTACAGTACAACCAGCCAGCCAAAGCCAACATACATACAAAGCTAGCTAGAGCGCCTTGATGGTGGTTTTGCTTTTAGATTTTCTGCTCATTTCAATGTCGTCTCTTTTCGTCTCTCAATATTATGCCCCAAGGACAATCCATCCGTTTTTAATGAAAAACACAAGAAACTCATTTGCTTTTCAGTGTACAGATAGGTATACGAGGCGACTATATCTAGTATAGATTTTATGGAACACTATACAAATGAATGGTTCAGTTGAATTGAGTTGAGGGTCTTCAAAAGCAAGCAACATTCTTAGCTCAGAAGACAAATTAAACGAGACGATATAAAATTGTGTCCGTTTTGGTTTGGTGTTTATTTTATTTTTTCATTATCCTTTCTCTCGTGAAGCAATAAATAAGGCTTATTTTTTGTTTGTAATTTCTATATTTTTACATCAAAGATCAGCTACTTAAGTTCTAAAGTTAATGCCTTAAAGTCATAATGAAACTTATAAATCCTTCCATGAATTTGATTATGCGTTTAGGAAAGAAATTATTGATCAGAGGATTTAGTTGATTAATACAACATCATCTTGAAATAAATGATTTGATTAAAATTAAAAACAAAATTAAAGCAGATACTAAGCTATCCCATTCTTGTACTTTTCACAAGAACCGTCTGAACCTTTATAGATAATAAAATTTTCTTTCTAAGAAAAAATAAGCTCCGTAAGTAAGCTTAATAAAAGTTCAAATCACAGTGCAATAACACTCTATTTCAATCCGATTCAGTTCCGATTAAATTTTCCATGAAAGGTAGTATTTGTTCGAACCTATCATGGTCATGGTCGGATTTGTGTTGGTTTTCATATCTCCTCATTTACTTTCGAAATAAATAACTTTAACTAACATTTTTTATCTTTTTTGTTTACCAACAAATACAAAAAGCTGAAATCATTGCTCAAGTTTCTTGAAATTCAACCATGTGTTGAATCAGCTGTTCTGTCAGATGCCTACATACCCCAGAAATTCTTGGTTACCTTTGGATTCCTTTTTTGATATCTCAGCTGTTTTTAATCAGCTGTTGTTTTACACCTAAAACACTAAAAAAAAAGGTATCCGGATAGCCTATCTGTCTGAGATTGAACGAAGCCAATGCTACTCGGAGGCAAAGGAAAAAGTGAATTGCAATTTATTTTAACAAAAACATTACATTTTCGGAAAAATAGTAGGACTTACCTCAATGTTTTTAAACACTTTAAATTTGGAATATTTATTTAAACCCTTTAATTTGCAAATTTTGTCAGAGAGAGAACTGCTTTCTTGTTAAAAATCTGCATGTCTACAATGAGATGGCAGTCTGTTTGGAATACTAGAGCAGGTTCGCACAATCCATAGAAGTGCTGTCGTGCAGTTTTTGTTTATGTTGCTGACCCAACAATAAAAACGAGGCATATACAAAACCACAAAAACCCCGCATTCAGTAAGATTTTGTGGTCTTCAATTAATTTTTACAATCGTCATCGTACCGATTATAACATCGAATCATATTTCACAACATCAGAGGCAAAATAAGACAAGGCAAGACAACGACAAGACATTCCAGCTTTTTATTCCCTTACCCACTATCACTCGTATATACCCAGGAAAAAGATTGCTCAGCTTTGAAAATCTATTCACTTTTCCACCTGAATAATATCTAATATATGCTAACGATTAGGGTGCGTGAAACCGCAACCTATAAAGCCGCCTCTTAATCACCCAAAGAGCTTAGTTTTTCTGCACCACTTGCAGACTTCAGCCAGACGACATCACTCAGGAGGAGACAAGCAGACAAGACCGGCAACGTGGAGCTGATATATCTATGAACAACGCGCTTCTAAAAAGTCTTGCTACTGCTACCGCTACGACATAGCAAAATGACGGTAATCTCAATCTATGATGTCACACTCTGGTGCCTTGTAATCAGAGCCATAGAGTGTGTCGACTGGACAAAAGTGAAGCCAATGCAAATGGTGGCCATGTACTCCACGGAGGGTCAACCTATGGTATTTAATCTTGAAAGTGAACGTTTACAAATGGATTTGCTACCATCAGGAGCAAGTATAGATGGTAGTAGTTCGGATGCCATCATGGAAAGGATATTCGGAGGAACTATGGCAAAGCCGAATGCCTTTCCCTATCAGGCTGGGATGATGTTGCAACGAGCCCAGGGACTTTATTGGTGTGGTGGTTCGTTGATTTCCGATGAATATATTCTGACTGCGGCACATTGTGTGGATGCGTATGTATCGGAAGGGTTTTAGAGCAGCCAGGATTTCGCCTAATCACGATACTCTTTAATGCTTCACAGAGTGCGGAGGGCTTTGATATTTCTCGGTGCACACGAGATTCGCAATCGAGACGAGGATGGCCAGAAACGTATCGAAGTTACGAAGAGAAATTTTCTAATTCACCCTGAGTGGAATGCCCGGCGATTAAGGAACGATATAGCGCTGGTCAAGCTCCCTGAGCCTATTACATTCACAGGTGAGTAAGCATGAGCATGTATGCACATAAATACACATATGTGTATGGACAAACATAGAGTTTGTTTGCATTCAAACCTCTTTTACACTAACTCACTCTCTGATGGTAATTTGTTTTTCAGAGCGAATCCAACCGATAGCCTTGCCCCGACGAAGTTACGAATACAAGGATTTCAGCGAGAAATTAGCAATTGCCTCGGGTTGGGGTCGCTATGCACCCGGAGTACATGCCATAAGTAACACATTGCGTTACGTAAGGCTTAGAATCATAGATGTCGAAACATGCTCTCGAAGCTTTCCGTTTACATACCAATCGACAAATATCTGCACAAGTGGCATGAATGGGAAGAGCACTTGCCATGGGGATTCTGGGGGTCCGTTGGTTGTGCGAAAAAAATCCTCCAAGAAGAGAATTTTGATTGGATTAACTTCGTTTGGAAGTGTTTTTGGATGTGATAAGGGATATCCTGCAGCTTATACGAAGATTGTGTCATATTTGGATTGGATATTGGATGAAACGGGCATTGAAATTGAATACAAGTCATCGGACGATGAAACAAATATTGGTGGAAGTGGGGAGTTGGTGGATTCAACACAGGGCCTTGGCTACCGTTATGAGTAGTTTAATTTTATTTGTTCTTGTTTTTAAACGAATAAAAAAATGATTAAGGCGAGAAGTTTGTTTTTATTTTATGTTCTCTTAAATAAATCGTTTCCTAACCAAATTTTGTATCTTAAAGGGCATTCCCAGAGCATAATATGGAAAATTTTGTAACGGCATTATATGTTTTCAAAATGGATTGTATGAAATTTATTTTAATCCTTTTTTCTTAAGAGGAATCTGAATTTCCAGTTAATAGATGAGAAGGTTTAAATTTAAGGCCTATATTTCCACTAAGAAAGATCTGTCAATTTTATTTCTTTGAGTATTGGAAAATCAACTAAGCACTTTTCTGTCAATTTTAACAGAACTTCATGCAAATTGTCAGTTTTATAAAGCAAAAAATTCAAAAGCCATAAATATTTAATTTAAGAATTCATTTTTTTATTGAACCATTTAAAATCGTATACAATTTTATAAGTTTTACTTGTTAACAACACCACTGTGCTTTTGAATCCAATCTAAGTATGAGGTGACACGAGTGAATACACCTGGCCATCCCTTCTCACAACCCAAAGCAATACCGAAGGATGTAGCTCCAATAACAGTGTTGCTACCATCGGCCAAAACAAGTGGACCACCGGAGTCACCATTGCAGGTTGATTTGGCTCCCTTGGTGCTGATGCAAACATGAGTATCCTTTACAGATCCCCCGAAGTATGGACTGCAAGCGGAATTGGTCATGATTGGAACTTCAACCCAGCGGAGTTTGTCAGTGGCAGCAGTTGCAGCTTTGATGGAAGAAATCAAAAGAAAAAAATCAAGATTTTATAATTAATAAAAAGGATTTGACTTACAGTCAGCAATTTTGCCCCATCCGGAGGCGATGGCCTTGACACCAGCATAGTTGGAGTATTTTCCATTCATCTTTGGCAATTTAGCAGGTTGAATGTAAGCTAAAGGCGAATACAGGAACATTAGAATATGAGATGAATGACACTGTCTCAATTAAAAGACTTACCATTCAATTGCACTGCAGCTGGCAATTTGATCAAAGAAATGTCATTCATCAAAGTGCTTGGGTTCCATTGTTCATGAACGATGACATTTTTCTTGTCAACACGGATGATCTTCTGGCCAGGTTCGTTGCGGTTGGTACGGTCTGTAGCTCCAAGGTACACATCAACAGAGTTGATACTGAAATTGATTTTTCAATTTCATATTGTTATGTTTTGTATAGAAGACAACTTTGAGACTTACGAATCAGTACAATGAGCGGCAGTTAGAACCCAACGGTTCGAAATCAAAGTACCACCACACCATGCTGATCCCTTTGCCAAGTGCAACATAAGACCAGCTTGGTATGGGAATTGCTTGGGAGATGCAAGATTTCCATTTGTAATGCGACCATTATCGCCAGCTGAACGAAGAGCTGGAACTCTATGATCCACGGTCATTGGCAGGACTTGATGCCAGTCCAAAGCCGCTGCAGAGGCAACAAAAAGTGCAAAAGCAATTAAGAACTTCATTGTGAACAAAGTAAGTTATTACTGATGGTTTGATGTAATTTTTTGAACATATTTATACTTTAGAAACAAAGTACAGCACTTCAATTGGTTTTTGACAAGATTGTTGAAAATTAATATTATTTTGAGTGGTTGTGAAAATAGCCAGACATTCTTCAATTAATTTTAAGGAGCAGGCACTTACATTCGTGTGCTTCGTTTTGTTTGTAATCTGTGATTTTACAATTATATTAGAGTTAATTAATTTTTAGAATAGAAGACGGCACTTAATAGTAGACTTTATGTAGTGGAATTTAAAAAAATGTGTTGGGGACATAAGAGAGGCACTTAATAAGCACTCTTAAAATTTATATCGTTATGGTTTACAAGTTTCACCATATAAATGGCTACATATTAATCGAAGAACTTTCCTAACATTTTCAAAAATATTTGAAAAATTTGTGTATATAACCATAATTTGTTTTTTAATTTAAAGATGTTACTTTAAAACTGTTTTAAATGTTGCCATGCTAGAATATAAATTCATTTAAAAAATCGTTTCAAAGTTCTTACAAGTTTACTGGATGAGGAAATAAACTGATTTCAAGCCTTTAAGATAGTTGAAATTACTAAATATTTAGCAAGGATGGATCCACACTTCTAATCAGAAGGGGGACGAGTTTTCACTCACCACCTAAAAATGTTCTTTAATGTACTGTAAATTTTTCTTACAACATTTAAAAAACATAATGTGTATCTTAACCTTAAATGTACACATTTCAAGGGCTAAAGTGACAACTTTAGGTATTAAATTATTTTAGAACGCTGTTGTCCAGCAAGGAACATAAAGTCTAACTATTTAATTTGGTCGAATCTCTCCATTCCAAGATTTCAACAGTTTTCCAAGCAGATACATATTCCATATTTAAGAGTAAAACACAGAAGTTTAGACGGTTACTTTTACGCAGAAATGTAAGAAATTGTTTTGATACTTAGCTTTTCTTCCAAAAAGAATTTATTCTTTTTTGTTGCTATTTCTTTTAATGTGAAGAAAGCTACAAAAATTCAAAAACCTAGAAAATGAAAAAGAATCTGATATAAAGAATTATCTGGCTTTTTTTGACGTAGATTTTTCGGACTCAATATCAGCCTGCTTACTCGTAGATTGGAACTGATGCTAGAATATATATTTTTTGATCTTAAAGAAGTCAACAAAACTTAAAAAATGTAGAGATAAAAAAGTTTGGTTCATGAATTTTAGGAAAAAGGTGCATTTAAGTATTTACATAGTTTGTCCGAATATAAAATAAAAACAATTAAATGCAAACAAATAAGTTGGGAAGAAACTTTTGAGTGTTAGTCACAAATTACACGTTTTAGAATCTCTTTTCACTTCAGCTGTCAAGAGATTCAAAGCCTTTTCATTAATAGATATGAAACGTGCATTGCGTTTTTCAATTAGCGATTAGTATATACATACATTTACATTTAAATTTCGTTAAAAAAATATTCGGCCCTTTCTGAGATATCAAGTCTTAAAAACAAAATTATTCTATAGTAAGTTATTGTAACGGACCCATTACTTTAATATTTATTTGTGGAATTTTATTTTATTATTTGTCGAACTGAAAATTTTGACATTTCTCAACGTTTCAAAGTCCCTAGAGTCGAAATAAAAGATATTTAAAAGTTCGCGACGTCTTTTTCGTCGTCCATAGCTCAAGAACCAGAAGACATATCAACTCCAAAAAAAAATATTATACAGATAATAATGCAGAAAGATGCAGAAAGGGCTCTCAAGAAAATTTCGTGGGTGTTTTTTTTTTTATTATAGCAGTTTAAAAAAAGTTGAAAATTTTGTTTAATCCTAAATATCTTACGTCCCAAAAACGATAGAGACTATTAGAATTATTTTTTTTATTTTTTTTGTTTTATTTTTGAAAGGGAAACATTTTATTTCATTTTACAACAGTAATTAATTTATTTCGATTACAAAAATGAAGTGTAATTTAGTTGAACTATTCTAAGTAAAAAATTAAAGTCAATCCAAAGTAAATACTGAATCGAAGCGTTATAGTTGTCCGCAAATTTACGTTTCATTGAAGTGCTCTTTGGTATACAACATTTTTTGTGATTTGGTCTGACGTTAACAAAAAAAAAGCGGAACGTAAGGCAAACGAATTGCAATCGTTTGAAGTCAAATGGAAGATCAGTCGGAATCATTGATGTTCGAGAGTACATACATTTTCACCTGGGTACTTTCCGTTAATAATAAATCTTTTCACAGCAATTTGAGTACCGTGGCAAAGTCGCGGAATGTGCTGGAAATCCTAGTAACTCCAGAGAGTTCAAAAACTCCATTGGATAGTTTACTACATCATCGGGATTTGTTATGGAATCAACGGATTTGTATGTCACCTAATCGCCTGCGATATTCGATTGAATGGTGAAATTCAGTGCGTGTGCATCATTTTTCTTTGCGTCGAGAATTGTTCGTTGACTTTACCAAGCATAATTCTGATAATTCTCACTAATATTTGGGAAAACATTTTCAATAAGAGCTAATGGTTGGTAAGAGCAATTAATCCAGTTGTCGCATCAACTGGCACTTTTCCATAACAACTGCTTGAAAAATTGTGCAGCACTTTCATCGTTTGAAGTCTCATATTAGTGATAAGCGATAATGTTTTTACGTTATTCCACAAAAGTGATGCCTTGAGGCAATCACGCAATTCATCTGCAGGCGTTCCACGGGAAATTACTGGCAACTTCTGCCTTAAATCGCCTGCTAACAATATCATCAAGCCGCCAAGTCCTTCAGTGCTTCAAGTCATTTCTTATGTGCCTTTGTGCACTCATCCCAAACAATGAGCTAACATTGCTTCAACAATTTTCCCATTGCACTAGTTGGGAAATATTGCATGTTGGAGTATCAATTGTGTTTCAATTGAGTGGAATCTTAAGCGCAGAATGTGCAATACGACCACCATCTAGAAGAGTTGCCGCAATTTCAGATGATGCTAACGCCAAAGCTATGTCACATCTTGATCGAATAGTGGTCAAAATCAATGAAATGGCAAATGTTTTCCCTGTTCCTCCAGGTTCGTCCAGGAAGAATAGACCTTCAATATTATTGCCCAACGCTTGCATTACTGTTTCGCATACTTGTTTTTGCTGTTCATTCATCAATGGAAAATTATTTCGAACGAATTCCTGCAATATATCAACATTGTATTGCAGCTCTCGATTTAATTCTTGGTTCAATACACGTGCTTCGATCGATTTGTCGCAATCATTTCTACTTCAATCAAAAGCTTGTATGCAATAGTCAAGCATTGATCCTTAATCAGAATCATTCCTTTATTGTAGATTTCATACGTTATTTGAAGATATCTCTGACGTTTCTAGAGATATGCTTGACTAAAAAAGGTTCCCAAAAGTAAGATTTGGTTTAGAATTTAGGACCCTTGAAGTTTACCGCTTTTCTGTTAAAATTTTTCCTGAGTTTTGTCTGCTATGAACCTCACGAAGCCCGAGACCTTCCCAACGAATGCAAAATCGTGGAAATCGGTTCGTTCTGAAGTTATAGCGTTAGGAAGGAAAATCCGACTTATTTTTATATAGTACAATATTGTAACGTGATACTAAACAATCCAATTAACATTTTTTTATATACTAAATACTAAACAAAAAATTTAAAATTTATCTCCAAAACAATTTTGTGCAACAAAAAATAACGTTTTTAACATCTGATCAAATTTTGACAATTTTTAATATAAAAAAAAAACAATTCTAAAAGTTGGTAAAAATTGAATTTCGATATTATTTTTGATATTTTATTAATCCTTCAGTACGTTTTTTCAAAAAAAATTAAATCTACACAAAATAGTAGCGAATTTGGTAAAAACAATTCAACTAACAACCTTTTTAATCAAACTAGATAACCTACAAAACTTTTAGCAAGTCAAATTGACAGACGGGCTATGAAGTTATTAGCCCGTCCCAGCCTCTTTTTTTTAAATAAAAAAAAAAAAAAACAAAATGGTATTTTTGATCATCAAAAATCATCATCAATTTGATTATGTTCTAGGTCCAGTGCTCAGTTAAAAGTGGTTCTTTTGCCAACAAAATTTGGAAAGTAAAATACAAATTTTGTTTTCATACAAAAAAAAAATAAATAATTCAAAACATAATGGGGGTCAAAAAAAGTTTTTTTTTTTAAATGACGCCCAAAAAACTTAATTTTTAACAGTGTTGATAGTTCAAGTTCCTGCAATAAAATTTGAATGAACATTTATTTCTGTCTTTGATTAAAATTAATTAATCATATCATAGTTTATCATATCATAGTTTAATCATAAACTAGATTAGATACTTAATATTTGTTTATCTCATTCTCTTCCTTTAAGTTTTTAGAAAGACGTAAAAAGTAAATATTGAATGCTTACGTATTTTTCAAGAGCTGGTGTTTATAAAACAAAAGCCCGCGTATGTATGCACTTATGCAGGCCTATATACCTCTTGAACTCAAGCATTCTACTTGTATGTTATCTTAGATCTTTTCTTTTCAGATTATTCCATTTTTAAGAACCTCCTCGACTAACCTTAATCCCCATGTCAACAAAAAACGAGTGATTTGGTATTTTATAAATATTCCAATTTCTATGAAAATATTGATCAGTATAAAATTATGAAATTCTTAGTTTTTGTTTTGTGTGTTGCCTCTGTGGCTGCCACAATTGATTGGGATACAATTGTTCCGGTTGAAGAAACACCTTTTCAGCCTGACGTCGTTGGTGCAAAGGAAGAAAGTCGTATCACTAATGGACAAATAGCAGAACCTAAACAATTTCCCTATCAAGCTGGACTATTGCTGCACTTGGAAAAAGGCTCCGCTTGGTGTGGTGGTACTTTGATATCAAATCAATGGGTTCTAACTGCTGCACATTGTACTGATTCGTAAGTCTGATTGAAACAATCATTAACTCAATAAAAACACTGAGAAACTTTTAGAATTGTTTCGGTTGATGTGCACCTTGGAATGTTTGATCGTCTCAATCGTTACGAAGAAGGACAAAAGGTTATTCGCGTTGCCCGGGCGAATATTATTGTTCACGAACATTGGAATCCAAGCTCTGTTCAAAATGATATCTCTTTGATCAGATTGCCTTATCCTGTAGAATTCAATGGTAGGAAAATATAAGATCATAGATTGTTTTTGTGTATCCCTAACTACGTTTGTTTCTCTCAGAATACATTCAAGCCGCTCAGTTGCCAAGACTAATAGGCACTCCTTCAAACTATGTTGGTGTTAATTCCATCGCTTCAGGTTGGGGACGTACAAGTGACTGTAAGTGAACAATATTAAACTTTAAAAATATTTTACTCCTAAAACGTTAACTAATATATATTTTTTCAGCTGCAACTGGAACCACTGACAAACTTCGTTGGATTGAGGTGCCTATAATGGACAATTCAGCATGCGCTTCCTACTATAGCGGATCAGTAAGGGATACCAACATTTGTATAAGCACCAAAAATGCCAAATCCACTTGCAATGGTGACTCTGGTGGTCCATTAGTCCTTGCTGATAGGAGCAATACAATAATTGGACTGACGTCATTTGGTGTTAAACTCGGATGTGAACAGGGATGGCCAGGAGTTTTTACACGTGTATCATCTTACTTGATTTGGATTTTTCAGAACAGTGGTGTTGTTAACATTTAAATAAAAAATTGAACATTTAATTCTTTTCTTGTTATTGAAAAATGGATTTAAATAAATAGAGCCATAATAAATATAAATTGTTATTATATTGAATCACCTCCATGTACACGAAGTAGAAGACTACAGGGCGTGTTTTAAATCATTTTAAATCTGATAAAATAAATCTGACGGAATTGTTACTCCAGGAAACGAGTTGAGTCGATATATTGAAACTTATGTAAAGCAAACTCTCTTGTTTTTGAAAAATATGGTTTTGGTCGAAATGAAAAACTTTGTGAGAATAATATCCTAATGGACAAAATTGAATGCACCTATACCTGGGGAATATTTTACAATTTTACCTTCAAGATTCAATTGACTCAGTAATTGAAGGTGCGGGCCAACTGCTTCCTTATCGCTGAGCAGTTTGGCCCTTTGAGCTGCTTGAATTGCAGAACGATTTTTTCGAAAAAGCATCTCTTTTAAAAGGTACTTACTAAAAACCCGCACTGTTTTGTCTTGGGCTGATGTATTGGTGTTCATTATAAAACTGTTGAATCATTGGACCATTTTTAACTTCCCATAGGAAGTTATTGTAATGGGTCCGATTTGTCAAATTGAAAATTTTGACATTTCTCGACGTTTCAAGGTCAATAGAGTCGAAATAAAAGATTTTTAGAAAGATGTCTGTGCGTGCGTGTGTACGTACGTTCGTACGTTCGTACGTCCGTACGTTCGCGACGTTTTTTTCGTTGTCCATAGCTCAAGAACCAGAAGAGATATCGACTCCAAATAAATTTTGTTATACAGATAATAAGGCAGAAAGATGCAGAAAGGGCTCTCAAGAAAATTGCGAGGGTGGTTTTTTACCATAGCAGTTTAAAAAAAAGGTGAACATTTTGGTTAACCCTAAATATCTTACGAACCAAAAACGTTAGAGACTTGAATTAAATTTTTTATAATAAACTTTAACGTGATCTCAAAGAGTATATTTTTTGAAAAAAATCTATCTAACGGTTTTTTTATAAATCAAAAAAACTGAAAAAAAAAATTTGTCACCTCCAAAATTCAACGACTAAAATATAATTTCATCTCCAAAACAATTTTGAGCAACGGAGAACAATGTTTTTGAAATCTGAAAAAATTTTGAGAAAAATCGAATTGACAGTTTTTTTTATAAAAAATAAAAATCTAAAAAAAACATAACTCAAAGTTGGTAAAAATTGAATATCGATTCAAATATCTTTTCAAAAACTTGAAATTTAGGCTTAAAACTTATTTTATCTTATAACAAATATTGTTTTCAACATTCGCTAAAATTTTGAAAAAAATCGAATTGACAGTTTTTTTACAAAAAATAAAAAACCGAAAAAAAATTATTAAAAGTTGGTAAAAATTGATTTTCAACTCAAATATCTTTTCAAAACTTTTAAATATTGGCTTCAAACTAATTTTATCTTATAAGAAATATTGTTTTCAACATTCGGTAAAATTTTGAGAAAAATCGAATTGACAGGTTTTTTTACAAAAAATAAAAACCTAAAAAAAAATGTATAAAAGTTGGTAAAAATTGACTTTTGACTCAAATATCTCTTCAAAAATTTTAAATATTGGCTGCAAACTAATTTTATCTTATAAGAAATATTATTTTCAACATTTGGTAAAATTTTTAAAAAATTCAAATTGACAGTTTTTTTTACAAAAAATAAAACTCTAAAAAAAACAATACTAAAACTTGGTAAAAATTTACTTTCGGTTCAAATAGCTTTTCAAAAATTAAAAATATTGTCTTCAAACTTTTTTATTTCACAGAAAATACTATTTTCGATATTCAGTATTTTTTTAGAGAATTCCAACAGTCCGTTTTTTCATAAAAAATAAAATCTACAAAAAATAGTACGCAAATTTGGTAAAAATTGATAAACGGACAAATTTTAAGCAAGACAAATCGACTGACGGGATGGGAAGTTATCAGTGTGGGTCGCATCCCAGCCTCTTTTTCTTTAAAAATCTTGCTGTAACAACATTTGAACACATCGACGTATAACAGTTTATTTACATTTAAAGCTCATAAATGTTATTCGTTTGTTTGAGAATTGATGGCTAAGAACAGACAACGGTAAGATTTCACAATATTGTCAAAAGTGTAACATACAGATTTGTGTCATAATACTTCAAGCAACGTCATGGTCAGCCATTATCGGACGTTTAAAATTGTTAAATGGCTGCGTTCAATCTCGTGTTGGATAGGGTATCTTAAATATGTGGATATGTTGAACCAGTTGGATAGCTGTATTGAGATTGCTGTCAAAAAATAAAAACAACTTAGCTGTTTACAAAAAGCAGAGAAACATTTAAGCTTCGAAGTCAAAATGGATAATTCAACTGATTCGTCGGACTATGAGGACTATTATGAAGTGACAATACCTAGATATATGTAGTTTGGAAGAATTTCGGTTTTATTTCGGAATGAGCAGAAATTGCAACTTCAACTAACATGTTGTGTCTTTTTGTTTACCAACAAATACAAAAATCTGAAATAAACTTTCAAGTTTCTTAAAATTCAACCATGTGTAGAATCAGCTTTTCTGTCAGATACCTTTATACCCCAGAAATTCTTGGTTACCTTTGCATTCCTTTTTTGACATCTCAGCTGTTTTTGATCAGCTGTTATTTTACACGTAAAACACTATAACAAAAAGGTATCCGGATACCCTATCTGTCTGAGATTGAACGCAGCCAATGTTGTTGCCTAAGCATCTGTCAATTGCTGTCAAATCATAAGACTTTTCGCGCTGACACAAAATGGAATCAGATAACCATTTAATATAAATTTATATGAATTTAGCAATACAAAATTTCTTTACTTGCCTGGTTGACAATTATTGTATTGCTATCATAGCACTTGCCAGATTACAGGACAGAACAAGTTTGTCAATATTAGAATATCCAAAAATCGTCTGTACTTAAATATTACTTTGTGGTTAGTTTTGTTATTAATTGCTTAAAATTATTAATGACTTTTTCCAAGTTCGTAATTATGAACATAATGTATTTATTTAAATAAAATATTCTCAACTATTTTTACAACACAATGTCTATGAGTATAAGTATTCATTTTAATTCTTTGACATAACTCCACAGCCATTCCAAAAAAAAAACAAAAGTTGCAAGTATTAATCCAATTGTCAAATTTATCCAAGCAAATTTAAACTGATACATGTTCAGAGGCGTACGTGATGCGTCTTCACTCACTTCTTCTGTCTCCATGTGAAAGCCTGCCGCTTTTACCAAATACATAACATCGGAATCCCACTTCTGCATTAACCCAGTTTGTTGTATTTCAATTATAAAATCTTTTAAAATTTCCTTAAATGGTGAATGAAACGGTAGCAAATATCCAATTTGATTATAACCCAATACTTCTTTAGCTTTTCGAAATGGGCTTTTCCTAACAAGTGACTGAAAATTAATCAAAAACTGACATCGATCACCATCTAATCCGTAAGCGAAACTAGTATTCTGCATAGTTAAGCATTGTTTTATAAATTCCAAAATATGAATTGGAATGACAATCTTTTCTAAACCATTTGAATGTCCATTATTTTTCAACGAATCCCATGAACTATTTGGTAATATAATTTGAACATTGTTATCTATAAGATCTTGGACGGTATCGTATTGTTTTATTTTTATATAAACTGTTAGAAATGATTGAAAGTAACTTCCATACAACCTTTCAATAACAAAGCCAAAGACAATGACTACCAAATGAAAACGGTAATTTGAAACTATTGGTCGTCCAGAAGAAGTACTCAACAATGTTAGATAGATTTCTGTAAAACTACCCCAAATGTCTGGTCTTGAATTGGTCAGCGAGTTGAGGGCGACTTTGGAAATCGTTATGAAAACAATAGCTAGTCCAATGCAAAGCCATACTGTTGTCCTAAATGGCCTCTGGAAATATTCCGTTGGATTCAGATATCCATTGCAAGGTACCATCAAAGCTTTTTCTTGAAATAAAATTGGATAACTTAGATCGAAATCATTATGGCGGTAAGCCGAGCTCATGCTGATATCAATTTTATGATTAACATAGGCATCGATTATGGATTCTTCAAAGAAAACCTTTGTTTCATCTTTGTTGACCAAAACTTCTTTTATAGATGCATTGTGTTTTTTTAAAAAATTAACAATTATCATTCCAAATGTTCCTCCTATACGTTTTTCTCCATCTTTATTTGGGTCTGGATACCAAAACGATCTGGGCAAATCAGTTTGATAGGCCGATGTTCGAATAGCGAAACCATTAAAATCTCTCAAAGCATCAGGAAGCTGCGTTTCGTTTTCGACAAGTTGTTGTACTGGATTTTGAGCGAAAGGAAGGTAGCAATATGTCGACGAGTTGCTAAGTATTCCAAAGATTCTAGTAAATTTTAATTCGTGAAAGAAGGAAAAGTATTTTATCAAAATGTCCGTGCTTCTGGCTGAAATTATAACAAATTTCCTAACTTGAAGGCTCTTGATAATCTTTTTCAATAGTTTTAAATACGAATTTTGAAGGTTTTCTTTAGGAACTTGGTAAATTATTATAATTTTAACGGATTGTCTTAAGTCATCTTTAAATTGAGTGTTAAATGTCGAAATTGGTATGGATCCTTCGTTTTTCATAAAATAAGATACAAATTTGTAACCATTTCCGATGTAATACACTGACGATGAATCACTTTTCAAATGAACTCTTACAATCAATTGTTGAATTTTGGAATTATTTTCAGCTAAAATGGTTCTTATTGCACTTAGTGATAGAAATATAAATATTTTTAATATTTGCATTTTTCTGAGCGAATTCAATGAAACGTAAAGTAAGACTGGTCTTAGACAATTTTAACAGTCGAAATGTTTTAATTATTTCACAATGAGAAAAATTAAATGCAGAAAAAAGGATATTGATTTTTAATGTTATTTTTATCTTATAAATGTCGATGCTTTAAAGCTTTTAAAAATATTTTTGTTTAATTGTTAAACTCCATCTGATATAGATGATATATGAATTTAAAACATAACTTTAAAACGAATTGAAAAACATTATTATTTTTCTTGTAGTATTGAACAAATAAGTCTTATTAAATGTAAAGGGTGGTCATAATACAAGTTTCTGTTTTAACCTTTAATATTATGAATATTCAATAATTTTTCATGGCTTAATTTATACAAACATTTCCATTTTTTTTTGTTTATAATTAGTGAACACTTAAAGGGTTTTTTATACCTTTAATATGCCAAAGACGCAATGTGAGCATTAGGAAAAGAGGGAAGGGTTGGATAGGAGGTGTCGGTGTACATTGGTTTTAAATTTCTGAACATTGCAATGACAGGGAAAGATAGAGCGTGGCAAGGCGCCACATTCGCATAATACGGCTAAAAAAAGAATCTATGTACTTCATAGTACTGCCGAAGTTGGGCTCAAGGGTAGACTGATGGGCATTCCTAGAAGCGCGGGTATTACGGTTAAATTGTTTAAGGGGAGGAATGCAACTGGCTATTTCACCAGAGCATAATCCGTTAAAATAACGGTAAAAAAGGTTGAGGCGATGTAAACGAGTTCATGATGTTAATGTCACCAATCATTTTAAAAGCTCTTTTTTGAATACTGTCCAAGAGGCTTAAATAAGGTACTGGAGCACCAGCCGAGAGGTGAGAGTTATATTCAAGTTTCGGACGTATATAGGTTTTGTAGACTGTAGCCCGATTAGACGGAGAGACAATTTTCTTGCAACGTTTTTAAAAACCTAGACATCTTGAGGCATTTTTGGCAACATCGCGTATGTGATCGCTCTATAAAAGGTGGTTGCTGATGCACATTCCGAGGATGTCAAGATTTTCCGTTTCGTTGATGCAAGTGCCACTCATAGATAGTGGCAAAGAGGGTTTATCTCGGTTATTCCCCATTGTACAATGCTGTGTAGGTCGGAATTTAATGACCTAATCATATTTTGCCGTTGCAGTTCCACATCCGAAGAGGAGGGTTGTGAGTCTGGAAACGAATATGAAAAGCTAAGATAGCGATCGTCAGCGAAACAATGTATTGGATTAGAAGTAGCAGACAGGAGATCATTTATTAAAATGAGGAAGAGTGTCGGAGACAAAACGGAGCCCTGGGGCACACCAGCGTTTATTTTATGAGTTTCAGACTTGAATCCGTCCAAAACAACTTGTATTGAACGGTTCGAAAGAAAATTTCTAATCCAACGAAGAAGAGATTCGTCGATACCGAAAGCACGCATTTTCGATAAGAAAATCAAGTGCAATAATCTTACTTTCTCCAAAACGATGTAAATATCTGTTCCACTGCTCATACAATGTCTATCAAGTGGCTGGTGCGGCTAGACTTATGTTACCCTAATTTTTGAAGAAGTTGTTGATGCTTTTCGACAGTAGCTCACGGATTCTTTAAAAGATATTGGCCAGAGGTTTTGCAAAACCATGTCCTTAATTTCAGAGGCAAAAAAGACGTTAAGGTTGTTCCCAGTCTCATTTTCGAAGAAAAATGGAACAATGAAGCCAAAGCAGCGGTGATGAAAATTTGCCTTGTTAAAAATTGTGATTTTTCGCCAAAAAATCGTCATCCACTTCAAGCTGCTTAGTTGCTCAAAAGCTGCTAAGCGGATGGCCTTTAATTGCTGAACCCATCGGACCTTTTGAAGTGAATAATCTAAACTTTGTGTGTAAAATTGTCCCTAGGCTAGTGCGTGGAATGTTGAGCTGTAAAATCGATGGCAAGTTGAAGTCCGTGAGATGAGTCTCCCACTGTTCATCTAAAATAGTAACTATACAAATTGCAGTTAAAAAAACTGCATTTGACAGCTGTATATTTCACATTAACAGAAATGCAGCATGAAATATGTCACTCGTTCGAAATCTCTCAAAAAATGGTTATTTTCCAATAAAAA
The DNA here is from genome assembly GCF_945859685.1 of Eupeodes corollae. Lineage (NCBI taxonomy): Eukaryota > Metazoa > Arthropoda > Insecta > Diptera > Syrphidae > Eupeodes > Eupeodes corollae. The sequence continues at coordinate 119,785,421 of NC_079148.1, forward strand.
TATCCATGAAAGAAATCTCCGAAGAATAGATTTTTATTGCTAAAGTATCTCTAAGAAATCTCCAAGTCCCCAATGTCCAATTGCAGGAAATATGTCTTGAGCCAAAGCTTCATAAACTCTCTAAAAACAATATAACAACATGACCCTATTATTTTTTTGGTTACCAAAATTTTTCATTACACAAATGATTTTAAATCCAAATTTTGAAACACCATTTATATAGAAATGTATAGTTAGGAACTCTTATTAACTTCCCATAGGAAGTTATTGTAATGGGTCCGATTTGTCAAATTGTCCCTAGAGTCGAAATAAAAGATTTTTAGAAAGATGTCTGTGCGTGCGTGTGTACGTACGTTCGTACGTCCGTAAGTCCGTATGTCCGTACGTTCGCGACGTTTTTTTCGTCCTCCTCAAGAACCAGAAGAGATATCAACTTCAAATAAATTTTGTTATACAGATAATAAGGCAGAAAGATGCAAAAAGGGCTCTCAAGAAAATTACGTGGGTGGTTTTTTTTACCATAGCAGTTTGAAAAAAGGTGAAAATTTTGGTTAACCCTAAATATCTTACAAACCAAAAACGCTAGAGACTTGAATTGAATTTTATATAATATATTGTAACGGGATACCAAACAGGTATATTTTTTGAAAAAAGTCAATATAACGGTTTTTTTTAGAAATCAATAAAACTGAAAAAAAAAAATGTGTCACCTAAAAATTTTACGACTGAAATATGATTTCATCTCTAAAACAATTTTGTGCAACGAAGAATAATGTTTTTGACATCTGATAAAATTTTGAGAAAAATCGAATTGACAGTTTTTTTATAAAAAATAAAAATCTAAAAAAAATATTACTCAAAGTTCGTAAAAATTGAATATTGATTCAAATATTTTTGAAAATTTTGAAATTTAAGCTTCAAACTTATTTTATCTTATATGAAATATTGTTTTCAACATTTTGAAAAATGTTGAGAAAAATCGAATTGACAGTTTTTAAAAAAAAATGTATGAAAGTTTGTAAAAATTGATTTTCGACTCAAATATCTTTTCAAAACTTTGAGATATTGGCTTTAATTTACTTTTATCTTTCAAAAAATCTTGTTGTCAACATTAAATTAAAGTATGATAAAATCGAATTGACATTTTTTTTACAAAAAATTAAAAACCGGAAAAAAATTAACAAAAGTTGGAAAAAAATGATTTTCGACTCAAATAACTTTTAAAAACTTTGAGATAATAGCTATTGGCCAATTTTTTCTTATAAGAAGTATTGTTTTCAACATTAGTACAAATTTTGAGAAAAATCGATTTGACAGTTTTTTTTTCAAAAAAAAAAAAACCTAAAAAAAATTTATAAAAGTTGGTAAAAATTGATTTTCGACTCAAATATCTCTTCAAAAATTTTAAATATTGGCTTCAAACTAATTTTTTCTTATAAGAATATTGTTTTCAACATTAAGTAAAATTTTTAAAAAATTCGAATTGACAGTTTTTTTACAAAAAATAAAAACCAAAAAAAAAATTAATAAAAGTTGGTAAAAATTGGTTTTCGACTCAAATATCTTTTCAAAAATTTGAATTATTGGCTTCAAACTAATTTTATCTTATTAGAAATATTGTTCTCAACATTCGATAAAATTTTTAAAAAAATCGATTGGTCAGTTTTCTTACAAAAAATAAAACTCTAAAAAAAACAATACTAAAACTTGGTAAAAAATTACTTTCGACTCAAATAGCTTTTCAAAAATTAAAAATATTGGCTTCAAACTTATTTTATTTCACAGAAAATATTGTTTTCGATACTAGTAATTTTTTATAAAAATCCAACAGTCCGTTTTTTCATAAAAAATAAAATCTATAAAAAATAGTACGCAAATTTGGTAAAAATTGATACGAGTACATATAGACAAACTTCTATGCAGGACAAATCAACAGACGGGATGGGAAGTTATCAGTGTGGGTCGCATCCCAGCCGCTTTTTCATTTATTGTTTTCAGCGTGTTTATTTTTACTCTCAGCTACACAGACACATTTTCGTCAGTTTTACAAACGATGGGCTTTTACTTTGAAGATAAGTTTTCAATATTGTTTATGTTCAGGAAAAAGTCAACTCATTTCGTCCGAAGTATGGTATTGACTTTGGCTGCGTTCAATCTCGTGGTGGATTTTTATATACCTTGTTGAAAGAGTTGGACAGCTGTATTGAGATAGCTGTCAAAAAATAAAAACAACTTTCAGCTGTTCACAAAAAGCAGAGAAACATTTAAGCTCGAAGTCAAAATTGTTGTAAGATAAAACATTTAATGGATAATTCAACTGATTCGTCGGACGATGATGATAGGTGCGTAACAATTTAATAAACAAGAGATAATCTCAATACGTAACCTATGTTAAATTTCTTCTTAGCTCAATTGGAATTTTATACGATTAAAAATTTACTTGGGAAATCTCCGTAATTACCTCCTAAAATTCGGAGGCAAGTAGCTTCTTCATCGTCTATTATGTACAGAACATCTTCAAATACAAATTTAAATAGCATTTTGTATCTTTTTGTTTACCAACAAATACAGTATCTTTATGTTTACCAAAAAATACAAAAAGCTGAAATCAATTTTCAAGTTTCTTGAAATTCAATCATGTGTTGAATCAGCTGTTCTGACATATACCTTCATACCCCAGAAATTCTTGGTAACATTTGTATTCCTTTTTTGAAAGCTCAGCTTTTTTTGATCAGCTTGTATTTTACACTAACAAAAAGGTATCTGTCTGAGATTTAACGCAGCCATTATGTTAAGCGATGGAGCGGGAAACAGATATCAGTATTAAAATAAATCAATTATACAAAAAGTTACTAGATGGACCAAGGTGCATTTTAATAAATTATATAAAAACAGCCTGGGCTTTAAACATACGTCTTAAAAGACACAGATAAAGTTTTTCGAATAATGCAAATGTATGATATAAGACTATAATTATAAACCCTAACTACCTTCATTCTTCTCCTCATTATTTTACTGAAATTCACATTAATTTGTAAAAATAATATAGTATACTTATGGCTTAATGGTTTTTTTCTTTTAGAATTTGAATATGCACATATTAATTTAAATGTAACTGATAAACAATTAACAAAACTTAGTTTCAGTTAATTAAGCTAAATTCAAATATATAAATACAGCTCTTTACTAGAAGGTCGCTTGTTAAAAAGTGATCAGTATAAAAAAGTGCATCTTCTATTTGGTAATAATTTAAATAAAATATTCTGTTAATAGTAGTAATAGTTAGAATATTAAAAGTTAGTTTTTGTTTCAGTTTACTCAAGACTTGAATTCTATTTTTATAAAAGTTAGTAACAAAACATTTTAGAACGTTGATGAACTTCGTTTAAATGCCTGATAAACATATTATATTGTTTTTTAACATCCAAAAACCTTGCAAACATCTAACTTATTGCCCCGTTGTTTTTGAAGATTTGACAATCCCAAAGAGTATTTGAAATGTTCAACTTAAATATTAACTATTAAAATTATTGTTAAGTGTTGACAACATGCAAAAAAAACACAATTTGGCAGCTGACTATTTAGCATTAACAGAAATGCAGCTTCAAATATTTCACTCGTTCGAAATCTCTCAAAAATTTGTATTTCCCAAGAAAAATCTTCATAGAATAAATCTTTAAGGAATAGATTTGTATTCTCAAAGGATCTCTAAGAAATCTCAAAAACCCCTTATGTTCAGGTGTGGGAAATATGTCTAATATTCTTTTGGTTACCAACACCTTTCTTTATACAAATGATTTCATGAATTCATTTTTACATTTATTTTTACATATATTTATTACATACATTTATTTTTAAAAAATCATCAAAGTTGGGCCTTAAGTCTCATCACCTTCAAAAAATTCAAGAATAACACCCACAAAATTTGTTATACATATTTTTGACTTCCAAAGGCCCGCAGGTTTCAGTAAGAAGTATTTTAACAAAACTAATCCCTACTCGTATTTTCTTATCATATCAATATTTTACACACTAAAACCCTCTTCAAAAAAAGTCAATATTATTTATTCTGCTAATCTTTAACCACATATTGTCTTAAGTATCCATAAGACTGCCCTTGTGATAATCAATAGTTATCATATCCAGAGAATAATTTACGCATTGCATTCAAACATTTCTTATTGAACATTTTAGATTTGAAACTTTTGGGAACATGAATTTCTCCGTCCTCGTCGTCAGTTTTGTCGTTTTAATTTCCTTACTGGTAGTTGACGTAGGAGGTTCATTTAGCAGGACCTATTTTCGTCCAAGAAACATTGACGCTAAATTTGGATTGCGAAGAAGTCATCAATTTGAAGGTCGTATCACAAATGGTCAAGCTGCTATCGCTAAGCAATTCCCATACCAAGTCGGTCTTTTGCTAACTCATACTGATGGAAATTATTGGTGTGGCGGAACTTTGCTCTCAGTTAGATGGATTATTACTGCAGCTCATTGTACCAAAGGGTGAGACTTTTTATACACCTGTAACCTGTTTAATATACTCTATACATTTTTAGTGCATCTCAAATCAAAGTCATCCTTGGTGGTTTGAAGAGTAATCCAAATGGAGACGTTGGAGAAGTTGTGATAGAAGTTCCGGGAAATAAGGATAACGTGTTTGTGCACAAAAACTACAATGCTAATTCTATTGTGAATGACGTTTCCATGATTCGTTTACCCGAACCAGTGACGCTTTCTGGTAAGATTTTTGCATTTAAAAAACTTAATTTGCTACTTAAATAATTTCTTTCCATTTAAAAAATACTAAGATTATATAAAACCTGCTAAATTGCCAAAGTTTACTGGTGAAGCGCCCTTATACACTGGACAAACTGGAATTATCTCAGGATGGGGTCTTGTTAGTGATAGTAAGTTTCTGCAGACAATTTTTTTGTTAAATTCTTTATGTGTATATTTATTATTATTATTTATTATTTAAAGATAGTGAGGGCATTTCTCCAACCCTTCAGTGGACTGATGTTGCTGTAATTTCAAATGCAGCTTGTGCAGTCTTTTATGGACGTAGACCAACTTCACAACTTTGTATTGGTACTAAGGGAACTCACAAGTCGACTTGCAGCGGTGATTCAGGTGGGCCTTTAGTAGTGGAAGGAACTGACACTCTAATTGGTGTTACTTCGTATGGATCAAGTTATGGATGTGAAATAGGATATCCTGCAGGTTTTTCACGTGTAACTTCATTTTTGGATTGGATCAAAGAAACTTCTGGACTGATGCCTTAAATAAAGTAAGATTTTTTCCAAAAGATTTACTTAAAAATAAAATGACTTGTTTTCGGGAAATACGTGAATGGTTTTTTAATTGCATGTAACCAAATTTAACTTCCCTTTACTTTTTATTTTTTTGAACGATACTTACTTAAAAAATCAAATAAATTGTTGGGTTGGTTTCATTTTGTCATTGAATTAACCCAGTTTAAGATCCTTCGATTATTAGACTTAAATGTTCCTTCAGCCTCAATATAGTGAGCAAACGCAAGCTAGTTGGGTGTTTAACCCAATCGAAAAATATTAATATTAAAACATACAACTTATAAGAGTTTTTGACTATTTTCCATAGCAAGAAAATATTATTTTATCAATTTAAAATTGCTTATTTTCTTGCTAAACACTGTTCGAAAATATTTTTCAAGTACACCAACTGATTCTTAACACTAGCATAGGGGTGATTAAATTCAGAAATAATGTGTATAAACTTTATTTCTCACATTAAAGAAGCACAAGTCAAGACAACGAAACACTATTAAGTGCTTCACAGTTTTATTTGTATATTTGTGTTCTTCTAAATTGATAAAAGTATTTAATGACTCGAATCTCCAGTCTTCTGATTTATCCAATCCAAATAAGATGTTATTCTTGTAAATACCCCAGGAAACTGAATTTCACATCCAAACACAATTCCAAATGATGTCGCTCCAATAAGTGTATCACTTCCATCGGCTAGAACAAGTGGACCACCAGAGTCTCCATTACAAGTTGATTTTCTTCCTCTGGTATTAATGCAAACATTTGAATCCTTAACATTTCCCGCATAATAAACACTACAGAAGTTGTTAGCCATTATTGGTACTTCAATATACCGGAGCATTTCAGAGGCTCCTCTAGCAGCTTTTAAGTAAGAAAAAAAGAAGATTTGGTTAGTCACATTGATCAAAGTTTTGTATGTTTTATTAAAACTCACTGTCACTAGCACGACCCCATCCAGATGCTATTGCCTTTTGGCCTTGGTATGAAGTGGTGTCTCTAGATTCTGGCAGCTTGGCTGGCCTTATATAATCTAATATATGTTTCAAATTCGAAGATCACTCAAGTTCAATATCTAATACCTTATTTCACTTACCACTCAACTCTACGGGATTTGGCAGTTTTAAAAGCGATATATCATTCAGCAATCTTTCAGAGTCCCAAGCCTCGTGAACAAAAATATTGTCCTTCCCGACCTTTACTATCTGTTGTCCCACTTCAGAACGATCTGTTCGATTTGTAGCCCCCAAATACACATCAGCGCTTTTCACTCTTAAATAAGATTTTTGTGTTAAGTTGTCTTCGATTAAAACTTTAATTAAAAAACTAACCCCTCAGCACAATGTGCAGCCGAAACAATCCATTGATCAGAGATTAAAGTTCCTCCACACCATGACTTTCCTTCATCTGAATACAGCAACAAGCCTACTTGATAAGGAAACTGTTTTGGTTCTGCAACTTTTCCGTTCGTTATACGTCCTTCTTCAGAAGAAACTTCTTCGATATTAGGATTTATTTGAATGCGATCGTCAACACTTCGCGGTGGAACGTTTGCCCAATCCACATCTTCATTCTCAGCTCCTGAGAAATGAACTAGAAGACCGATAGGAATAAGCAGGGGAATTATCATTGCGCTGTATAAGAAACCGAACTATTTGGAAATAATTCTTACATTGCACTTTTATAGTAAAAAGTGTGTGGGTTCAATTGATAGACATCACGGTTAAGGTTAAAAAGAAATGGAATTTCTACATTTCATGGCGTAATCAATTGAAAAAAAACACATCAAAATGATATCACTTCTCCCTGCCTGAGTTGAATACTAAAATACTGGCATTTATGATAAGGACAGTTTTAATGGGTTACTAGAGGAATTTCTTCTTCTATTGTTATCGTTTCAAATTGCATAATTATGTTATTCCACTGCAAAGCCTTACAAACCAACAACAACTTACTTACTTCGACTATATAACATGTAAGAATGTCTTGAAAACCGAAGATTACTGTTTCTCCTTTTATTGCCTTTTACTTTATAAAATTAACATTTTATCTTTAGGTGTTTCAGGTTTTCATAAAATTTCGAATATTGGATAAAACATTAAGCACACGTCACAGTGCACACTCTGAATCCAACTGATTGTATTAAATCAAAGAAATCACCTAACAAATTATTGAACTTCCAATATTAAACTTCATCAAATCACATTTAGTAGTGGAAAAAATACTGACACTCTAAATGGTGTAACTTCGTATGGATCAAGTTATGGATGTGAAGTAAGATGTCCAGCTGGTCTTACCATGTGTAACTTCATTTTTGGATTGGATCAACTAAACTTCTGGACTGACGCCTTAAATAAAGTGAAATTTCTTCCAAAAGATTTACTTAAAAATAAAATGACATGTTTTCGAGAAATACGTGAATGCTTTTTTAATTGCAGTAACCAAAATTAACTTACATATACTTCCTTTTTTTAACTATACTAAAATCAAGTGCATTTTCCAGTTGGTTTCATTTTGACACTCAATAAAGCCAGTTTAAGATCCTCTGATTATAAGACTTAAACGCTCCTTCTGTCATAATATGCTGAGCTAACCCAAGCTTGTGAGAAAGTTAGATGTTTAACCCAGTTGAAAAATATCAATATTAAAACATACAATTTATAAGAGTTTTGGACTATTGTGAATAGCAAGAAAATATTTAGCTATCAATTTAGAATTGGGCAGATTCAGACGACATAAGGGACTTGAAAGTTAGGCAAGTTTCAAGTATCTGATTGGCCAGCTGCCAAAAAATGACCTTCCAACTAAGGCAACTTTATTGGAAAGTTGGATGGAGAGTTAGTGAAGAAAAATCTCCCTAACTATTAAGTCAAGTTCAATTCTATCAAAATGATAGTTGATCATGTTTTTTCGTTTAACTGATAGCTGGACTTTATTACTCTATGATTTATTTGTTTTTTTCTGCACAACACTTGAAAAACTAACTAGTTGTTTTTATCAAAATGTACGTTCAAATAATGAAGTTGATTGCAAATGAAGTCCCTTATTTTGACTGAACCTGCCATTGCTTATTTTCTAACTAACCATAGTTTGAAAATATTTTTCAACTATACCAACTGATACTTAACACTCGCATAGGGGTGATTAAATTCAGAAATAGAAACTGGATCTAAGAGACCAAACTTGCAAAGCTTGATTTCTTACATTGAATGAGCACAAATCTAGACAATGAAATAGTATCAACTGGATCACAATTTTATTTGTATTTTTGTATTCTTCTATTATTGACTGACGATAAAACTATTTAATGCCTAGAATCTCCAGTCTTCTGATTTATCCAATCCAAATAAGATGTTATTCTTGTGAATACTCCAGGAAACTGAATTTCACATCCAAAAACAATTCCAAATGATGTCGCTCCTATAAGGGTTTCACTTCCATCGGCTAGAACAAGTGGACCACCAGAGTCTCCATTACAAGTTGATTTTCTTCCTCTGGTATTAATGCAAACATTTGAATCCTTAACATTTCCCATATAATAAACACTGCAGAAGTTGTTGGCCATTATTGGTACTTCAATCCATCGGAGCATTTCAGATGCTCCTCTAGCAGCTTTAGTACGAAAAAAGAAGACTAGATTAGTTACATTGAATAAAGTTTGGTACGTTTTTTAAAACTCACTGTCACTATCACGACCCCATCCAGATGCTATTGCCTTTTGACCTTGGTACGAAGCAGTGTCTCCAGATTCTGGCAGCTTTGCTGGCCTTATATAATCTGAAATATTTAAAATTCGAAAATCAGTCTAGTTAAATGTCTCGCAACTTATGTAACTTACCACTCAACTCTACGGGACTTGGCAGTTTTAAAAGCGATATATCATTCAGCAATCTTTCAGAATCCCAAGCCTCGTGAACGAAAATGTTGTCCTTCTCCACCTTAACAATCTGTTGTCCAACCTCAGAACGATCTGTTCGATTTGTAGCTCCCAAATACACATCAGCGCTCTTCACTCTTAAATAAGATTTTTGTTTTCAGCAGTCTTCTATTGAAACTATGATTAAAAAACTTACCCTTCAGCACAGTGTGCAGCCGATACAATCCATTGATCAGAAATTAAAGTTCCTCCACACCATGACTTTCCTCTATCCGAATTCAGCAACAAGCCTACTTGATAGGGAAACTGTTTTGGCTCAGCAATTTTTCCATTCGTTATACGCCCTTCTTCGGAAGACACTATTAATTTGATATCAGGATTAATTTTAATGCGATCGTCAACGTTTTGCGATGGAACATTTGCCCAATCCACATCTTCATTCTCAGCTCCTGAGAAATGAACTAGAAAACCAATAGGAATAAGCAGGGGAACAATCATTGTGCTGTTTAAGAAACCGAACTATTTAGAAATAATTCTTACATTGCACATTTATAGTAAAAAGTGTGTATAGGTTCAATTGTAAGACATCAGGGTTAAGGTTAAAAAGAAATGGAATTTCTACATTTCATGGCGTAATCAATTGAAAAAAAGCACATCAAAATGATACCACTTCTCCCTGCCTGACTTGAATACTTAAAATACTGACTTTTATGATAAGGACAGTTTTAATGGGTTATTTCTTCTATTGTTATCGTTGGAAATTGCATAATTATGTTATTCCATTCCAAAGCTTTACAAACCAACAACAACTTACTAACAACTTTAAAGAATGTATTTAAACTGAAGATTACTGTTTCTCCTTTTATTGCTTTTTACTTTATAAAATTAACATTTTATCTTTAGGTGTTTCAGTTTTTCATAAAATTTGGAATGTTATTCAATTTGGGTGGCTAAAACTACTATTGAATAAAATATTAAGATGTACACTCTGACTCCAACCAATTATCAAAGAAATCACCTTACAAATTCTTAAGCTTCCAAATATCAAACTTCTTCAAAACACATTTTTTTAATCTAAACAATAAGGCACCAAATCATTTGTACATTACTTTTAATTGTATTGTTTAAATACCGTCTTAAATTCATTCATTTGAAATTCCAGTTTTTTCTTTAATCCAATCCAAGTACGAAGTTATTCTTGTAAATACCCCTGGAAATTCGACTTCACAACCGAAAATAATTCCAAACGAAGTTGCACCAATAACAGTATTACTTCCATCATTCAAAACTAAAGGACCACCAGAATCTCCATTGCAAGTTGATTTCTTTCCTTTTGTACTTATACAAATATTTGTATCCTTTACGGAGCCCTGGTAGTAACGGTTGCATACATTGTTGGCCATAATTGGAACTTCTACCCAACGTAAGATTTCAGATGCACCTTTAGCAGCTGAAAATAAGGTTTTAACATAGATATGTACATTCTGATATTTTGAAATGAGAAAACAGCTTTTATCTTACAATCGCTATCTCGACCCCATCCAGAAGCGATGGTTTTTTCACCCGTGTAGAGTGACGATTCTCCTAATTTTGGCAAAGCAGCTGGTTGAATATAATCTAGATAATTTAAAAAGATGAAAAATAAAAACTCATTAAAATTTAGAATTGTTGAATTGTTTAATCTCTTTTATACAAACCATTGAAATCAATTGGAATTGGAAGTTTAAGAACGGAAATGTCATTCACCAATTGACTTGAGTCCCATTTTTCATGCACAAAGACGTATTTTTTACCAACGTAAATAATTTGTTGTCCGGCCTCACTTCTATCTGTTCGATTAGTCGCTCCCAAATAAACATCAACACCATTAACTCTTGAATCATCGAAATGAAAAAAAAGTCCATAGATAAAGATAATTTAAATCTTATCACTACCTACCCATCAGTACAGTGAGCTGCAGTCAAGACCCAACGGTTTGATATTAAAGTTCCTCCGCACCAAGCTCTTCCATTGTCCAAGTAAAGCATTAATCCAACTTGGTAGGGAAATTGTTTTGCAGCTGCTGCTTCGCCATTTGTAATGCGTCCATCAATGGCTTTTCCTCGCGGTAGTTTCTTCAAAAGAGAGTCAACATGTCGCGGTTGAACATTTTCCCAATCGTAATGGGCAGAAACTGTGCTAGCTAGCAATGCAAATATCACAATAAACAACCTCATTTCAGGTTTCAAAAAATTGAACCAATTGGTCACTTAAACCGTCTGCCCACCTATTTATGGAGAAAAGTCTGACAGAAACAAAAGAAAGCTATGAGTAGAATTTGTGTTTTGGATTAAGGATAAGATTATGGCCATTGATATCAGACACATTTTGATTTATGGCATATTAGATGATCGTAAAAATACGATTTAGGTTATTGTCAATTATTATTATAGTAACCAATGACACCTTTTTCGTAATTTTAAACGATCGATTAAACGTGGGTTATCTTGACGTGAAATACAAAATACAAGGTTACATATGAATAGCTATATGAAAAGTTCCACTTGAAAAGTTTTGTCTGCACAGTAGATTAATTTTACAATCAAAATAGTCTGGATTAATACAAAGCTATAACAAGAAAAAACTGGCTTATAATTAACAGGTTGGTTTTTAAATGATTTTGATAAGATTGGATTGAAAATGTACATATGACTCGTTCCCACTTTTTCTAACATCCCATCTGTAATATTGCCCTACCAATTTTTTTAAAGGAAATTCTGTTTCTATTTTAATTGTATTTCATATTGCTTTCTTCAAACCAATTTTCTTCGAATAAAAATCCAATTCAATGACAATACTTTTTTTTTAAAACTTGGACTTTCTTTACTTTTGTATGTTTTAATCAAACAAGTTGTCTTTCAAAATTCACCGTGCATTCTTAAAAGAAATCTGTCTCATAAGCTTCTTTCTATTTTATCTGTCTGTATTCAGTAATTTAAAAACTGTTTAAATCAATCATATCAAATAGTAGTTTTTTAAAACGGGCAGGTTCAGACGACATCAGGGACTTAAAAGTTAATTTTCAAGTATCTGATTGGCCAGCTGTCAAAAAAATACCTTACAATTAAGACATCTTTCATGGAAAGCTGACTGGAAAGTTAGTCAAGAAAAATCTCCCTAACTATTAAGTCAAGTCTACTTCTAAGAAAATGACAGTTCATGTTCTTTCATTCAATTGAAAGCTGAACTTTATTACTCTATGATTTATTTATTTGCATAACTTCATTTAAACCTCTGTAAAGGGTTCCTTGTCAGTTTGGAAAAGAAATAACTAATATTTCTTTATTGAGGAGTGTTTTGTAGACAATAATTTTGTTGGTACTGAAGTTGACTGGAAATGACTGCCCAATGTATCAAAAATCAAGGAGCTTATTTACTTACTTTCATTCTTTCATAAGATGGAAGGGCGTACTAAGCGACAATTTCGGTTAAGCTATGCGACATCTAACAACATTTGTTTGTGGACGTTTTGTTGCTTAAAACAATAAGGTTGCTACAATTTTATTTCCTCTTTAGTTTCTTTTGTATACATGGTAGGGCAGCGAAACTTAGGCCAAAATGTGACGCTTAACTTCTAATATAGCTCCACATTAAAAAGTTATTTTCGAAAAAAGTGTCGCTTAATACATTGGTCAGGTTCAGACGACATAGGGGACTTGAAAGTAAGGCAAAGTTGGAAAGTTGATTGGAAAGTTAGTCAACAAAAATCTCCCTAAGTATCATGTGAAGTCCACTTGTGTCAAAATGACAGCTAATCATGATTTTTTAACTAACTGAAAGCTGAACTTAATTACTCTATGAAGTATTTATTTCATGCACAATTGCATTTAATTTTTTGTGTGAAAAAGTTTCCTGTCAAATTGGAAGAGGTCTAACTTATATTTCTTTACCATACAAAATATAAATCGTGTTGGACTTGTAGCTTGCCTGAGGAGTGTTTGTTTGACAATAATACTTTTCTTAGTTTTTACACAATCAGCATAAGATAGGACTTGTGAAGTAAGGTTCCGAGTTTGAAATGTATGACGCTTGAAAGAGTAGAAGTTGCATTGGTCAAAATGTATGTTCAAAAGTCCCTTATGTTGTCTGAAATGTAATAAAACTTGGGCTTTTTTTCAAAACCATATTTTTTAAATTGTTAGAACTTTCGTATTATCTGCACACAAGACACTTTACCAATTGAAAAAAAGCACAGGAATTTTCTTCAGCGGAATTTGGTTTTTCTCCAAATAAATTGATCTCCCACAATATTGTATGCAATTCCATTACTTTTCTATTTAAAAATAATTCCAAACGAGTCTTGTGAGCATGATTAGATATTAGATTCAAAACCAAATTTGTATTCGTGACAACCCACTTAACGAACGAAAGCGAACAACCATCAGCGTAAAAAGTAAATGCGCTTAAGTCGTATTAAGCCAAAGATTTTCATTTTTAAATGTCCAGAATTGTAAAAATGGCTTTCTTTAATAATATAATATGATAACGTAATTTTATATCAAACCAAACATTTCTTAGTAAACAAGAAAACAACTTCAGTAACTTCCATTTTTTAATACTTAATAATTTTGGAATTACATATGTATGTGAACATAAAGTATTTTCCAATCAAAATTTAACATAAGTTAGGTTTTAAAAAAGACTTGAGACGCTCAAGTTTTTGAACAGAAAAGTTATTTATATCTGCTATCAATTTAGAATTTTATTTTTACATTATCAGCTTAGTTCTAGAAATCGAACATGAAAATTTGTTTGTCAGTGTTTTCCTGCCTTTGGATTTTGAAAACTGTCCCAAATCATTCAAGTCAAATTAAGAGGAGCTTTTAACAGTCTTAAAAGGCAATTACACTTCAGAATTTTTCAGAAAGTAGTAAGCTTATAGCAAGCGTCAAACTACGATCAGTGGCTCATCATAAGTGCATGACGTGTTAGTTGTTAATAAAAAATAATACAATTAGGATAACACACGCACAAAATACAAAACATAATTAACATTTAACTATTACAGAACAAAAAATAAAATGAGAACGTTTACGATAGTGGAGCACTGGTTCTAAACAATGATTTTAATCCCACCTTATTTAAATTTAAATCAATCGATGAAAAGTTTAAGTTATATAAAATGCTCATTCGACTTAAAGCTTCATTCTTCCCACTATCTATGAGTGGTACTTGCATCCAAGAAACTAATCAACTGTCAGTACCGGGTATGTGTATCACAGATCACCTTTTATGGAACGATCATATAGTTGATATTGCCAAAAATGCTGCCAGGTGCTTAGGATTTCTCCGACGGTGCGTGCATCCCTTCTGATCTGGCTGTAATTTACAAAGCCTTCATCCGTCTAAAGCTTGAATATAATTCGCATATCTGGGCAGGTGCCCCTAAAACAAGTTTAAATCCCTTGGATAGAATACAAAAAAGGGCTTTTAAAATAATAGGCGATAGAACTATAATCGAAACATTTACATCGCTAGAACATCGCTGCAATGTTTCATGCCTTTCGTTGTTTTATCGATGTTTTTACAAACAATGTTCTGTCGAATTACGCAGTTCCATTCCACCCCTTAAAGGCATAAACTATTCAGCCGTAATACTCGCACTTCTAGGAATGCTCATCAGTTTACCCTTGAGCTCAATTTCGGTCGTACTGTCAAGTATAGAGATTCTTTTTTAAATCGCACATCGAGAATGTGGAATGCTTTGGCCATCTCTGTTTTTCCCTCAAATTTTGATGTTCAGAACTTTAAGACCAATGTGCACCGGTATCTCCTTTTAAATCCTTCCCTATTTTCCTAATGCTCACACTGTGTTTAAATATAATCATATAACCAGTTGAGTGCCTGTAAATTATAAAAAAAAGAGGCTTGGATGCGACCCACACTGATAACTACCTATCCCGTCTGTCGATTTGTCTTGCTTAAAAGTTTGTTTATATGTACTCGTATCAATTTTTACCGAATTTGTGTACTATTTTTTGTAGATTTAATTTTTGTATGAAAAAACGGACTGTTGGATTTTTATATAAAAATTAGTGAATATCGAAAACAATATTTTTTTGTGAAATAAAATAAGTCAATATTTTTGATTTTTGAAAAGCTATTTGAGTCGAAAGTAAATTTTTACCAAGTTTTAGCATTGTTTTTTTTTAGAGTTTTATTTTTTGTAAAAAAACTGTGAATTCGATATTTTTCAAAATTTGTCCTTGTGCTGAAAACAATATTTCTTATAAGTAAAAATTAGTTAGAAGCTATTATCTCAAATTTTTGAAAAAAATATTTGAGTCGAAAATCTATTTTTACCAACTTTTGTTAAATTTTTTTTAAGGTTTTTAGTTTTTTATAAAAAAAACTGTCAATTTGTTTTTTTTTTTCAAAATTTTGCTGAATGTTGACAACAATATTTTTTGAAAGATAAAAGTAAATTAAAACCAATATCTTAAAGTTTTGAAAAGATATTTGAGTCGAAAATCAATTTTTACCAACTTTTATTATATTTTTTTATGTTTTTATTTCAGTAAAAAAACTTTCAATTCGATTTTTCTCAACATTTTTCAGAATGTTGAAAACAATATTTCTTATAAATATATTTCTTATTTCATGTTTTTCAGTAGATATTTGAATCGCTTTTTAATTTTTACCAACTTTGAGTATTTTTTTTTTAGATTTTTTTAGATTATGAAAAAAACTGTCGATTTTTCTTAAAATTTTATCAGATGTCAAAAACATTATTCTTCGTTGCACAAAATTGTTTTGGAGATGAAATCATATTTTAGACGTAAAATTTTGGAGGTGACACATTTTTTTTATTTATAAAAAAAACCGTTAAATGGATTTTTTTCAAAAAAAACATACTTCTTTGTATTCACCTTTTTAAAACTGCTATGGTTAAAAAACCACCCACGCAATTTTCTTGAGAGCCCTTTCTGCCTTTTTATCTGTACAACAAACTTTACTTGAAGTCGATATCTCTTCTGGTTCTTGAGCTATGGACGACGAAAAAACTTCGCGAACGTACGGAAGTACGAACGTACGTACACACGCACGCACAGACATCTTTCTAAAAATCTTTTATTTCGACCCTAGGGACCTTAAAACGTCAAGAAATGTCAACATTTTCAATTTGACAAATCGGACCCATTACAATTACTTCCTAGGGGAAGTTAATAAAGCTAATGGATCTCTCGGTTTTATTAAGAGATGGTCAAAAGAATTTTCCAACCCCTATGTATCTAAAGCGCTTTACATTTTCCTAGTCCGTCCTCATCCTCATCTTGAATATGCATGTCAAGTATGGTCTCCCTTTTATGAAAACCATTCACGCAGAATTGAAAAGGTTCAAAGACGTTTCGTTAGATTTGCCTTACGTGGCCTCTTCTGGGATGATACATACAACTTGCCTCCTTATGCCGATGGACTAAACCTGATAGGTTTGCAGTATTTTTTATATATTAGACGCAAAAACGCTGATATATTATTTGCTCACCAATTGTTAATGGGCAATATAGATTCCCCAGCACTCCTGAGTGATATTCATCCTAGCACCAACCCTCGAAATCTGCGACCTGTCTCCCTCTTCTATATCCCTCATCACCGCGCTAACTACGGGCACTTTGAACCAATGTCCAGAATTCTTCGTCACTGCAACGCTGCTATGCTAGTCTTTGACTTTAACATTTCCAAATCTCATCTGAAAGATACCCTCTACTTTTTGCCTTTTTGAGTCCGGATTCCTCGTCCCTTTTAATTTTAATAAAATCAAAATTGTTAGTTTGGCCTTTGGGCCCACATGAATTAATGTTGAAAACTGATAACAAGAACTTAAAAAAAAATTAAGCTAGTGTTAAGTTAAGTTATGATGTTATGTTAAGCTTGTATTAAGCTGAATAAATAAATAAAATTCAATAATTTGTCCCAAACCATTTATCCATTAAATGCATTTTGCTATTTGTGTTATTAATGGATTTTTGTAAAATCATGTTAAGAGTTTAATTAACAGATTTTATTCAAATTTTCGACTTGAAATTTTGCAATTTCCATCCTTGTGACATTACAAAAGATTTTGAATATTTGTATTTGAAGAAACCATTTAAGCATCATTTTTGTGTGTACCTTTTATTAAAAGTAATTTTAAAAGATTGAAATTACTTCATTGCTGTTAATTGATTTTAGAAAAATGTATTCAATAGCAAGTAAAATTTAATATGATTGCAGCATTTGAAAACTTATTCTAAATTAAATCAATAATTCTTTCAAAATGCCATTCATTATTTTGAACGACAGTAAATATTTGCATGAAATAATTGTTCATGTTTTTCAATTTTCTTTTAAAATCCTTCGAATTCTTTGTTTTTTAAGATCCCTTTTTCTTTAAGATTAAACTTTTTTTTGAAAATTTCTAAAGAAAAACACAGAAACGTTTTTCGTGTTGTAGTTTTTTTTTATTTATTATTTTTTCTGTTGTTTTCTGTTTCTTTTTTATTTTATCATAGTATAATAATTATAATAATGAATAATAATTCCTTTTTTTTTGTTTTCCTTTAGAAGGACTTAATCTAAGATATCTATTATCTAAAAAAAAAGAAAATTAAAAAGTTTTCCATAACGTGGCCCTTTAAGAGTATTGAAATAAAATAAAAAGAAACAGATTTCGTGAAAGGCGTGTGTGTTGTATATTTTTTGTTTTTTTTTTTTGTGAATTTTTGTTTGTTTCTTTTTTTTCCGGATAACAATAGGAAGTCTTAACAAATTAAAGTTAATTCAATTGTGTATCGATCTCTTTATTTCTTCGACATAAAGAGTTTGGTACATAGAAAATTATTATTACATATTTATTTATTCCCGGATATGAGAGGTACATAAATGTCACCTCAACGATTTACTTCCAAGGTCAAAAACATAAAGCTAAACAAAATATTTAAGATCAAAAATCATATCTAAACAATCTCGTTAAAATAGGAAAAAAAATACAATCATGTTAATTTGTTAAGTTACGTGTGAGTGGTAGCTTTTTTTAATTATATATATTTTTGTTGTTTTATCAGTGGAAGTGTTCGTGTTTTTTTGTTTATTTTATCCGCATACATTTATATAAGTTAAATTAAACAAAGATTTTAATATTTTTGTTTGTTTTTTTAAGATTTTTTTTTTTTAAGATTTTGTTGTAGAAAATTGAGAATATTTTTTTTCGCATACTAGCTTTTTTTTTTGCCTAGAATAAGTATTTGTTTTATATTTTTTTTCGCTTTTTCAGTTTAGTTTTTATATTTTTTTTTCTTCAGTTTGTTCGCGTGCCCCTTTTTTCGGTGTAAGAAATTTTGTCAGCTTATTTATGAAAGAAAAAGAAGAAAAACAAAATATTTTAAGTTATTGTTGTTGTTGTTATTATTGTTTGGGCATCTCTAGTTTCACGCAGTAGTAGGCGATGGTGGAGGTGAGGATGTTGAGTTCTTCGAATGCCTTAGTTGTTGAAGATAGTGCCGTTGTGTGGGTTTATGCAAAGCAAGTTGAGCCAATGCGTCATCGACCGAAAACCATTGGCGTTTTCGGCCGATGCTTCGTGAGTCTTCCCATTCTTCGAGTTCTTTAGTAACGGTCATGACAAAAACTTCTGTACGATGCATGTGATCTCGATTCTTAAAATATAAAATTAGATTTTAATTGGAGTATTAAAACTTAAAACAAAAATCAAAAAGTTTTACCTCGAAAACACCCAAACATCGACCAAGTTTGCCAACAACACCAGCTTCTTCGAGTACTTCTCTAACAGCAGTAACAGATGGCTCCTCTTCGGGCTCAACTCCACCACCTGGGACTATCCACATTTCAGGGCGCCTAGAGGATGTCACCAGTAAAACCTTTAATATAGAGAATAAGTTTGTTTATTAGTGGAATTATAATTTACTGAATTTTGTATCATATACATGTGTCAAACTTCAGGCTTAAGGAAAGTTCACTACAAAAATTAAGGAAATTCGCCAATCATAGTTTTTTTGCAAGTCTGAACTTGTTACTTTTCAAAGAGACGAAACCCCTTTTTTGTGATTTAAAACGTTTTAATTTGTTTTAAGTAGAAGGTATGGTTTATGTCAATTCTCCATTGAACTTAAGCATGGATTTCGTAAAGTAACCAAGGTTGAGGACATAAACCTGCAAATGTGCGAATTGGACTTGGAAATTTCCTGAAAAGTAGGTATATCATGCTGCAATCGTTCTTGTGGCAATTTGACTTAGATTTTGAGCATTATTAATGACATAGGTACTTTCCTTTTAATATTAAAAGAAACTTCCACTGATTTCTCTTTAAAAAATCTGGTTTTATCTTCGTGACAATGAACTTGTTTATCGTCTTCATGATGATAAGGAAACTTTTACATTTATTGTAGGTAATACACCTTTTTTTGTCTCTTAACAAACAAAAAGGATATGAATAAAGCTACTGAAATAATGGACCTTCCAATGTCAAGTTCAATATATTTTGGAATATGATCCGCAAGAAGGGGCAGTAAGAATGAAGCATGAAACATAAAACCATAAGTATCTTTTTTTGCCTTCCTCATATACCTTTTCTTATATCTACATAAGTTCTTTTGCATGCAATGTAACAAAACACGATATTTCCATTTTGGTTGCATAGGTAGTCTTATCCCCATGGGTTTCATAATAAAAAACGAATTTCAAACATCCTGTTTGGAATGACATTAAACACTATTTATTGCTAGGTAGGTACATATGCATGCCTATCAATAACCCAAAGTTACCATGGCCTTCTCAAGGACGGGAATTATTATGGCATTCAACAATGACGCAACAATGTTAAACCTAAAATATCAACATTTTTAATCAATCGATTTCTTCGACCAAATACAAATGGAAACATAAATTTGGTTTCTCTTGTGCATCTCTATAATGCAGTTTACTGGTTTGATACCAGTTTTCCAAATTAATATTTTTTAATGGCATCAGGTAGAGGCAAAGTCAGAAGCAGAATCAGAAAGACCAGATGCAAACATCTTGCAGGTGTTTATGGAGCTTCGGCTTTTTAGTTTGTGTTGGTAGATAGATACAATTTTAAAAATTTAATTTCAATTCGCCGGCCGGTATCCACGCGCAGCCTGCGAATTGCGTTCACTCTTCACTTTCGTCTTCGTCTTTCACTTCACTGGCTGCCTGGCTGTCGCTGTCAAATAGAAATCACCATTTTGACAGCTGCTACAGCTACTGCTGCGGCGGCTTTTGCTAATGTAATGACAACTCCGCATGTTTTCCTGAAACACTTTTCACACACATTTTTTTTAGCAATTTATTTGTTATAACCACACATAAAACATGAATTCATAATTTTTTCCAGATGGCAAATTTCCTATCGAGCATGGTATTGGTACATACGAGTCAAAATGGCAAACGTTAATTACTTCCGGAAAAAGTTTAACAAATTAGCGATAAAGAAAAAAAGGCAAACGAAATACAAATAAAAAAAAAAAAACAAATCGAGAGCACTCTTGCTGGTGGTCTCTGAACTCTGACTCACCTCTGTTTCGGCGTCCGAACGAACGCAAATGCATGCGGCACGCCTTCGGAATCCATCCTTGTCGTAGATTCGAGTTGAGTTTGGCTTCTCCTTGACCATTTTTGCAGCTGGTTTCTTCTTCTCGTGGGATGTGTCTTTTTTTAAGAAAAATTGACGAAATAAGTTAAATTCGTTTAGCGAGGATTTGCAGAGTTTGATTTGTTGTGCTGATTGCTGGTGGTCGATGACCAAAGACCACACGATGAAAAATTATGAAGAAAATGTTGCACAATCGGCGGCGGCGGCGGAGGAGGCGGCAGCAGCTAGCTACGACTTTGACGACAACGATGGGCGATGGATTTGGATGATGAGATGAGATGGTGGCTTCCCTTGAGTGTTGCTGTTGCCGTTTTACTTATTGTTTTCGAATGGTAAACATGTTGATTTGCGAGAGAAATTCCACACGCAAAAGAAGAAAAAATTCAAGAAAAAATATCGTTTGTCCCGTTGCTGGTTGCTCTTCTTATCAGAAACAGAATAAAGAACAAACGACACGCAGTCCGAAAAAGAAAAAAACCAAATCAAAACCGTACAAATAAGAAAATCTTCTTTTAACAAAAAAATAATATATAATTTGCGTTTGTTTTAGCTTTGATTTATACACATTTTTCGTTAGTTCTTTTTGTATTTTGCTTAATTTCTCGGTACGGTACGAGTACGAGTCCAACTCGACTCGAAGATTTTCTTATTCAAGTTTTTGTCGCGTCAGAAACGTCACACACCTACCGCGTTTACAAGGAGAATTGAATCCGAATTGAATCAGGATTTAGCGCCATATAGACCTGGATCGGATCGAAATAGGATTACTCGATCCAATCCCACTGCAAGAGGTGAATCGAATCGAAAATTTGTTTGTAAACCCGAATCGGGGAATCGAGTTATTGGTGTGTGAGGTTTTGCTTGTGTGCGTGCGATAAGTTTTTTCCCTCTTGTTTGTTCTAAGCAAAAATAGTCCATTTAAATGGAGTATTTTTGGTTCTAAGCTGAATTTAATTTGGCGCTCGTCTTTGTGTTTAGAGCATTGTTCCAAAATTTTAAGTTTATTTAAAAGTAGCAGTACGCACACAAATAAAACCGAAATGTCATTTCGATTCCATTTGAATTCGATTCCTCGATTCAGTGCCACCATATACCTGGATCGAAATCTCAATTCGATTCGATTCGATTCCTCGATCTCGTCTTGTAACCAGGGTAACCGATTCACTTTTGCAAAATAAAAATCTAATAAAAAACTATTATTGTCCCTTTCTTCGTTATTCTTATTTGGCTTTAGAAAATTTCGATGAGACAGAGAAAGAACACCGCACGAAAGAAATCAGGCGAAATGAATGATGCAAAATATATAAGAAAATTTAAAGAAATGGCGAATTCGGATTTCCGACTTTTTCGGATGGATTCTTTTCTTTTTTTTCCGTCGTTGTTGGATCTCTTTTGTCTTCTTTTTCTTTTTTTTTGGAAAATGCTCTTTTCACAAAAACTATCTTTTTTGATATGTTGGGCAAGCATCCATGGCTGCAAATTTGTTTGTTTTTTAGTATTTGGTTGTATTTACCGGGGAATCTGGGATCCGCTCCGAAATCTTCCGCTAGCTGCCGAATGGAGATGGACCGAAACCGGACAACGAAAACGACGGTCGATGCGATGGCGATGATTGCCCAATCAAATAAAAAAAAACACAAATAACAAATGTCACATAAGTGATGCCAAAACGCATAAACTCAACTGCAATGGCACATTATTTCATGCAGTTTTTCATTCAACTATATCGAAGAAGTTATTCAATGTCAGATAAGGGCTATTTAAAAATGAATTGTGGTTCAGTTCTTACAACATAATGCTCACCTTGAAATAGTAGGTTAGTAAAAGTGAAATATCTGTTCCTGAAACACAGTCAATCCATCTAAACGGTAAGTTATGTTACAAGATTATACATATAACAGGCTCTAGGTCTTGTTTGTAAAAGGCTTAAGTTTTTAACTTAACTTGCAGGTGTTCTGACTCAGTGTCAAAAATCAGTAGTTGAAATCAGCTAGTTTTCTTTATAAAAAACTGTCGTACGAATTAATAATTTTATAAATTGTTAATTTTTAAGTGCATTTAAGAACATACAAGATGGAATTATCAATAATTTAACATGTACCTCTGTAAAAAAATCCTCTTAAGCACGTTTACAAAAAAAAACATTATATATTTTTAACCTAGTTTTGTGAACGGATTTATTAGCAAAGTTGGTTTTATTAAAGGTATTTCACGATGTGTTAAGCTTTTAAGTAAACTTTCAGAGGCTTACGTTTAAGTGTGCTTAGCAATCGAAATCAGCAAAAATAACTTTAAAAACATTTTGGACCAGAAGTTTATTTTAAGTTGTAAGACCTAACCCGTGTAGTAGTACCCGTGGCATGACGGTTAGTGTGTTGGACTGTCATGCGAGAAGTCTTGGGTTTGATCCCTGCATTTGCCATCTAAAGTCTTTTCACGGGTACTGTCTCTTGCGAGGAAGTGACAAATCCTCCAAAAGTAACTCTTGTCATGAAAAAGAGCTTTCTCAAATTAGCCGTTCAGATTCGGCATATAAACTGCAGGTCTCCTCCATTTCTGACAACATTACTCGCACACAGGAATGGTTGAGAGTTGTAAGTCACTAGGCCCTAGTTCTCAACTATGAAACAAACAAACAAACTAATGAAACAAATATGACGTAGAGTTAAGAAACTAGTTCAAAGTATTGCCAAACAAAACTTAAGAGTTATTTAACTCTCTCTTAGTTGTACGCATGAGATTCATTAAAAAAACTAAGACCTTCGTTCAGCAATATTTTATTGAGTTATTTGAGGTTGAAACAAAAAATGCATATAATTTTTAAACATTAAAATAACTTTCAACCATCTTTAAACCTGAATATTAATTTAAAATAATGATGATTGAAATGTGGACAGGCATAAAATACATTAAAATTCTTTTGACTTTTGGCATCACTGAATGAGCTACAGTAAAAAGAAGGCGAATTAATGATATCGTAGACACACACCATACAGTGAAATTTTCGGGTAGTTTAATTTTCATTTTATTGTATGTAGTCGATGTTTGAACTTTTTAGTACATTAGACAAATTTAATTTCGCTGTTTTTTTTTAAATTTATTTGTACCGAATCTGTATTTCCGGGATAGTAAAATACGTTAATTTAAACTGTAATAAGAACCAAATCGAAATTTATTGAATTTCATTTTATGAGAACATTTGTCACTTTTGAAGAAAATGACAATAAGTAGCATTTTTACTTGTCTTTTCTGATATTTGAAGTTGAAGCGTGTGAACACAGTTTCGGGCAAGTAATTTGACGGAAAATTTGTGTAACACAGTCACTTGTCACTTTCTGCGTGTTTTGCTCAACGGTAATATGAATTTTCTAAAATTAAAAAAAAAATTGCGATCTAAACGTTTTTCATGATATACTTTGAATAAACTCAAAGAATTAAAATTAAAAATTAAAACACAACACGTTTATTTACTTTTAACTTTACACCTTGAGAGAATGAATATGACAATTTTCTATTGACATTTTTGATTGACATTTTATGGAAGTGTTATATGGGCTCATGTATATATTATTAGGCGCGTTCGATGACCGTTGTTGAGTAGCTCCGTGCGTTCAACAGGTTCATAGATGTAAGTTTCCGTTGTTAGAAAGCCAACCCGACTGAGGAAAACCGGAATAAGTTTATACAACCTAGAAAGACCTGTAATGGTCTTATTCGACGAACCAAATAATTGCATGATCAGAAATTAAGGCAAAAAATACTACAATGTCCCAAAGGTAGTAAACATTTCTGGTCATTTGTAAAAAACGTACGAAACACCACGTCATCCTTTGTTCCAACGCTCGTCCACAATAACACTCCCTATGGAAGCTCGATTGATAAAGCCAATTTGCTTGCAGCACAGTTTGCTGTTAATTCAACGCTACCGGAAAGTGTCATGGATCCTCCTGTTCTTGAGAGCGTAAATGATTCTATGGGACAATCTTCTTTCGCACTCGTGCAGTCGCAAGAGTACTGAAAGAACTTGACATTCACAAATCCACTGGCCCGGATAGTATCCCCGCTATTGCTCTTAAGAGGTGTTCTTCAACGCTTGCAAAACCACGTCGTAAGCTTTTTCATCTATCCTATTCTACAGGTCTCTTCCCGAGTGGATGGAAATCTGCATTTTTCCAGCCTGTCCATAAAAAAGCCCAATCCTCCTCCCCCTCAAACTATTGTCCAATTGCACTTACGTCTCTTCTTTCCAAGGTCATGGAAATGATTAATTTTCAGCCTAAGAAATATCTTGAAGAACGGAAGCTTCTTAATGACCGACAGTATGGCTTTCATAGAAATAGGTCCCTGGTGATCTCATGGTTCATCTCTCCGAACAGTGGAACAAATCTTTACATGGTTTTGGAGAAAGTAAGATTATTGCACTTGATATTTCAAAGGCATTTGATAGAGTTTGGCACCAAGCTCTCTTATCAAAAAAGCGTGCTTTTAATATTAATGAATCTCTTCTTCGTTGGATTAGAAAATACCTTTCTAACCGTTCAATACAAGTTGTATTGGATGGTGTCAAGTTTGAAATTCATAAAATAAATGCTGGTGTCCCCCAGAGCTCCGTTTTGTCTCCGACTCTCTTCCTTTTATTCATAAATGATCTCTTGTCTGTCAACTCTAATCCATTAAACTGATTCGCTGACGAAATAGTCTCAGCTTTTCATATTCGTTTTTAGATTCACATCCTTGTCCTTCGGATGTGGAACTTTAACGGCAGCGTATGATAAGCTCATTAAATTCTGATCTTGACAGCATTGTCCAATGGGGAATCAAAAACCGTGTAGAATTTAATGCTGCAAAAACTCAATGCTGTCTTCTGTTGTTAAAGCGTAACACACCCCCGATGCCACTATCTATGAGTGGCACTTGCATCCAAGAAACTAATCAACTGTCAGTACTTGGTACGTGTATCACAGATCACCTTTTATGAAACGATCATATATTTGGTATTGCCAAAAATGCTGCCAGGTGCTTAGGATTTCTCCGACGGTGCAAGAAATGTTTCACCCTTTCTGATCTGGCTGTAATATACAAAACCTTCATCCGTCCAAAGCTTGAATATAATACGCATATCTGGGCAGGTGCCCTAAAACAAGTTTAAATCTCTTGGATAGAATACAAAAAAAGGCTTTTGAAATAATAGGCGATAGAACTATAATCGCAATGTTTCATGCCTTTCGTTGTTTTATCGATATTTTTATAAACAATGTTCTGTTGAACTAGCCAGTTGCATTCCACCCCTTAATCGACTCAGCCGTAACACTCGCACTTCCAGGAATGCACATCAGTTTACCCTTGAGCTCAATTTCGGGCGTACTGTCAAGTATAGAGATTATTTCTTAAATCGCACATCGAGAATGTGGAATGCTTTGGCCAACTCTGTTTTTCACTTCCATTTTGATATTCAGAACTTTAATCAATGTGCACCGGTATCTCCTTTTAAATCCTTCCCTATTTTCCTAACGCTCGTACTGTGTTTAAATATAAACATATAATGGGTACTAATAACCCCTTGAGTGCTTGTGAATTATAAAAAAAGTGAAGACATTTATCAGCAACTGTCAAGTCGAAGATTCAGACAATATAAGGGACTTAATTTGCAATCAACTACATTCTTTAAACTTAAATTTTGACTAAGGCATTTAGTTAGTTTTTCAAGTGTCACAAATTTCAAACTTAAAACTTTAGTTCACTAACCTCATTTCAACGTACAAAAACTATTAAAAACATTGTTGTCTACAAAACACACTTTAAGCAAGGTACAATTCCATTACTATTTGCATTTTGTATTGAACTTATTTTTTTCTTTTGCAATTTGACAAGGAATCTTTAACACAGAAGATTAAATGGAATTGTGCAGAAAATAAATAAATCATATAGTAACCGTGTTTTGTTGGAAAATCTATCCATAGTACAGTAGGATTTTACAAGAATAACAAAAACAATATCCATAGTATGAATAACACCGATAAAAGTTAGAGTAGAATCTTACTATGGATTGGTTTTTGCCATTTATACGAGCCTCGAATGGATCTAATGTGATTTCGTTCTCAAATGTTGGTACGATTGATATTGCATTTCTATCTCGATGGCTGTGTTCGTTGAGAAGTTGTGCGTTTGAAATTATGTGTTTTCCATTCCAATCCAATCAATCTGTTACTGTTGATATTATTTAGTTTTGTTAATGAAAATGGACTAACTGGGCTTATTTTGCAAGAGAAAACAATAGAAAAGATAATTAAGATTTATTAAGTTTCCACCAAAGGTTTATCTCAGTTTAGATTAAATAAATCTTTTTGGTGTTTCCACCTCATAAGAAGATTTAAAAATTATAAAGTATGACAGCACCAGTGTTGCCATAATCTCAAATTTCATAATGCTATATTTCAAATTTTATAATGCTAGATCGTATGGGAGCTGAAAAAACAAAATGCTAAATTTTAAAATCCATATAAAACGTCCATATCGATGATTAAAAAACAAACATCTTCATTCTTCCGCACATTTTTAACAATCTGAGAATAGGCCTTATTTTCATCGCTTTTACTTTAAACAGCCTTTTTAGTATTGTTTTCAGCAGTTAAATCAGTATTTACTGTCTTTCTGGGTTTGTCTCTAGCAGATGTATTTTCGCTTCTGAACTCTTGGAATTTTTTGGCAACTGGGCAGCAACTGGGCAGCCTCTAGAGCTTGCTTTTTGATCTTTGCTCATAGGACAATTTTAAGTTGCATGTTTTCCTTTGCACTTTACACAAACAAACTCTCGGTTGCAGTATTTTTGGGTATGACCAAAAGCTTGGCAACGTTTGCACTGTGGAAGAACTTTAGATTTTCTGTGTGGTTCAATTTTAACAGCTATGCTCAAGATTGATCTTACTTTATAAATCTCCTCGAGACTTTATTTGCTGTCAAAAGTAAGCATGAATAAAGGTAGAAACCTCTTACTTAGTCATTGATTCTCCAGAGGAGTTTTTAATTGTCTCATTCTTAAATAGATTGACTACATCAAGGGCTTCGAAGCCTTTTTGTATAAGATCTGCAACTACTTCCTCAGGAGAGCACAAGGAATGAAGACTTCTGGCTACTACTTTTATTGACCTTATAGCTTTGTTCTCATATGAGTGCCATTGTATTTGGTGTTTGCACAGTTCTTCAGTGACAGATCTATACTCCTCAGCTGCTTCTACTGTGACTTTAAAGTTGTCTTTCTTGTACGATGTGTATTTGCAACCTTTTAAGTACATTTTTCTCTTATTTCCTTAAGATCTCCAGCAATTGCAAATATTGAGATCATAATTGGTGGTGGTGTAATTTTTGTGCTGCCTTTAGATTGAGATATTGATTTAGCAACAGCTACCACATTATTTGCTTCTTTAGTTCCTGTAATCAACTCTTTGTTATTTTCGGTTTTAGAGCTTTTCTGATTTCTTGAACGAGTCTGGGGACTACGTTTACGCTTCTTTGTGGTATGCTTATTTTTCTTTTTCTCAGTTTCAAACAAGAGCTCTTCTTAATCAGTTTGATATTCAGGTTCAACATATTTTGGACTTAACTGAAGGAAACTTTCTCTTCGAGTTTTTTCACTTGCAGCTGAAAACTTTGAACTAACACTTCAAGTTGTTTTCTTGCCGCTATTTCAATTTGCCATTCTTCAAAGTTGTTCTTTGATTTTAATTGGTCTTTTTCTTTGACTTTGTTGGAACTCTGTTGATCTATGATGTCGATCTCTTCATTGATCTTAGTTCCTTTTTCGCTGATGTTTTTAACATCTATAGTATTGTTTGAGGTTGTCGATGCTGTAACAACTGAAGTAAATTTTTTTGGGGGAGTTCTTTGCATCTTTAAACTCCGTCTCTCAATATTTTTAAGCAATAATTGGTCCTCCCCAGAAACCATAGGACCGACCTCGAAAGAGAGTGGATTTACCAGTTTCGCTGGAGTGCCACCTGGGGTATTTAATCTAGTCGTTTTGTTCATTGCCATAATTTGTTTAACTTAGTGTTCGTACCATAAATAGGTCAGTTACTTCTATCCATAGTTTATATTCAGCTGCCACACAGGGTACAGACGCTGACCAGTGTGCCGCATAATATGTGTCAGACGCTTTTGGGTTCAATCGTGGGCTGGTGCATTCAAAACGAAATTTCTGTTCTTTTGCTCCTAGTTCCTGAAAAGATAACTTAGGTGACTTAGCTCATGGATCCATTGGATTATCTGTTAAACCAAATCCTTCACACAGGTTTTTCCTCTCCGAAGGGAATCGAGTCAAATCAAGCTCATTTCAACCCGATTCAGGTATATAAAGAATTGAGGCGATCTTCAAGCTCGCTTCAACACCACATGTTAATGTAGTAGTCTACGAACAAACCCCCTCCTTAAAGCAATTGTTGAATGAACTTTTTTTTTATAGAATCTCAATTTCCAGATGTTTGCTTACCATTTCTTCTTGAGAATTGTCCATTTTATTAGTTTTTGTTAGTTTTTTTTGCTAAGTTATTAAAACATTTGATTTTCACAAAACTTTGTTCTATTTGTGTGTTTTATTTCATTATTATTCTGACAGATATTTGTTCCGTTGTACCAATTTTTAAATACAAAAATCTGGCTACTACGGAATATGGAATAATAAAAAACGTACTTAGTAATAAAGTTCAGCTTTCAGTTAAATGAAAAAAAAAACATTACCTATCAAATGTCATTGTGACATAAGTTGACTTGTTAGTTAGGGAGATTTTTCTTGACTAACTTTTCAATTAAATTGCCAATTTTTTGGCAGCTTGCCAATCAGATACTAGAACCTTGACTTACTTTCAAGTCCCTGAACCTGCCCAATGGCTGTCAGTGAAGATTGTTGAGATCGACAAAAATGTACAAGATAAGAAACGATATAAAAATCAAATTTCAGACTGTGATTTTTAAAATTTGATAATAATATGTATTAAATTTTAAATCAATAAGTGATACAAAAAAGTTATTAAATCTCACAAACTCATTTGGACTCATTGAAGAAAGTCTTTTAAGCCCACCTGTGCATATGCGTGGCTTAGATATACCCCAGGTTTACACAGGTACATTTACATGTAAGTATTTGGTTGTACCTGAATACTGAATCCGAAATCAAAATTCAAATCTTTAAACAGCAAGATCTTTTTTGCCAAACTTCAATGTTAATTAGAAATACCGTGTAATTGAAATCGCAAAACTCTCTCTCTCTGTCTTGAAAACAGACAATTAGCTAAAAGGTCAAACGCCTTACACGCCTTATAACTTACCCATGGAAAGAATATACATATACAAAGGAATACGACCGTATGACTATACAAGACGTCGTCGGTCGCTCGAGACAACGAAGACGATCGCGACGCAACTGGGTGCATACGAAACCAAACGTTAGAAGGCGCACGTCAGTTACCGCCAGCGGGCATTAGGCGCAAATTACCATCTCACTTCACACATACGTACAACTATTAATTACCAATGTGTACTTAATTAAAACGGTTTGAGATTACACCGCTTGATCGACCAATTCAGTGATAAAGTGTGTGCGCGAACACCTTTTGGCAATCCATGGTTCTCAGGATCAGGAGCCGGACTGGGAATCATCTGATGGAATACAGTAGCTAGGGAGCTATAGAGCATACTATAAGAGATTTCCTAAGTATATCGCTGTTTGTTTATACATAGTAGTTTATATACGAAAAGTGTCCGAGACTGCGACCTTTGTGATAAGATCAAGCGACGGACGACGACGCGACGGTGATGGTGGCGGCAGAAGCGCCCGACGGCCGGCATGGCAGTGTGCAAAGAAGTCCAACAAACCAAATGCGAGCCCATTAATTAATTTCCATCTATCGGCCATTTGCCCTCGGGAAAGAAAGATCTTCAAAGAGAGAAAAGACTGCTTTTTGAATCTACTATATCAGTACACATATACCTTCTACCTACCACACTGGAAGACTGGACACTGGAGTTCTGGGAGTTGGTTTAACATTAACAGCAACAAAATAACCATTTACTCATGTGCGCGGTGTGTTCCCGGTGCGAGCGCGATAAGATGCTGCTAATATTCAAGAACATTGATTTTAGTTGCACTCCCTATCGCTCGGACCGATCTAATTTTCTATATTGCATTATTATTAGCAAACGAATGCGGAATATAAATTAATGAAGTGTGGAAAATACCCAATAGGTCCGTTCGTTCCGTTGCTGTTCGTCAGGATATAGGGATTAGGACGCAACGGGAACCGTAAGCTCCAGCTATAACCCCGCACTTTATCTCAGCGATATGCACATTAATGAGTAAGCATTATAAGTTAAAGTAAACATAGAACAAAAATAAAACGAAACTCTTAGCTGTTCAGTGATGTTCAGAGGTCTGATGGTCATACCACAGAAGTCCAGCCAGCCTCTCTAAAGCATCGGCTTCACCTCTTTCCTGTCGTTTTCGTTATCAGTTTTTAAGATATCTGGCTCGTGTAAATTGACTCTGAAAACTGATAACCATAATAGGCGGCTTTGTTTAATTACTAAGCTCGTTGTCTAATGGTGTGAGACAGGTCAGTTTGGTAAGAGCGTGTAATTTTTGTATCATTTAGAACGTGTGGGCAGAAGGAGATATTTGAATTGGATTCCAGCGGTGAGCGAAAAAAGCTTATTGGACATTTTTACTTACTTAGTGACAATCGGGGGTTTAAATTGGTGTTTGGAAAAAGAATAATTTTTTATTTGGATCTGTCAAAATGTAAAAATTGTGATGTGGATCAAGCAAAAACAATATTAATTGATAATTTGGTAATTAGAACAAACAAATTTGTAGTTATTTTAAATTTGTTGCTTAAATTAGCCGTGTTTTTTTGGTGTTCCATAAATAGTACAGTGAGAAATTGCCAAAAAAAATGATCTACAGTAGGCCAGTTTGTATATTTGGAAGTTGATGCAGTTGCATATTTGCCAGAATAATTAATAACAAATTCCAAAAATTAGCGAAATTCAAATTGAAAGACCATTTGCATTTTAGAAAGTACTGTCAAACTTACAAAATTTATCATTTTTAAATCTTCTTGTGTGGTGGAAACACCAAAAAGATTCGAAACGCACAACCATTTAACGAACACAGCCATCGATATACAAATGCAATATCAATCGCACCAACATTTGAGAACGAAATCACATAAGATCATTCGAGACTCGTATAAATGTCAAAAACCCATTCGTAGTAGGATTCTTCTTTAATTTGTAGGTAGGTAGAGCGCTGTAGTGCGCCATTTTGATACCAAAAACTCGTTTGACCTGTGATAGAAAGGGATAGATTTATAGAGAAGCTTCATAGCGATTATGTTAAAGCCATTTTGTCGCATTGAGAAAAAAGATTAGGTCTCTAATCTTTGTGAAAGAATGCTTTTTCAAAGTATTTCATTCTAGTGTTTGCCAAAGCAGGACATTTGCAGAGGAAATGGATTATCGTTTCACTTTCTCTTTGGTCAACTTTTCTGCATGAACTCCTATAGGCCAATGTCCGGTACAAACCGCAACAATCCTGGCTATGTCTTGCCTTGGCCTGCATAGAAGATCGTTTGTACGGGTTTTGTTATAGGTGGGCCATATCTTCCTAGATATAATGCAGTTGGGTAAATTGCTCCACCTTCGGTTTGATTCAGTTTGGTAGATAGAAAATATTTTATCCTTCATAGCACCAAGAGGAATGTTAACCATTTCCGCAAGTGAGTTATGAAGGGCCGATCCTTGCCTGGCTAGCTCGTCAGCCCGTTCATATCCCACGATACCACTATGGCCCGGAACCCAGATCAGGGTGACACCGAGGTTAATATTCAGGCTCGCAAGCTCATCGCGACATTGCTGGACCAATTTAGATGAGGATGTTGGCGAGTTAATGGTTTTGACAGCTGCATGACTATCTGTAAAGATGTAGCCGCATTTCGGTTTTGGTTTGGGCTTTGTTTAAGTATCTTACATGCTTCCGTTATTGCCAGCAGTTCAGCCTGAAAAACGCTAGCAAAGTCAGGAAGCTTAAAGGATTTAGCTACATTTAGGGACTCAGAAAAGATCCCAGAACCAACTCCGCACTCCATCTTTGAGCCGTCAGTAAAGATGGTTATGTCGAAACCTATCGACACGATGTCTCCTCCCAATCTTCTCTTGATGGGAAAATAACCTTAAAACCCTTACTAAGGCTCAAAGTAGGAGTGCAGTAGTCAGTGTCTACCGAGATAATATCTGAGGGAATCAATTTCGTTGTGTTGCTGTGACCATAAGGTTTTGACAACCAGCTGTTTGATTCCTTCAGCCTAATAGCGCTGCAGGAAACTATGTATTTAATAAAAAGGTCGATTGGTAGAAGATCCAAAATAACGTTTAAGGCGTCCGTTGGGCAAGTACGAATGGCCCCTGTGGTGCGCACGCAAGCTGTTCTCTGAACCTTCTTAAGCTTATCAATATTATAGGCTTTGCTAAGAGCAGGCCAGCACACAATCGACCCATATGTTAAGATTAGACGTACTACGGCTTTGTACGTCCATAAAATCATCTTTGACTAAAGTCCCCACTTTTTGCCGAAAGTTTTGCTACAGGCGTAGAAGGCAACACAGGCCTTCTTAACCCGTACTTTAATATTTAGTTTCCAGTTTAGTTTAGGGTCGAGTATACTCGTAACTCCCAAATATTTTGCACTGGAAGACAATGATAGGATTTGACCGTTGAGTCGAGGTAGCGTGAAAGGCGGTACTTTAGTTTTGGTGGTAAAGAGCAACAGTTCAGTTTTACTTTGGTTAACTCCTAGTCCACAACTCGTGGCCCAGCTGCTAACTTTCTTCAAAGCTGACTCCGTGATTTCACTAATCACAGAGGTGTACTTTCCTGACACCAATAGCACCAAATCATCCGCATAGGCTACCGCTTTTACTCCACATCTCCCTAATTTAACGAGAATTGTCTCCATGACCAGAAGCCATAGAAGAGGCGAAAGGACACCACCCTGGGGTGTTCCCCTCACGTGTTTTGTTGCGAGCATGGAAATAATCCATTCTCGAATGAAGTCTTCTACACCGAACTTAACGAGCGATTCTTCTATGAATTCGGTTAGGACGTTGTTAAAAGCACCTTCTAGGAAGGTGGCAAGAGTAAATTGAGTAAAGAGAAAGTGCGTCTTCATCAGTAGCTCAAGAGATTCGGCTGGAGAGGCTGTCCAGTTTCCATATGGCTTTTTTAGAAATAAAGGATTACAATGTTCCTTCGATAAAACTTTGCTGAGCCTTGCGGAGTCCTTTATGTCTTCGATTGATTGACAGTATTCTCTCCACCCTTCTCTTTTGGCAAGGGCTTGCTTGTAAATTTTAAGAGAGTCTTTATACGGTTGGTAAAAATTGTCCTCGTCGTTTTCCTAAGACTGGACAGTTCTTCATTCCACCAAGAAGGAAGCGTTTTACGGATATATTTTACTGGACAAGAGACTCTAAAAGCTTTACTTATAGAAGTTTCAAAGGTTTTCACCTTTGATTCAAGGTCTCCTATCGATTCTGTGAGATTCGGTAAGTTGCTTAGTTTGGAATTAGCAATTTGACTGAATTTCTTTCAGTCAGTTCTTTTGGGATTTCTATAAGGCGGAGGGTCTTTCGACTGGAAATTAATTTGAAAAAGAATACACTTGTGATATGAAATCGATTCAAAGGGGACACTCTCCAATTCTCCACTAATAAATTACGGTTGTTTACTAAAGTAACATAAATCACATCCTCCCATCCATCATAATTTTCCGAGTTCGGAAAGACGAAAGTGGGAGTATTGTCTCTGTTACAAATGGTCATAATATTTTCAATAATAAAATCAAAAAGAGACTTACCTCGTTCGTTGATCTCAGAACCTCCCCAAAGGTTATGCCGAGCATTTGCGTGGCCTCCGAACAGAAGGTTTGCCTTTTTGATTTTAGATTTTGCATTATGCATTATGGGCAAAGTAAAAAGAGGCCAACAGCAAACCCTGTGTATTCTTATCTTCAAATCTGACAACTGTCAGATCGAAAGTGCTAAAATTTGGACATAAAAAATCTTTTAAATATTTCTTAGCTAAAATACAAGTTCTGGGATTACCTTGGCCTTGATCTGCGGTTTTTTAAAAGAGGTCGTATTGGTTGTCTTGGAGGCCGCGCACCTTGTAAGTACTGTGGGAATTTTATAAATAAATATCAACTGAACGCGCATAGAACAGTTTATAAACGAACCTTTTCTGCCATTTATTATGATATTTCAAAGTATCATTGTTGCCATTTTGAATTCTTAGCTTTAGTACAATATGTGAAAGATAGTACGCGATAAAATTTGTTTACAGTAAGCAGAATCTCTTTAAAGCATAGAGCATAAAACTTCACTAAGTATTGCATATAAAAAAGGTTCTTAAATTTTGCATAATTGAATCTAGGGTAAGCTTCTATTTTAATCATAGCCAAAATTATTAAGTAGCAAAAAGCTTCTGTACTACATCCAATAACTTTCTACTTTCATGCAAAGTTGAATTAAATTAGCTTAAGTACCTATCCGAAGGCGACCAAATAATAGAAAACCTACGTTCATAAGTAGTTAAATATATTCAACTACGAGGGTGACAGCCATAAAGAAAAAAGCAGTACAAAAAAAGAAAAACAGTCATAAGGAACAAAATAAGAAATCAGTTGTTTCCACACACCAGAGCCAAAAGTTCCTTTAGGTCTTTTAAGAACAAGAAGATGCCTTTAAATGCACACAAAAAGAAACAACAGAAGAAAAACAAAATAACATTCATAAAATCAAGACTTAATGGGCATTAGGATAAGTACTGTCTGCACATTTTAAAATAGAAAATTGCGAGTCTAAAAATCCTAACTGTATAAGTATGAAAATTTAAAACAAACGCACAAGTGTTACAATTTTATTACAGTGTTATCCATTTTGCGGTTTCAAAAATATTTTTTTTTCATGATACTCACTTTTTATTATAAAGTTTGAATGTTTACATTATGTGTAAAAACTTCATCATTTTAAATATGTTTATCACGAGAATTGTTGCAAGCATCGATTCTTTGGAGGTGATTTTCGACAACTTTTTGACACATATTGGGCGGTACCTCAGCCATAACTTGACGAATGTTGGTTTTTAAATGCTCAAGAGTTAAAAGTTTATCTGCATAAACACGGTCTTTCACGTAGCTCAAAATTGAAGTCCTGCGGTGTCAAATTGCATGATCTTAGTGGGCAGTTGATATCAAATCGCTTGATCTTAGTGGCCAGTTGATATCAATAGTCAGTACGACAAAAAATTGTGTGGCATGTGGCCTCTTCAATTACTTCAGCATTCTCAGAACCCCAAATACGACAATTTTGCTTACTAACATACCCACCGAGTGAGAACTGTGCTTCGTCAGTGAATACAACGACGACGTTGTTAACCGTCAAATGCTTCAATTGTTGTGTGAGCTGGATTTTATATGGGTGTACATAGGTGTAGATCCAAATGCAAAATACGTCATAATATGCCGTAAGACAGTCCTATTTCCTTAGAACGACGAGGAATCGACACATTTTCACTTCGGCGGCATTTTCACTTACAGCAGCGATATTTTCAGTGCTACGAGCGAAACAATGATGCCTTACAGTATATAAAGGGTGTCCCAAAATTAACGCAAGATTTGAATTTGCCGCCATTTGTGCAGTGAAGTGTTGGCAACCCTGAAAAAAAAGCAATTTGACAGCTAACAGTATAAGGTTATTGAAAATGGAGCGTTACACGATAGAACAACGTGTCTTCATTATAAAAGAATATTTCAAAAATAGTGAAAACTTGGCGGCTGCAGTTCGAAAATTTCATACAAAATATGGTCGGAATAGTGTTTTAACTTCGTCAACTGTGAGGAGATTAATTGAAAAATTCATGGAGACTGGATCCGTTGGAGACGCCAAACACACTGGTCGTCCAAAAACAAGCCGTTCAAATGTGAATGTCGAAGCAGTGCGTGAGAGTGTTGCTGACAATCCAGGAACCTCAATTCGACGTCGTGGACAAGAATTGCAAATTTCAAGAACCTCTCTACAGCGTATACTCACCATAGATCTGTGTCTTCATGCTTACAAAATTCAATTAACACAACAATTGAAGCCTAATGACCATGGACAGAGAAGAGAGTTCGTTGAATGGATTATTGAACATCAACAAATGGAGCCTGATTTTTTGAGCAAAATCATTCTAAGCGATGAAGCACATTTTCATCTTGATGGCTTTGTCAATCGCCAAAATTGCCGCATTTGGGGTTTGGAGAACCCACATGTGATTGTCAAAAAACAAATGCATCCACAACGCGTGACTGTATGGTGTGGATTTTGGGCTGGAGGCATAATTGGGTCATATTTTTTTTGAAAATGATGCTGGTCAAGTAGTGACTGTTACCTACTGGTGCTCGATATCGCGACATGATTACACAGTTCTTTCTGCCAAAATTGGATGATATCCAATATGTGGTTTCAACAAGACGGTGCCACATGTCATACAGCCCGTGAAACAATTCAATTACTGCATGAGACATTTCCAGGTCGTGTACTCTCGTTTCGGTGATCATAATTGGCCTCCTAGATCGTGTGATTTAACACCATTAGACTTCTTTTTATGGGGTTATTTGAAATCACGAATCTATGTCAACAAGCCCACAACCACCCGTGCATTAAAGGAGGAGATTCAACGCTGCATCAACGAAATTCACCACATTTATCATGGAAAATTTCAACAAAAGAGTGCGCATGACCATGCAAAGCCGTGGAGGCCATTTGTCCGATGTGTCATTCCATATATAACCCTATCCTATGTACTTTACGAGTCAAATCTTGCGTTAATTTTGGGACACCCTTTATAACCAATCCAATGTCTTGAAATTTCTTCATAATTTTGCCAATCGCTTTCGTAGTTGGACGATTATGTAAACCATAAGCTCTTCTTAAAGCACGATAAGTGGCTTTGGCAGATTCACCATTTTTGTAGTACGAGTAAAAAAATGTGTATGTTTTATGCATAGTTAATCGATCCGTTTCGTAAATGTCAGACTTTCAACTGACAAAAATAATTCGTTAAATAAACTTAGTTTGACAGATGTCGAATTCAAGCCCTACAGTTTTGAAACCGCAAAATGGATAACTCGTTGCAAATTTAAGTCATTGACTGACGGTCTTTAAAATACTACTTTCCAAAACCATTTGACACATTGCTATTGAAAAGAGGGATTATGTTAACAAGATTAGTTTTGTGACAATAACTTAAGCAAAATGTTAAGATATATTAAGATCCTTATATCGTTTCTTATCCAAATCAACTTTTTAGTTTAGTAGCTTATTGAAAAAAGTCAATATGTTATTACATTTGTAGTTATAACTTTTTGGGAGATTTCTTCAAATAAGCAATGTTATAAAAACTGGACGAAACCATTTGATAGGTGAAAATTCTGACAGCTAAATGCGCAGGCTGTTTTATATGCAAAAACAAATTTGATCAGAGTGACAGCTATTATTTTGTTCATAATTTCTTTTGATGAAGCACATTTTAAAATTGTTTCTATTTTATTTGTCAGTTATAAAAACAAAGAGCAATATGTATGACACCAGTGAATTGTACTTTTCTTTTGTCGCTTGACTTCCATTATTGGCAGACATAAGGACGGACCCCTTACGACGTTTAAATTGTCTTACATATATTTTTCTTAGCTTTTTTCAAGTTCCAAGTTTTTCTTCCTGTCTCTATAAAACTGACTGTGTCCTTGAAGAAGAAAATCGCTTGTATTTTCTTATTCGGTTGCACACCACAATAAATTTATTTTTGTTCTCTTGAACAAAAAATTAAAGAAAGTGTGAAGCATAAAAATGCTTATTTCTTAATGTGTTTTTTTGAAAAATTTCTTCTTGCACAATGTTTTCCATCTTTTGTTCAATATACAATAGGAAGCCAACAATTAAGGGAAGTGTGATTTAATTACTCTTGCTTTGTGAATAATAATTATTGGAGTTGAATAAACATAAATGAATAAAAATAGTGCCAATAAGAGACTTCAAATTCGATTAAATCTGAGTACATACTCACAACAACATTAACTTAGTATTCGGCAACATAAGGTTCCCGTAAGCTGCTGGCAATATCAAGAAATTAAGGAACTATTTATCAACCACTAGGAATGCAGATTTGTAGTAGATTAGTTTTAAATCAATACAAAAGT
Organism: Eupeodes corollae; assembly: GCF_945859685.1. Lineage (NCBI taxonomy): Eukaryota > Metazoa > Arthropoda > Insecta > Diptera > Syrphidae > Eupeodes > Eupeodes corollae. Next base: position 119,824,534 of record NC_079148.1, read on the forward strand.
CACATAAAAAAATATATCAAATGTATTTGACACCTTCATTAGACATGCCAAACGGGATATGACATATTTTCTTCTTTTCTTAGTTTTAAAAAAGGAACACTTAAAAATTCCTAGTCTTAAGTTCATATTGGAACAGCTGTTTATAGCTATTAATAAAATTGACTGTCATTGAAAATAATTTCCTGATTGAAATCCACCGAAAAATGTTTAGTGACAGAAATCTTTAATTGGAATTTGTGAGATTGGAACACAAATCAGTGGAACGATTCGTTTCACTTTTGAACATAAAAGTATCAGCTGTTCATGAAAATTAAATAGAAAAATTATTTTGTAGAGAAAAATAAATCCGTAGTTACACTTTTTTTTCTTAAAAAAAATCTTTGTGTGATTTCCGATCGATCAGTATAAAATATTCATTTCTAATCAAACACCAAAAAGATTTATTTAATCTAAACTGAGATAAAGTTTCAGTAGAAATATAGCAACATTTAAATATCTTTTGTATAGTTTTCTCTTGTAAAATAAGCCCAGTTAGTCCATTTTTATTAACAAAACTAAAAACAGATTGATTTTTTGATTTATTCAGCGAACACAGCCCTCGAGGTACAAACGCAATATCGATAGTACCAACATTTGAGAACGAAATCACATAAGATCCATTCAAGACTCGTATAAATGTCAAAAACCCATCGTTAGTAAGATTCTACTTTAACTTTATCGGTAGTATTCATACTGCGGATATTGTTTTTGTTATTCATGTAAAATGGTTCTATACTATTGATAGATTTTCCATCAAAACACTGGTAATAAAAAGTGGGGTGTAAAAAGGAGCGTTCCGAGGTTCGAATATGTGCTCTTTTGAGTTTTCGTTGTGATTGCGTTCAGGGTTAAGAAAGTTTTATATGAAATTGAAGAGTGAAAATAATGTCAGTAAAATGTTTCAAAAAAGAAGAGAAAGCACTTGCGATTCTGGAATTGAACCTAATGCTTTGAAGGCAAGTTCAGATTACAAGGCCAGTGGCTTGAAATCACGTAGTAAGGCTTTCCAAAATACGATGCTGATTTTGATTCTTTTCATAGCGTGCAAAACTTGATAGAATCGATTTTTTAACGATAACATAAATATATAGTCAAAGTTAAGCCGACAGCCAACAATTTATTATTCGAAACCTTCTTACGTAGTTCACACGGTGCAACGCCATAAAATCATCCTTTATTGACTTCTATAACATCGACGAGATTAAAGCTTTTTTATACTCTATTTTATGACAACCTCAAAGAAGATATTCCAAACTAACCGAATCCCACATAATAACATCTATTAAATCTAAACTAGCTTCCTTCGTGTCTTTGGCTGGCTGGCTGGCTGGGCTGGTGTCGTCTTCGTCGTCGTTGGCCGTTTATGTGTTTTGTTGTTGTTTTGGTTTAGATCAACAATACTTCCGAAACAGAATTCGAGAAAGCGCCACGCGATTCATAACATAGGTATAAAGTACATTTAACTTAACTTGTTGATCTTCTCATCGCGAGCTGCCGCAACGCAAGCCAAAAGGGACATTATTTCCACGTCCTCTCGCTGCCACCATATTAGCCCGGGTCATAAATAATAAAAACATGTGAAAGGAAGGATTTTATGCTAATATTATCACTTTGTGTGCCTGTCGATATGTCACTCGCTACGCTGAGCAAATAAATTCCCTTCCCATTGTGATTTATTAATTTCGATTGCGCCGAGCTAAATTTTACAGTACCTTACCTTACCTTACCTTACCTTACCTTACCTACCAGTCCAGTTACTATACTTACATTATATACTTACTTACAAATATTGATGCTGGAGGTGTGTTTTGTAGGCTTGGGCGTTTGGAGAAAGGATAAGAGAAAAAAAATGTCAATTGATGGCTTATAGGTAATAATACCAAACTTGGCTTGATGGTACTTAAGTCAAACTACCGGCTTTTCCGTGTGACTCGCTTAAAGCGATATTTTTGTGACAAGACAACAAAACGAATTATAATTTCATATCTTCGATTCCAATGCCATTCGACTTGGTTTCGACTTTAACTCTCGCTGTTTGTATAGCTTCTGGAATACATCTACCAACTTTACGGAGTTTGCAATAGACGTTGAGATTTATGCTCGCCGAAGGCGATCAAGATGTTGGCCGCTTCATTGGTTTTGTGTTAAATTGAAATTGAATTGAAAATTTGACAGACTACACTAACAGTAGCGCTATGATGGTGATGAGGACGACAGCAATTTATTAATAGTTTAGTAATAATTCTCCAAGATTGCTCGGTTATGTCATCGGACTTAGCCAGAGGGGAAATTTTCATACGTAAGTCCAATGAGATAGCTAGAAACAAATAAGACTTAGGTGTAATTAAGTTTTAGAGTCAAAGTTTCATAGAAGATAGATCGTTTATATTGGGATTTAAGGGAGCTTGGAAATCTTTTCCATCCTCATGTAACTTTGAATCGAGTTGCATTGATTGGGATAAATTAGCAATTGAATTAGGTTCAGTTATAGCTTTCAATGAAAAAGTCAGGCATTGGATAAATATTCAGATATTGGAATCAAGCATTCAAATTAAGAGTTGATCAAAGAAAATGGTGCGCTTTTAATGGTACGATTATGTTCCGAAATGTTAAATCAATGGGGATTCCAGTGCAGGTATGATTACAAACTTAATTCTTTGTGGAATGAGAAATTTTATCCCAAATAGGGTAAAATCTAAGAGATTATTATAGGTTCAAAAATGTAAGGTTCCGGAATTGCAAAGCCAACCCTACTATCGTCCAATTGCTCTTACATCCCTTCTTTCGGTCATGGAAACGCTGATCAATTTTCAGCTTAAGGGAGATCTTGAAGAACGGAAGCTTCTTAATGACCGGCAGTATGGCTTTCCTTGTAATAGATCCACTGGTGATCTCATAGTTTATCTCACCGAAAAATGGAACAAATCTTTACATCGTTATTGAGACAGTAAGATTATTGCACTTGATATTTCAAAAGCGTTTGATAGAGTTTGACACCAAGTTTTCTTATCGCAAATACGTGCATTTGGCATTGATGAATCCCTTGTTCGTTGGGTTAGAAATTACCTTTCGGAAAGTTCAAGTAGTATTGGACGGATTCAGATCTGATATTCACAAAATAAACGCTGGTGTACCCCATGGCTCCGTTTTTTCTCCGACATTTTTCCTTATTTTTATAAATGATCTTTTGTCTGAGTCTTCTAACCCACTTAAATGTTTCTCTGATGACATGACAGTTCCCTCAGCTTCTCATATTGGACTACCAACGGCAACGTATGATAAGCTCATTAAATTGTGATATCGAGGAGACGTTTGCTGAGATCGATTTTTCTGTCTGTATACATCCACATTAATTCTAACAGACCAGCTGTTTTGGCATTGAGTGAAACCCAAGTAGGTGAGATTCTGATCCTGCTGAATTTTTTATTCATGGGTGCCATTATTTTTCTCACACCATGGTCTCGCCATATGTATTAGGAATGATGGACAGAGTTTCAACTTCTCAAGAATTTGATGCTCTGTCTGACTCTATACAAAGAATTGTCTCCCTGTATCCTCACACTGAAATCGTTATTACGGGCGATTTAAATGTTCACAATTCTTCGTGGTTTCGCCATTCGTGCTATACAACGCCCGAAGTAATGTGTGCTGAGATTTTTGCTGAGTTTAACCATCTTACTCAGCTTGTCAAAGAGCCTACTCGTATATCAGACGTTAATGGCCGAGCAGAAAATACACTTGACTTGTTTCTCACTTCTGATCCTGATAAGTAAAGTACATCAGTGTATTGTCGCCTCTAGGCACATCGGACCACATTGTCATATCTGCTAATTTCTCGAGTCAAACAAATCCAGTTAAAGAAAGAGCTCCAAAGAGAACCGTTTGGCGGTACGAGAAAGCCAACTGGGACGGTCAATAATTTCTTCAGGATCTTTTACAGGTCGCTATGCTTCCTCGGTAGCGACGTAGACTCCAGTGCAGATATGATTTCTAGTATGATTCATCCGGGAATGGAAACGTTTATCCCGAATAAGGTTAAAAGTATTAAACCCGAGGTTAAATCACGGTTCGATTCGAGCTGCAAAGAGGTTATCAAGGAGAAAGAGGTGAGCTTCCGGTGTTTTAAAGCCAACCTAACTGAGGAAAACCGGAAAAAGTTTAAGCAAGCCAGGAAGGCCTCCAACGCCTATATTCGGCTAAAAATACTGCAATGTTCCAAAGGCAGTAAGAATTTTTGTTCATTTGTAAAAAATATGAGGAATTCTTCCTCGTCTTCGGTTTCTACGCTTGTTGTCAATGACGCTCCTTTAGTTAGCTCTATTGATAAAGCCAACTTATTTTCAAGGCAGTTCGCCGAAAAATCCACCTTACCAGATAGTGTCATGACTCCCCCAGTTCTTGAACGGATAAATGGTTCTATGAGACCAATCTTTTTTCGTACTCGAACTGTGGCGAGAGTTCTTCAAGATCTCAACATTCATAAATCCGCTGGCCCTGATGGTATCCCCGCTATTATTCTGAAGAACCTTTTCCATCTATCCTATTCATCTGTGCTCGTTCCGAGTAGTTGGAAAACTGCATTTGTTCAGCCAATCCCCAAAAAGGCGAATCTTCTTCTCCCACAAATTACCGACCGATAGCACTAATGTCCCTTCATGGAAACGCTTATTAATTATCAGCTTAAGAAATATCTTGAGGAACGGTAGCTTCTTAATGACCGGCAATACGGCTTTCGTAGCAATAGGTCCACTGGTGATCTCATGGTTCATCTCACTGAACAGTGGAACAGATCCTTACATCGTTTTGGAGAAAGTAAGATTATTGCACTTGATATTTCAAAGGCATTTGATAAAGTCTGGCATCTTGCTCTCTTATCGAAAATGCGTGCTTCCGATATCGACGAATCTCTTCTTCGTTGGATTAGCAATTTTCTTTCTAACCATTCAATACAAGTTGTTTTGGACGGATTCAAGTCTGAAACTCATAAAATAAACGCTGATGTGCCCCTGGGCTCCGTTTTGTCTCCGACACTCTTCCTCATTTTTATAAATGATCTCCTGTCTGCTACTTCTAATCCAATACATTGTTTCGCTGACGATAGTACTCTTAGCTTTTTATATTCGTTTCCAAAATCAGACTCCTCTTCGGATGATAAAATCCGACCTACACAGCATTGTACAATGGGGAATAAAAAATCGTGTGCAATTTAATGCTTCGAAAACGCAATGCTGTGTTGCATCGTTAAAGCGAGATAAACCCTCTTTGCCACCATCTATGAGTGGCACTTGCATCAACGAAACGGAAAATCTTGACATCCTCGGAATGTGCATCAGCAACCACCTTTTGTGGAGCGATCACATACGCGATGTTGCCAAAAATGCCGAAAGATGTCTAGGTTTTTTGAGACGTTGCAAGAAATTTGTCTCTCCGTCTGATCTGGCTACAATCTACAAAACCTTTATACGTCCGAAACTTGAATATAACTGTCATCTCTGGGCTGGTGCTCCAGTAACTTATTTAATCCTCTTGGACAGTATTCAAAAAAGAGCTTTCAAAATGATTAGTGACATTAACATCATCAACTAGTTTACATCACTCGAACATCGACGCAAGGTTTCTTGCCTCACCCTTTTTTACCGTTATTTTAACGGACTATGCTCTAGTGAAATAGCCAGTTGCATTCCTCCCCATAAACAATTTAACCGTAATACCCGCGCTTCTAGGAATGCCCATCAGTTTACCCTTGAGCCCAACTTCGGCCGTACTATGAAGTTCAGAGATTCTTTTTTTAGCCGTACTACGCGAATGTGGAACACCTTGCTACGCTCTATCTTTCCCTGTCATTGCAATGTTCAGAAATTTAAAACCAATGTACACCGACACCTCCTATCCAACCCTTCCCTCTTTTCCTAATGCCCACTGTGTCTTTGACATATTAAAGGTATTAAAAACCCTTTTAGTGTTTGCTATTTATAAAGAAAAAAACAGCTTTCAGTCCTAGGTGCATTAAAAATTGAAATTTGATCTCTCATTTAACATTTGACAGATCAAAAACTACAATTGACGTTTCTTTTCGAAATATCAGGTCCCTACTTACGAGTGTATTTTTGTCTTAAAAACATTTTGCAATAACTTGTTTTAATATATTGTTAAGCCTCTGCATGTTATTACGGTACACAGTGAATTATTTATTCATTCGAAAGCTGATGTTCTTCCAATTATTATGCATACAGACTGCAGACTGTGTCTTTAGCACAATCTTTGATCAGTCATTTGCATTTTCATTTTTGCCATCTTTTGGCATCAATTTTATTTTAAGTCAATTTGGGGGCGAAATATCCTTTGCGTGACAAGTTGTATATCCAGCTTGTATAAGTTCTGTTTTTCTCAACCCTTTTATACAAAATATATGCACTTCTTCAGAGCCCACATATAACATCCACAAACATTGCTGCCTTATAATATACAACTCAATAATTTACGTGGTTTATCTGTCTGGAAGAATCCAAAATTGGCATCCCACACTTTCGCTCGATTTCTTGCTCTAAAAAATAAAACAACAACGATTTATGACCACGATCTCCTTCAATATAGGCAAAAGGTATACAACATCACCAAGAAAATAACCCGAAAAATCTTATATGTGCACTGTCTTGATGCATAGCTTAGATGTTTGTAAAAGTGCAGTGCGTTTTTACGCCTTGAAAAACTCACTTGCTACAAGCGGAAGCACTGCATACACACAATCGTACACTTCATTTATGGGCTTCCAGAATCGGGCAATCACAACCTGTGGCAATGCATCTCATAGATAGCCACATGAGTGCGAGAGGCTCTCGTGCATGCGCGCGAACAGAAGTCCAAACGTTCACATGGTCACAATGCACGATCCCCGCCTATTTAAAGGGGGAAATTATGGCCAGATCGGTTTTGATAACGTGTCATTAAAACCGATCGATTTTACTGCATGAAGGATATTTATTGCGGTCGACTGCCATTGCGGACTTGCTGCACTGCATTGCCATTGCACTGCACTGGTACTCACTGTTTGGTGTGTACAGTTCTGCTGTTTGGATGTGTTTTGTTGTTATGTACATAGAAAGGGAAAGATCATGGTTGATGCAGGTGGGTGCTTGCCATACAGATGCAAATCCGGAGGCGGCATAGATGGTTTACTGTAGTAGGCGGTGGAGAACACATGATGATGATGCTGCGGCTGCTGCTGCTATGTTAAAAAATCCTTACATTTAATGTATTTTGTAAGCGCAAAACCTAGAAAGATCTGATAAAGAGTTCCTTTTCTCAGCTTGAAAAAAAAGCTAGCCTCAAGCTAAGAGTTACAGCAGCAAGAACTGTAATGAATGGTTGCGTTTATTAGGGCTGTCTATCATTGGATCTTGTTTTAACTTTGATACCTACTGAAGGTGGCTTTGAAATTACTATGTTAATATGAAATACATTCGAAGGTACCTATGTACACTTGTACAGTACATAATGATTGATTTAAGGAGTTATAAAGCATTTTTACCGGCCGACATGACGTTTACATGAATAGGAAAAATTGTATTGCAATAAAATAGAACAAAATGGATGTTACTTTTCAGGTTGTAACAGCGACCATAGAAACGTTTTAATCGACCTTTTATATTTACTATTCAAATAACTTTTCCCGGACTAAAAATGTATTTACAAATTAAAGATAGGTCAGCAGCATAGTGTATAAAAACGGAAAAAAATCTCAGCTCATATTAAAAAAAAACAACAATTTTCTTCCAGATTATATTTTGAGATTTGTCTGAACTTTCCACACTTTCCAAAACAGTTGCGTTAATTGGAAGCAATTTATTTTTACAACTGGAAAACGCGCCTTACACCCATAAAATGAACTTTCCCATCATCTGGTAAAATTTTGAGAAAAATCAAATAGACAGTTTTTTTATAAACAATCTTAGTTACTTACTTAAGGTGCCGCTACAGTCAGGGGTGCACCTGGGCCTCAACCAACATGCGTCTCCAGCCAGCTCGGTCCCTAGCCAGCTATTTCCAGTTTCGCACGCCAAGTTGGTTGAGGTCTTTACCCACCCTAAGTTCGCCACCTGAGTCGCGGTCTTAATCTACTGGCCGTCCTCGGAATTGGATTCGAAGACCTTCCGGGCTGGAGCGTTGATGTCCATCCGCTCTACATGACCTAGATCTAAGTCGTTGGACTTTAATTCTGCTAACTAGGTCAGTGTCGCTGTATAGCCCGTACAGTTCGTCGTTATATCTTTTCCTCCATTCTCCATCTAAGCGTACGGGACCAAAAATCAACGGAAGAATTTTTCTCTCGAAGCATCCTAAGACACTTTCATCTTTCTTTGACAAAATCCAGGCCACAGCGCCATAAATGAGCACTGGGATGATGAGTGTATTATAGATGGTGATTTTAGATGCTCGAGAGAGGACTTTACCTCTCAATTGCCTTTTAAGTCCAAAGAAGCAGCGATTTGCAAGAGTTATTCTGTGTTTGTAGCGGTGCCAAGGTAGACAAAATCCTTATATACATCAAAGTTATAGCTGTCCATGGTGACGTTTTGTCCAAGACGTCGTTGTTCAATGTCCTTTTTTGATGACCGCATATACTTGGTCTTACCCTCATCGACTTCTAAACCCATCTTCTTGGCTTCCGCAATGCTCAAAAACGCACCCTTGACATCACGCTTTGATCTTCCAATTATGTCAATATCATCTGCGTATCCGAGTAATTGGATGGACCTTTGGAAGATTGTTTTGAGATGAGTTTTGCACAATTCTTTCCAGAACGATGTTAAAGAAGTCGCATGCATGACAGTGAATCACCTTGTCTTAAACCTTTTTTGACATCAAATGCATCGGTAATATCTTTCCGACTTTGATAGAGCAGCGTGCATCCGCACAAACGGGTTAGTTTTACAGGGATGCCAAAACTAGACATTGCTCTGCAGAGCTCTTCCCTATAGATGCTGTCATACGCTGCTTTAAAATCGATAAAGAGGTGGTGGGTATCGATTTGAAGCTCCTGGGTTTTTTCCAAGATCTGCCGTAGTGTGAATATTTGGAAGATAGTGTACTTTTCTGGTCTGAAGCCAAATTGATAAGGACCTATCAGGTTGTTGACGAGCGGCTTCAGACGTTCACATAATACGGCCGAGAGGACCTTATACGAAAGATGCCTCTGTAGTTGACGCAGTTTAAAGGGTCTCCTTTCTTATGTATCAGGCACACTATGCTGAAATTCCACTCATCGGGCACGCCTTCTTCCGACCATATTTTGCAGATGAGCCGGTGCATGCTCCCTACCAAGTCATCACCTGGTGCTTTGAATAGTTCCACAGCGATGCCGTCAGATCCAGAAGCTTTGTTCTTCATTTCGTCGAGGTCGGGTAGGCGGAATTCTTGATCTGCGTTGTCTAGGTTCCTTACATCGAAATTGGGTTCATCATCGCCGTTATATAATTTGGAGAAGTGGTCTTTCCATATTCTCAATATAGACTTCGGTTCTATTACGTTATTCCCCTGATCGTCTTTACAGGCTTCAGTTCGTGGCTGGTACACTTAGGAGATTTTTGTTACATTTTGGTAAAATATACGATCCTCATTCCTGTTGTGACATCCTTCTATCTTATCGATCGCGCGAGTAACGTATATTGACCCTACCAAGAAAAGTGATGAGTCTATAAATCAAGACAAATTGCAATGGTAAGGTAAATAGACACCTCACTTCCGTTGCTTTACTCCAACGTCAAATAAAAATTGGTGGCCGTGTGAAACCTAGCACTTCAGAGGCGGCATCTCTAATGGCTGCGAGGCAATGTTGCCACTGGTTTTCAATGCTTAATGCAGGCAGCATAGGACTTCTTAAGAGGTTATTAGAGACTCGATCGGAAAAGGACATGGCAGTCTCTTGCGATTGTAGCCGTCTGTAGTCTAATCTTCTCATAGTTCTTCCTTGTTTTGGCTTGTATCGGGATAACCGTAGACGTACCTTGGCTACAACGAGGTAATGGTCCGAGTCAATGTTGGCCTCTCGGAATGTTCGATTTCCTGTATACTGGGGAAGTGCAATGAGGTCAATCTGGTTGAAGGTTGATTGATCAGGAGATTTCTATGTCCCCTTGTGGATATTAAAATGTGTAAACTGCGTACAAGCTAACAGATTTTCTCGCCCCGCAGAGGAATTGATCAGCCTGAATCCGTTGTCGGAGATAGTGTCGTGCAGGCTGTACCTCTCGATTATTCCACCAAAGATGTCTTCCCTTCCTAGCTTGACATTAAAATCTCCTAAGAGAATTTTAATGTCATAGTCATGGCACAGCTCATATGTCTTGTCCCAGAGCTCGAAGAGTATGTCTTTGGTGTTTTCATCTTTCTCCTCTGTTGGGGCATGCGCGCATATTAGGCTTATGTTGGCAAATTTAGCCTTGAGTAGCAGTCGCCGTAGTATATCTCGCAGTCTTTTAGTTTGCGTTTGCCTGGTCCATCCCATTGCACTTCTTGTATGGCGGTAATATCTGCCTTGCTTAATGCAGACAGTTTGGGGCTTCCGCTAGTTGGTCGGCTGCAAGGTGTCTTAATGGAAACACTTCTCCCCCTCTCTCGTTTTTTGCCCCCAACAACTTTCCACTGGGGTTAGAACCCAATCTCCAGTTGAGGTACTAGGCACTCGATGTTCACGGCGGGGAGGTGAGAGTAGGAGTTGATAGACAATCAAAACATTACTCAAAGTTGGTAAAAATTGATTTTCGACAGAAACATCTTTTCAAAAATTTGATATTATGGCTTCCAACTAATTTTAATTTATAAGAAACATTGTTTTCAACATTCGGAAAAATTTTAAGAAAAATCAAATTGACAGTTTTTTACAAAATATAAAAATTTAAAAGAAAATTTAACAAAAGGTGGTAAAAATTGATTTTCGACTCAAATATGTTTCCAAAACTTTGAGATATTGGCATTACACTACTTTTATCTTTCAAAAAAATATTGTTGTTGTCAAAAATAAAAACATAAAAACAATAATAAAACTTAATAAAATTTTACTTTCGACTCAAATAGATTTCCAAAAGTTAAAAATATTGTCTTCAATTTTTTTTGTTTCACAGAAAATATTGTTTTCGATATTAACTAGTTTTTTTTATAAGAATCCAACAGTCCGTTTTTTCATAAAAAAATAAAATTTACAAAAAATAGTACGCAAATTTGGCAAAAATTGATGTTCGGTTCTTGATATCTCTCAAATGAATTTAATTCATCCAATTTGTAAAAATTTAAGAAATGTTACTAAAATTGGACTAAAAATCTATTTAACAAAACTAGATTTTCAAACTAAACTATTTCTTGATATGAAAAATATTGTTGTTAAATTTTGAAGAATAATTCAACTGACAGCCTTTTTTTTCGGTATTTTATTTTGACAGTTTTTAAAAAACCGCAAATGCACTAAATTGTGCCAAAGAATGGCAAAAGTGTTTTTCCTCTAACTAGCAGCCTTCAAAGTATTTTTGTTGAAGTTTCTCTACATTCCCTGTTTCATATTGACAATTTGAAAACTGTTAAAAGCGAAAAAAAAATGTTTTTGTTTAAGTCTAATGGTCCCATATTCTATGTGTTGATCAAAACTCTTAAATGAAATCTTTGAAAATATGTTGTTTTGTGTTATTTCCCAGGCCAATTGAAATTTCATGAGAAATTTAAAACATGCTTAAAATAAAGTAGATTTTAAACGACTGTAATATGTATCATATTTAAGTTATTTTAATGCCAAGTTATTTTAATTTTTTAAAGATCATCGATTTCTTACAAAAAAACCTTTCTAATAGTTCAACCATCTTAACAACTTATAAGACAAAACTATAGAGATACATTAATTTTATTTATTTTCAATTTTCATAAAACGTCAATAAAATCGATAAAATTTATAAAAGCATTTAGTGTGGTGAATAAAAAATCAAAAATCAATTCAAAATATAAAGCTCACCATAATGTCAAATTGATTATCATACCCTAAGTGATTGAATTTCTAGAATTTCTCAAACACAAAAAAAAAACAAAGCAAAACAAACAATTTGAATAAAATGCATTCCATTTTTTTTGAATATCCATTCCAATTTGTGTGATTCTTTTAAATAAAGCAATAAACTGTCAAACTCATTGAAATGTCAAATAAATAACTGCACAACATGACTGAATTAACTTAAACAGTCGATTTTGTGAGTTAACTTTATTACATGAAGCTCACATAATTTCTTAAATTCCAAACAAATAAACAAACAAAAACAAAAAAATGTTGGGGGCGCTTGAAACTTGCCTCATGGTCCATGGGTGACATGACGGGTGACATTCTAGGTTTGGTTTTCTGATTTGTCATCGGGAAATTATTGGGGGTTTTGTCTTTTTGGTGGATATACGAGTATGAACAAAAGAATTTGTTTAACTTAATGGAACTCTGAAAAGAACCATATAGACTGTTAGATCGATGATATCAGGTTCCGATCAATGATTTGACTTGACATAAGTAACTGTGACTTACTGACTATATAGGCATATGTTTGGTTTTTGTTGGTTATACATTTTTGAATGGGTTTTCCTTAAATATATTTACATACCGTAACCTACACGAACAAAAATGTGGAAATTCAAATTTAGGTTAAGTTTCAGGTCAATTTATTGAGCAATTCTATGAGACAAGAGAATAGCTTATTAAGTGGTTAACGAAATAACTTTTGTGAACAATTTTATGGGTTTAAATGATATGAGGACGTGACTTTGAATGGTTTTTATTGCTTATGCTTAGGCATACATAAGTTTATTTATCTTTTAAATTTCTATTGTATTAAGTTACAACTTTTAGCTTAGAATTGGTCTGGTTTTCTTTTTTCACATAGAAAATTGTTTTTCTACAATACTCGCAATATTTGGTCTATGGGAAAAATTTTAGAATATTGTTGGATTTGAGAGGTCGGCCTAAATATTTTCTTAGAAGTTTTTGACAAAAGCGCTTCTAAAAATTTATTGTCGGTAGCATTCGCGTTACGTTTGGGAAATTTATTTTTAATGTGGAATATTAATACTAAAGCCTGTAATAAGAACTTTTTTTTATTGCAGAGTAACCTTACGATTGTATAAACTCTTGAGAGTCATTCATGGTATAGGTTAGAAAATACATTTAAAGGATTTGTGTGTTTTTCGTTTGAAATAGAGTTATTTTCGAACTTTACACTCATCAGTTGAACTACTCTCACTGCAAGAAATTAATAAAATAGTTTAATTTTAAACTATTTGGGCAGCTTAAGCTTTAAAACTGTAACATTTAGACATTTGATTTTATTTATGCTTTAACAACGCACTGATATTCTTGAATTTCAAGAAGTGAAAAATGAAAAGTTTCCTCATGGTATTAATTTTCGAAGAAGTGATCATTATCGACGATTGAGAAATTTAACATCTTTAGACTTTTTTGGCAATGCTCCAAATACGATGCAAGAACTTATAATTATGTAAAATTCGTGAAGTTAAAGAAGACATACAACAAGAAATGAGTGAACGGTCATTGAAAATTTCATGAAAAGGATATGGCGCTGTAACCGTTGTTGCAGCAATTTGCTTGATATCGTCTTCCCTTTTTAAGGTCGTCTTACAATGCAATACATTTTTTAAATATCAAAATAAATACTTTTATTGTAAGACCCTATGCATTGCTTTTTTTATAGCTATTTTTCGATACAAAGATGACTTGCATGAATGATTTGTCACAAATTACACACAAATATTTTTCACATGAGCACCCATAATTCTCAAGTACACAGGCTACAAACCCACCCCCCAAACTGCAATTCGATAGAAGCTTCTATACATTCCAGATCTTTCTGATGGGATAGCGCATTCCGGGAAGACGAGTTAGTCCACTTTTATACAGATGGATCAAAAACAATAGAAGCGGTTGGTAGAGGTGTGTATTTTGAATGACTGAAATTAAGTCTCTTATTCTGCCTTCCCAATTATTCTAGCGTTCCAGGAGGAACTTTTGAAGATAAACAAATTCTTGTCCTGGCTTAAAAAAACGTGATATCAACATCTGATATTCGTATTTTCTCAGACAGGCAGGCCGCTATCAAATCTCTGGACTCTGTCTCTTCAAACTCCATAACTGTACATCTTTTTTAATGGAATTTGGCACAACAGTCTAATATTCACCTTTGCTGGGTGCCGTTCCATAGCGACATTCCAGCTAAGTGTAAGGCAGAACGGCCAGGAACGATACAGCACGACCCATTCTTCCACGTTTGGCAAATGCTGGCATACCAAACGCTACATGTTAACTATTGCTAATGCAGAACACTATGGGAGAAGGCAAACCACGTTTAAGGTCATCCTCTAACCATTTTCGGAATATCCAGACAATGCCACATCATCAAAGAAGCAGCTTCAAGAAATACTAATCTATTATCAAAATGTCAACGGACTACGGACAAATATCAGTAAGGTCTTCAAAAATATAACAATTCTACCACACGAAATAATCATTTTGACTGAAACTTTTTTTTATTTTGGCTAAACAATACATTCTTGGATACGGAACTCTTCTATTCGAATTATCAAGTGTGGTTGACGACTTTCATCAAATATAGAAATGATTTGCATAAAAGTTAAAACTGTGACAGGACTGCTACATTATCGCCACTCATATATACCTCCAAGCTCTCCTAACAACGTTTATGAAAACTTAATTAATTGCATAGATAAAATAGACGATCAAATTGGGCCACAAGACGAGTTACTAGTCTTAAGAGATTTAAATCTTCCAAACTTGATCTGGACTAAACAGACGCATGAGAACTATCTATCTCCTATAAACATCTCGGCTACCAACGAATTCTTGACAATTGACGGTCTTTCCTCATGTGGACTAAGCCAGTTTAATGAGATTGCCAACAACTTCAACAAAATATTGAACCTTATATTGTTCTCGGACACACACAATGCTGATATTGCTGTACAGCCAATACCGTTCTTGTCGAAGAAGACCGACATCACCCAGCATTAGACCTATCTTTCAATTTAAATGTATGTAATGTTCCCAATTGCTCCAAAGAAAATCTTGAATTTGACTTTAAAAAATGCACACTTAATGAACTTTTCAACCTGTTATGTAATGTTAACTGGAATCATTTGTTTGAGAACTGTGACGTTAATGCTATGCGCTATAAATTCTACTGTGTTCTCTTTAACTTTTTTATGAGACCGCACCATTGCGAAAACCGCGCAATATTTCTAAATCTCCTCTATGGTTTGACTCTTGCCTAAGAAACATAAAAAATAAAAAAAACAAGGCCTGGATTAAATAAAATAAAACAAAAGCTGATAATGCCTTGGTAATATACAATGAGCTAAGAAATATGTTTATTGACTATGCAGATATTATTTATAATGACTTTATTTTAAATACTGAAACCGACATTAAAAACAACCCAAAAAACTATTGGAGGTATGTTAGTAGTAAGAGAAATACTGACGGGTATCCAAACTGCATGTCTTCCAACAACGAACTTAGCCATGACCATGAAAGAAATTAAAATATGTTTGCAAATTTTTTTCAAAGATACTTTAGAGGTATCGAACTCCTGTCAAACGTCTGATTCATTGGCCTCGCACAAAATTTCCCTTATTTGTATTCAATTAGTCTTTGGATCTCTGAAGATGAAATCATTCGCAAAGCTTTAGAACTTTACGTTTGTTATAGCCCTGATCCAGGTGGTGTACCTTCATATATTTTGAAAAAATGTGCATCCTATTTATCCTATCCTCTTTATATTCTTTTTAACTAATCACTCAAACCTTCAATTTTTCCTGAAATTTGGAAGAGTTCGTACATAACACCGATACATAAAAAGGGTAGTAAAAATGAAATACAAATTATCGTCCCATTGCAAAACTGTCCGTCATACCTAAGTTATTTGAGTCCATTATTTGTAAAGTCATATTGTTTAATTGTAAGTCTATAATTTGTGATAGTCAACATGGTTTTGTTAAAAGCAAGTCAACAGTTGCTAACCTCTTTCATTTCAGTTTGTTTTGTTTAGATTCGTTTGAAAAGCGAAAACAAGTTGACTGTGTCTTTACAGACTTCAGTAAGGCCTTTGATAAATTGGGCCATGAAACATTAACTTTCAAACTTAAATCCCAAGGCTTTAACGATAAATTTGTTAGTTGGGTTTCGTACTTATATAATAGATCATACAGCATAGTTTTTAGCAATGAGCGGTCATCATATTTTTATACCAACTCTGGTGTACCACAAGGTAGCCACTTAGGACCTTTACTGTTTATTTTGTACATTGACGACTTACCTTCTATTATAAAACACTCTTCTATTTTAATTTACGCTGATGACATTAAAATTTTCAAACGAATTGACTCATTTGACGAATGTTTACTCCTACAAGATGATCTAAATAGTTTTCGCGAATGGTGTTTTATAAATAAGCTTTTACTAAACATAGAAAAGTGTAAATCAATGCCTGTAGCAAACAAAATGTTTTGACTTTCAATTATCAATCAGACTCTTCTTATTTGACTAAACTCTCTACTTTCTTTAAACTAGGTATTATTCTTGACTTAAAATTAACTTTTACAAATAATTGTGACTTATAAAACGGTTTTCACATGATTTTCGCGACCCTTATATTCTTAAATTTTTTTATAGATCAATTGTAGGGCCAACATTGGAATATGGCTGAATAATATGGGTTCCTTTTTATTCAGTCCATATACACAGAATAGAAGGAGTACAAGGGAGATTCTGCCTCGGTTTTCTCCCATGGTCCAATAGGCTCAAACTTCCACCGTACAATCATAGGCTCACGCTCATAAATCTTCCATCGCTTTCTAAACAAAGAGAGTACATTCAGCTGTGATTTATTATAAAATTAATCATTGGGTCATTCATATCACCATCAATTTTGGAACAATTAAAATTTTTTAGCAGTTCAAGTATTAGAAGACAAGTTCCTTTACGTCCTTTATCAAGGAGATCGAATTATGGTAAAAACAGTCCCCTTAACCAATTGATTTCAGCTTACAACAAGTATTAGTTTTTGGTATATTCCGTAAGCGATGATTTTAAAAGTAAAACATTTAAAGTAAATTTGTTCAATACTTCAGTTTAGGGTTTTTTGTTTGCAAATTGCTTAACGCATTGTAAATCTATAAATCTAAGAATAAATGTTATATTAGTCTTAAGTTCTAACGTTAGTTCGTTTAACTAATTCAATAAATCAAAAAACATCTGGCCTACACTAGATATAAAGCGATCAAGGTACTTGCTATCTCTAAGCAGATCACATATAAGCTCAATAATAGGTGTCTCTCACGTTTCGTAAAGGACTCAAACTGTTTTCATTGAGCTTAGGAGAAGGCCTCTAGATTCATGAGGCATTAAACTGGCGTAAGTGTGTCCTATACTCCATTATCGACAGCCACTTTAACCTAACCTAACCTAGCCCATAAGTCTGGGGTAAACATTTATACTTAGTGTTAGAATTAAGTTCATTGCCTTCTTTTCTAAAATAATTTTCAACCCTGATGCCACCTCCGTAAAATTGTTGATTCGATAAAATGTTTTTTTAAGGTCCTCATAAATCGTCTTCTACGTCTTCGAGACGCTTCATTCATCAGTTTTCTTGTGTCAAGAGCAAGTTGATTACCGTAAAATTATTCATTACCACCCTTTGCATGCCTTATATGTGTGACAAGCTCACATTAAGAACCTCAAATCGACTGGAGTCTCATGTGTCACTATCGCTGCTGAAGCACAACTCAATCTGATGGAGTAGCATAATAAGCATCAGTCTATGTGATATGAGGCTTAAAGAGCTCTGTTGATGAACAAACTCATACATGATAGACCAAAATAAGGCAACAACGGATTTTCAACACCCGTAAGCCATGATGAAGCCAAAAGGAATAGTTAAAGGTATACCGGGGATACGTTTAAGACATCACAAATTATTCACTGTCGCGTACGCCTACAATGGCCATGAAATTTTCTTAATGGACCATGACAGGCTTCATAACTATTTTTTTTCTTGCTTTTATTTGTCAAAGTTTGCATGAGATTTTCATTTGCCTCGATGACAAATTACGTCTTCAAGCGAAGAACATGAGTTTGTTGCACTTTATATCCTCCTCCCACAGAGTGCAATATTGGCACAACAAACGGTATGCAAAGTAGGTGCTTGTGTGCCTGTGCCTAATATTATGCCTGATGTGATGCGCCTCACACGTCACTCCAGACAGCCAGACAAAAGAGAAAACCCACACGTGTTTGGTGGAGGTGGTGAAATTACGGTAATTATTGTGCCTATTTTTGTGTTTTGTTGCACTTAGTTGCTTGTTGGTGTTTTTGATGTGATGATTGTTGGAATATTTCAATGATCATGAATCATGAATGAAACTGCGAAGCTATCCATTGAAGATATTCCAGAGTTTTGCCAAACCTTCAAATTGCAAACTTTGACTGCGAAATTTTTAAAATGTCTTGTAGTGAAATTTAGCAATTTTTCCGTTTTAGAAAAATATGGTAGTTTTTTGTTGTCAAATGTCAAAATATGACAGCTGAAAAGTCTCTTGCGAGGAATTGAAAAATCCTCCAAAACTAATTCTTTTCATGGAAAGTGCTTTCTCCAAATAGTCATTTGGACTCGATTTAAAGGACTGGAGGTCCCCTAGATCCTTGACAAAATTACTTGCACACAGAAATGGTTGAGAATTATAAGTCACTAAAGGACCTTATTCTCAACAGACTGTTGCGTAACCTATTTTATTTATTCTTAAAGTGACAGCTGTCCAAATAACGTTACAAAACTTAAGCTCTTATAATCGTTCCATTTGCTGTGATTCAATATAATGCCACTATTTATAAAAATCGACTCACTTTTCATTGCCATTATGCACGAAGCACGAAAAATTGCCCTTAGTAAAACAAAAATTAAAAAAATCAGTTTCTGTTGCCATGATTAATACCTCTTGTAGAATCAACTAAATTAAATGAAAACTTTTTTTTAAATGTAAGTACACATCCAAAAAAATGATAAGTGTACATCGCCTTATTAGTTTCATCTCATTTGATTCTCAATTTCACAGCCAGAGGACGTCCGCACACTCTACTTAGCAAATTTATTCCACTAAATGACAAATGATGGCGTCGGTGGTTGGCGCGACTTGGCTAACATTTTACGACCGTTAAATAATTAGATTTATGCAGGATTCCATTGGAAAACGAAAAGTCCAATATATACCTATGGATATATGTACCTTCTAGTTACATAATCAACCTAAAGAGCAAAAAGATTTACTCGAACTTCAAGTGGAACCCGAAAACACTAACTTCATCTCTATCTCGCATACATTCACTCTACACACAACTTTAAATGAGATATCCTTAAAAAGGACACTCCTCTGGCTCCTTAAAAGTGTGTGCTCTGTGCTTTACTGCACATTGAGTAGACAAATTAAAATGACCACATCGGAACCCACCATCATGGACCATAGTCAGTGTGTATAGTCATGGTCACATAATAAAAGAAGCCTCCTCCTATAGCTTTATAGCCTATATACGATATACCAAAGGAAAAAAAGGACAAACTCGTGCTATACATCGAATGATCCTGGGTTATGGGCTTGTGAATGGAAGAGGAAGTGCAAGTTGCAGTATGTTGCCACTAATATTCTTATGCTAAAGCTATACAAAGTCGTTGTCGAAGCGAGGGTCGAGTGGAAACAAATCTCTCCACAAAATCGCACAATGGGTGCCAAAAAGTTTTCTTTTACATTCATCCTTTCTTTTTTATGTATGTATCTTCTTTTTTTTGTTGTGCTGTGTGATCCTGGAAGAGTTCATGATTTCGGTAGTTCCGTCCGACGACGAAAGTCCGTCCGTGCGACGATAATATTTGCCAACTAACTACACAAGTTGTATACGTTTGTTCTTCGTTTGGTACCTAGAAGAACTTTCAATTGTACATCCAAAAAAATGAAACGATGTTTGGGCCTTAGTGTAAAAGGATGATGCAGGGGAGCATCAGGACACCCCATCGATAGGTTTTTGTTTCTTTTTTAGGAAATTTTAAATTTCCAGACTTTTTGACAACAATTGAGGGGGTTGTTTTTTTTTATTCTTACTCCTTCATTGGGTTGTTTTAGTGTTGGATTTTTGTTTCCTTTTTTGTTTAATCCTTCCATGGAAGATTTAATTTGGTATCCTTTTATGAGATGATAGTTTGGGCATTTTGGGTGAGTTTAAAGGATATATGACATTTGGATTTGCTGTTACAATGCAATACTCTTTGATTTTATTATTTTTTTTTAAAATAAAAGTTCAACATTATTTTTTTATGGTGAAAGGAAGAATGGCAGAAATGACAATGTTGCCTTCATTTTTTCTCTTTCTATATTTTTACAGACGGACGTTGGAGTTTAGTGTTTGTATTTTGGCACTGGACAGGATGTCATTCGACTATGAGAAAACAATAAAACACACACAATTTGGCTACTTAAGATTCCAATTTAAAAATGTGGGATATGTTCCTGACAAATAAATATGTATATGTTATATACATTATACATATATTCGTATGTACATAATATTGGAATATTGGAGATGGGGGAGGTTCAATGTATTGTTCTGTAGCTTCTTTATGGAGATGACAAACCCCCCTGTGTAGTGTTCTTTTTTGTAAACAAAAATAAAATTTGCCTGTTTACTTTTTTACTCGATTTAAAATTTATCAAAGTAGGTAGTAGATATGGTTTCTTGAAAGTTTGCCAAATACTTTTACAATTCCTCACAGTTCATTCAACATATGTAATGAATTTAAGCATTTGAATTTCAATATTAAGTACAGTTTTATTTGGCAATAAGAAAGTAAATATTGCAACTTTAAGTTACAATTTTTATCCTGAATAAAAAAAAGGAGAGTATGCGACGCGACCCAAAATCATGTGCTAATTATCTTTTATTGTCAAGAAATCAAAACTGGGGTTGGGGACAAAATCCCGAAAACACAAGATCTATAAAAGTCAAAATGTGAAAAACAGAAAATCCCGAAAATGCAGAATCAAGAAATTCGAAAATCCCGAAAATGTATATTTATAAAATGAAAATTTTTGGAAAATATCCATAATTCAGAACAAAGATAATAAGTTTCATTTTCGGTATTTTGGACTTACGGGATTTGGGGTTCTCTGGATTTCGGATTTTTGGGATGTTGGGTTTTCGGGATTTTGGTTTTCAGGGCTGTGCCTGTCTCGCCAAAAAAAAGTTTCAAGTCAGATCTTAATTTGTGTTCAAATACAAATATAAATTTACTGTCAGTTGCTAGTCCATTCCAATTCTGCCCAAGTAATTCTGAATTTTAAAAACTGCGCTACTGGTTTTGCTTATTTTGAAGATTAAGCCGTTCGTCTTAGATGAGGAGGTGTTACAGGAATAGTATTTTTGGATTCAGTAGCTAGGGATGGTGAATTGGTCAATTAAAGTAGTCAATTACATTTTTATTCCGAAAAAAATAGATTTAAAAAATGCTAACGATTGAGGGTATTGTCATTTGTTCGATATTCTGTCTATCTCATACGATGCCGATTAAAGTTCTTCGAAGAGTTGGCCAAAGATGAATCGAGATTCCAACAGTTCCTTACTGCTGATTTTCAACAAGCCGACAGCATCTTCAAGAAGTGCTAAGGACCGTAGAATGTCCATTACAATTTACGACTTCGTTTCAGGTAAAAATTAATTAAAAAAGAGGTTTTTATGCGACCCACACTGATAACTGCCCTTCGCGTCTGTCCATTTGTCTTAATTAAAAGTTTATATGTTTTCTTGTTGGGCTAAAAAAGTTTTCAATTGAATTATTCTTAATCGTTTTTAAATTACCAACAATATTTTTCATATAAAGAAATAGTTTAGTTTGAAAATCTAATTTTGTTAAATAGATTTTTAGTCGAAAACAATTTTTTACCAATTTTAGTAGCATTTCTTAAATTTTTACAAATTGGATGAATGAAATTAATTATTAATTAATTATCAGGAACCGAACATCAATTTTTACAAAATTTGTGTACTATATTTTGTAGATTGTATTTTTTTTTTATGAAAAAACCGACTGTTGGATTTTTATAAAAAAAAAACTACTGAATATCAAAAACAATGTTTTTTTAAATAAAAAAGTTTGAAGACGACATTTTTAATTTTTGAAAAGTGCATTTTCACCAAGTATTTAGTATTGTATTTTTTTAGTCTATATTTTTTATAAAAAAACTATCAATTAGATTTTTCTCAAAATTTTACTGAACATTGAATTTTTTTTTTGTTTAAGTAAAAATTAGTTGGAAATCATAATCCCAAATTTTTGAATAGATATTTGAGTCGAAATTCAATTTTTACCATCTTTTCTAAATTTTCTTTTAAGTTTTTATTTTTTTTAGAAAACTGTTAATTCGATTTTTCTCATAATTGTACCGAATTTCGAAAACAATATTTTTTTATTCGATTGGAGCATTGCTCAACATAATCGGCGGAAAATAATCAAGATCTAGACTCTTTCAAGATATAACTACACATTTTGATTTTTTTGGGTTCAAAATAAGACCATTTAATTGGGACCAATTTAAAATTTTTGTCAAGTTCTTCATTGAAACTGAAAGCTCCATGTTCAATGAGTCTAAGTGGGCAGCTTAGGTACAGCTGAACGTCATCAGCATACATTTGACAAGAACAATTATCAACCAAGGATGGAAATTCATTGACGTGAACAGAGAACAATAGAGGACCCAATATGGACCCCTGAGGAACACCAGAAGCAAGCGGCAAAAAATTAGACAAGGTATCACCAACTTGAACTGCTTGTGTTCTATTAGTTAAATAAGAATAAATAAGCTGCGCAGCATATGGTAAAAAATCAAACTTCTGGATAAGCTTTTTACATAAATTGAGATGGTTAACTGTGTCGAAAGCCTTTGAGAAATCAAGCAGAACCAAAAATGTTACCTCATCCTTATCCAACGCTTGCCTTATGTCTTCAGTGACGTTCAAAAGTGCTGTGATGCAACTGTGCTTTTAACGAAAACCAGACTGTTTAGGTGTAAGCATAGAACTCGCCGTAAGATAAATATTGATTTGTTTCTGCAAAATTTTTTCAAAGACTTTCGACAAGTAGGAAAGGACTGAGATAGGCCTGAATTCAACGCCTTTTGCGTTTTTTGGGAGTGGTATGATTTTGGCTACCTTCCACAGGTCAGGATACACTCCCGACATTAAAATCGTATTGAAAGCGAACGTAAGATATGGCAACACTTCTTGACTTTAAAATACCAATGTTGCGTAAGTTCTTCCACAATTGTCGCCGTTCAATGAAATACTAAGCTGATGAGAGAAAGTTTGTGATTTGACTAATCGTATTTCAGCAGTTCGGACACAGCCCTACTGAACCGAAGGAACTCTGCTCCGTCTTGTGGTATGACAACCCGATTGTACAGGAGTCGCCTATCCACGGTTCGTCGTTAGACGTGGTAGATTAGCGGAACTGCCAATCTATCCTGTATCAGACGGCATCTCTCTAAAAAGAGGAATGCCTCTGGTGGAAAGAAGCCGCTCAAGCGTGCACTCTCAAAATACTCGTCCTTCGGATAAAACGCCCCGAGAATTAAATTGTTGGTTGAAGACATAGACCTCGAACGAGTTTCATCACGAAATTGTCAATTTCTTGATTCGAACCCCGTTGTATAGGATCTCGTTGGAATAGGAATGCACGTAAGAAGATTCGACTTTTCGATATAAGCCGGTACAGCGTCGTAAACACTGCCGTTCGAACACCCGAAACTTCTAGATGTGGGAAGGGGCAACATTAAACCACACAGGACAACCATAAACGATCATTGGCCGTATGAGGGCCATGTAGCAAATTACCTTCACTCTGGGGTCAAGCCGATTGCTAAAAAACAACCGTTTCGTCAGAGCGAAGGCTCCTTTGGCCCTGGTCAGAGCAGCATTTATATGTCTGTCGAAATATAAATACTGATCTAACCAGATACCGAGGTACTTCACTACACTTTTGCTCGCTAATCGCTGCCAGTGAAGATCTTCGCTGACCATCTTGCCCCAATTCTTGCACGTATCCCTCGTGGCCCTAGCCAAACGAAGTCCAAAACAGAATTGTCTCCGACTTCTGGACATTTATTTTCAGTTTCCAGTCGTCGCAATATCGCTGAAGCTTGTTGAAATCACGCTGCAAGAGAATTCTCATAGCCTCAACCTTTCAGGCCGTTCTGTACGCAATTAGATCGTCGGCGTACGCAATTGCCTTTGTAAGACTACCTATCAGATCGCTGGTATAAATGATGAAGAGAATCGGCGAATTCACGGCTCCCTGTTGAAGACCATTTTTGATTGAGAATGTTGTGGTAGAAGTTACATTGCCACTTTTGATAACAAACTCTCTACCGTTAAGCATATCATAAAGTATATACAACAATGGCTTCCTTATGCCAAGCCTGATCAGTTTTAGGTAAAGACCCTCTAACCATACGGTGTCAAAGGCCTTTTCCAAATCAACCAAAACAGCACCTGTGCATTTTTATTCCATTGGATATCAGCACTAAACTCAAATTCCGGAATTGTTTTGTTGTCCGCAGCCCAATTAGTCGGAGCCCTATTTATGATCTTCTCGAAAACTTTGCCGATGCTCGAAAGAAGATTTATCGACCAAAGATGTTATGGGTTGGAGTTGTCCTTTCCCCTTTTCGGGAGATGTACAACGTTGGATATACCATCGACATCTGCTGACTTTTTGTTATTATTGAATAGAAAATGAGCTGATATTAAACCTTCGTCACTAATAAGAGAACAGTCCAACGCACTAACCATCACGCCACAGATACTACACTTCGTTTCAGATACGGATGAAAATAAAAAATATATGTCTGGTTTTAGAAATTTAAAGTGAATATTTAAAAGTTCATTTAAATTAACATTAGCCATAGCATAATATAAATAAGAGAGGTTCATTTCGATACCAACCAATTTGGAGGAGTAACATTTATTGTTTAGTTAGTTAACGATATATTAACCTTCGATCGATTTATTAAATTCGACCATTTTACAGAATTGTCTCATATGTTTTTATAAAACAGTTTATTGCCCTCTTATAGTTTTGTTAATGATTGCCCAGACAAAGATATTATTTCGACAATTATCACAGTAAAATGAAAGATTGGATAAAAACATAAACAATTGTCTTAACTTCATAATTTGTTAAGGAAAATATTTTTTTTTTCGAAATAGATGATATCATGTTTAGAGTGAGCTAAATTTTTAAATTTTCGAAGAACTAAGGTTATCTTTTTAGTGAACATCTATGCCCTCTTAATTTTGCATGATTATATTTATGTGCTTAAACTTATTTACAAATTCGTAAACTACATATTTTGATATAGAATTTAATTCTCTACAAAGAGTTTCTCCAATTAATTTTCCACATTGTGCTTAGTTTTTAAACTGCGCACCAAAACCATTTTATTTATCGTCTGAATCACAATTATTTTCAGTGCATGATATACCTATACACAAAATCGTTAACATCCATCAAAAGAATTTACAAATTCCTTCTAAATTATGTATGTTAATAAATTAAAAGCAATAAAAATAACTTTGAACAAAAAGCCTCTTATCATAGTTTTAAGATTTTTATGCTCAGACAAAGCAAAAACAAACAACAACCCACGCACAGTGGGTGACAATTAGTTGCCTACCGTATAAGTTTCCCGAGATGATCACTTTCCTGTAACTCTGACCACACCATATTGCAATATCACATGACTATCATCACGATCAACACATCATGACCATCTTTCATCAGTCCCAGTGTCCCGATCTCCACCAGACTAACAGAGAAAGAGTTTCAACTCAACAAGACGAAAAACCCATAAAAGTTGCCCCTTTCGCTTCGTTCAGGCGGGGGAGATATATTCTTATAGCTTTGCCTAGAAGGGACTTGAGAAATGCGACACAATTAACACAAATGCTTTATAGAGATCCTTTTTCCCTCGAAGATGCTTATCTTCGTCTCATCTTGAGTACCTTACCTATATGGAGGAGGAATACAAAAGTGTAGTTATGGAAAGACCTCCATATCACCTGCTATGACCGCTCCCGCACCCTCAGCCGTCCCGCCATATCGTCGTCATCATCATCATCATCGTCATCTACGACTGAGTCATGTTCTTGTCATCTGAAAGGAAAGAAGATTCAATGCGCTATACGCGCCCAAAGGGTTCAGTTGGGAATCTCATAAAAATTTGTTAAAATTCACTCGACAACATATTCCCGAGAAAAGGGAATCTCCTGCGAAGCCGAAACGCTTCCAATCCAAGTCAAGAGAACCCAACCGCAGAAACACTAACCCAACATATTGCTCCAGCGCATGTGACAGCAACAACAGCAGCAGACGACCAACGACGGTGGCGACAGTATCAGCAAGATAGCAGCCACCAGTCGTTGTCGCGCACTGACTTCTCGGCAATATAGCGCGGCAGCCCAAACCAGCAGCGGCGCTACATGGTCATGTATTCTCGAAATGAGTTATAAATTTTATCCGATGATGGGACTTATGATATCTTCTTACATGTTCCTCCAAATGGTTGCTATGGTGGTGATGGCGAACTTGTACTCAACTGACTGACCAGTTTCTGATACTTTACTTCTGAGGAGGTTACTGTTGCACGGATGTTGGGCTGTTTCCAGAAAGAATTATCGCCATCGGGCTTCATACCAAAGCTGGACGACCAACAACGACGGCGATGACGACAACAGCGGCGGTAAGGAGACGACGACGCACGGTATCCGGTTCGCTTTTCAAATATTTTTTTATTATAATTGCTCCCACGACTTTCTCAGAATTGGAATGGACCTGTAGGACAGACTGAAAACCTCAGAGCTCAAACAAACGCAACGCAACGCAAATGAACATGTGCACACGTATAAATCTTGTTCTCTGGCACTCTCTTTTCTCCGAAGATCACATACCTATAGCTTTTGTCTATATAGCCTGACCAGACCATCCAATCCAACGAAAGACAACAACAACAACGACAACGAGGTACGAGGACCTAAATTTGTCCCCCAAAAGCAAAAACACAAAAATTAGAGACAACTACAGCTTTTGATTAATTGACGACATTTAATTACGGCGACGTAACATTTATGTTGTCGCTTTATCTGAGCCAATTTATCTCAGTGCGGGGCTGATGGTGGATTCTTTTCTCTTTTCTGATGTTTTTGGTATTATAGTGAAGTTGGAAATAAATATATTTACATTGTACATACTTAAGTATATATTTTCTGCTTTGTTTTGTGATTGTTTTTTTTATAAGTAGTTATTTTGGAGATAGGGAATCTGTGCAAAAGGGATTATCGCAGAATGATAATGCGTTCAAGTTGACAGGATAACGCGCCAGTGAAATATACTTACGTTTGGTCCGAAGTATGTGTGAGTCTTGAACTGAAATTCTTAAATGCTTTAAATCCTGAAAAATTCTTGCTAATAGTGATTTAAATGCGTTTTCTTAGAAGTGAAACTATAAATTTGGCAGCACTTATTAACTTTCCATAGGAAGTTATAGTAATGGATGCGGTCTAAAACATTGAACATTTTGACATTTCTCGACGTTTCAGGGTCTATAGGGATTTTTAGAGAGATGTCTAGGCGTGTGCACGTCCGTACGTAGGCGGCGTTTTTTCGTCGTCCATAGCTCAAGAACCAGAAGAGATATCGACTTGAAATACATTTTGTTATACAGATAATAAGGCAGAAAGGTGCAGAAAGTGCTCTCAAGAAAATTGAGTGGCGAACTTAAAACGCTAGAGACTTGAATTAAAATTTATATGATACATTGTAACGTGATACCAAAGAAATATTTTTTTGAAAAAAAAAATCCAATTGAGGGTTTTTTTATAAATCAAAAAAAAAATTAAAAAAAAAAATTGTCAACTCGAAAATTTTACGAATACAAAATGATTTTATCTCTAAATGGTAGACATGTGGATTCAAGAGGACACATAAGCGTCCACAGGTTTTTTTCAAAACCAACCTCTATCTATCAACTCCTACTCTCACCTCCCCGTGGTGAACATCGGGTGCCTAGTACCTAGGAAAGTTGTTGGGGGCAGCAAACGAGAGAGGCACCTCTCCTTATCCAGACGGCAGCAGAGGAATTCCCGAGATGGAATCAACGGTGGCGTCTACAGTTCCAGTTAGGTTGAACTACTTAGTGAACACCTTATAGGGCTTCTTTGACATATTCGAAGCCCAGGCCTGTAAGGAGCGGTTTATCCGGCTCCCCTTCCTTGGAGTTATACTAAGGATCTGGCCCTCCAGGTTGGGGGTTGTGCGTCGGGGTGACTTCCTGGCCACGTAAAAGCTTTCATAGTTGCGAAGCACCAACAAGCCTCGGATACGGACGGATTTACTGTTGACAACCAACGCAAACAAATAAAGGACAACGAACTTCGCGTATGCACGTGTAATGTTAGGTTCCTTAACAGACCAAGTGCGGCCGAAGAATAAGCGGAGGCCCTAGACCGCTATAAAGCAGATATCACCGCCATCCAGGAAATACGATGGGATGGGCCGGGCGAAAAGAGGATGAAAAACTGCGATATTTACTATGGTGACTGCTACCACGAATGCGGATGCGGCTTCGTCATTGGAGCCAGTCTTAGGCAAGAAGTCCTGAGCTATAGGTGCATCAATGGGCGCCTGATGACCATGCGCATCAAAGCTAAATTCAGCAACATTAGCCTCATATGTGCGCACGTCCCCACAGAAAAGAAAGACGACAACACCAATGATATGTTCTTTGAGCTCCTAGACAAAACATATGAGCAGTGCCCTAGCTACGATATTAAAATAGTCCTGGGCAATTTTAATGCTAGGAAGGGAAGAAATTTTTGGAATAATCGGGAAGAACAGGCTGCACGACAACAGTTCCGACAACGGATTCAGGCTCATAGATTTTGCTGCGGGGCGAAACGTCATGGTAGCCAGTACGCGTTTTCCACACCTCAACATCAACCAGACTGACTATATTGCGATCGACGCCAGACACACTTCCAGCATTATGGATGTACGAACTTTCCGAGAAGCTAACATCGACTCGGACCACTACCTCGTTGTAGTCAAGGTAGCACTTCGGATTTCCAGACCCAAGGCAAAACAGGAAGGTGCTGGGAGAAGGTACAACGTCGAACGGCTACAATCGCCAGAGATCACCAAATCCTTTTCCGACCGAGTTACCAGTAACCTCTCTCGAAGTTCTTTGCCGCCAACACAATGTATCGAAAACCAGTGGCAACATTGCCAAGATGCAATCAGAGAAGCAGCTTATGACGTGCTGAGTTTCAAACAGCCACCAACAAGGAAAACCTGGTTTGATGAGGAATGTCGGCAGGCAAATGCAGCCAAACAACAGGCATGCAAAGCGGCGCTGCATAAAAGGACAAGAGCTGCTCATGAGCTCTATGAGCAGAAGAGGCAAGAGAAACGCCGAAGGAAAATGAGTGGGCATGAGAAGCGTGCGGTCGAAGATGTTGGGAGTTTTAAAAGCAGGAATGAAGTTCGAAAGTTTTATGAACAGGTGAAACGAAATTCACAGGTACATAAACCTAGAACCGAAGACTAAAGTG
Organism: Eupeodes corollae; assembly: GCF_945859685.1. NCBI lineage: Eukaryota > Metazoa > Arthropoda > Insecta > Diptera > Syrphidae > Eupeodes > Eupeodes corollae. Next base: position 119,854,322 of record NC_079148.1, read on the forward strand.
GAAACATCATAGTGGTACCGCAGTCAATGCTGAGGATATGGAAGGACCACTTCTGCAGACTGTATAACGGTGACGACGAACTGAATTCCGCTGTCAGGCAGGATGATGATCCATTCAACATAGACCACGAAAGCCAACAATCCCGTCCTCCCGACTTAGACGAAGTAAAGATTGCCATATCTAAGCTGAAGTCTAATAAGGCCGCTTGAGTGGATGGCTTGAATGCCGAGGTCTTTAAAGCAGCTGGAGATAAGTTGGAGCATGTACCAACTTATCTGTAAGACATGATCGAAAGAAAGCATGAACGATGAATGGTAACCTCAGTATTGTTTGCCCGATCCTGAAAAGAACTGCACCAACTATAGAGGAAACAGTCTACTTAACATCGCCTATAAAATCTTCTCTGCCGTAATATGTGAACGTTTAAAGCCCATCGTCAACAACCTGATAAGTCCTTATCAGTATGGTCTTAGACCAGGAAAGTCCACAGTTGATCAAATATTCATATTACGGCAGATCGACACACACCATCTTTTCATCGATTTCAAGGCCGCATATGACAGCATCTACAGGGGTGAGCTGCATAGAGCGATGTCTAGTTTTGGCATCCCTGCCAAACAAGTCCGTTTGTGCAGGATGACCATGGAGAATTCACGCTGCTCCATAAAGGTTGGAAACAACTTAACAGAACCTTTCGATGTCAAAAAAGGTTTTATACAACTTGATGCGCTGTCATCAGATTTTTTTAACATCGTACTTGAAAGAATGGTGCAGAGCTTACACGTCAACACTAGAGGCACTATTTTTCGAAAGTCTGTCCAATTACTGGCATATGCTGATGACATTGACATAATCCGAAGAACTCAGAGTGATGTCAATGGGGCTTTTGTGAGTATTGAGGCAGAGGCGGCAAAAATGGGTTTAACGGTTAATGAGGGCAAAACAAAGTACATGCTGTCGTCTAGGAAGGACCTACAACACCGACGTTTTGGTCAAACGTCACAATCGACAGACGTAACTTTGAGGTAGTCAAGGACTTCGTATACTTTGGCTCCGCTGTAAACAAGGAAAACAACACCAGCGCTGAGATCAAACGCAGAATAACTCTGTATAAGACCCTTATCATCCCCGTCCTGCTATACTGTGCAGAAGCATGGACTATGACAAAAGCGGATGAAAGCACCTTGGGTCGTTTCGAGAGAAAAGTTCTTCGTGTGATCTACGTTCCCGTATGCTTCGAAGGGGAGTGGAGGAGAAGATGGAACGACGAGCTGTACGGTCTGTACAGCGACGTGGACTTAGCCAGAATAGTAAAAGTCCAAAGAGTTAGATGGCTGGGTCACGTAGAGCGCATGGAAACCAATGCTCCGGACGGGAAAGTCTTCGAATCCGCACCCACAGGACAGCGCAGTAGAGGAAGACCCCAAATCAGGTGGCGGGCACAAGTGGAAGGTGACCTCACCCAACTTGGAGCGCGAAACTGGAGACATCTAGCTTGGGACCGAGCTAGATGGAGAAGTTTGTTGGGTGAGGCCCTAGTTCACACAGGACTAAAGCGCCACCTTAAGTAAGTAAGTAAGTTTATCTCTAAAACTAAGATTTTGAGAAAAGTCGAATTGACAGTTTTCTTACAAAAAATAAAAACTTAAAAGATAATTTAACAAGAGTTGGTAAAAATTGATTTTCGACTCAAATATCTTTTCAAAACTATAGAACATGGACTTTAAACTACTTTTATTTTTTAAAAAATATTGTTGTCAATATTCAGTAAAATTTTGGGAAAAATCAAATTAACAGGTTTTGTACAAAAAATAAAAACCTAAGATAAAAAATGGTAATATTTGGTAAAAATTTACTTTCGACTCAAATAGCTTTTCAAAAATTTAAAATACTGTCTTCAAATCCAATTGTCCGTTTTTTCATAAACAAAAAAAAATCTACAAAAAATAGTACGCAAATTTGGTAAATATTGATGTTCGGTTCCTGATAATTAATTAATAATTAATTTCATTCATCCAATTTGTAAAAATTTAAGAAATGCTACTTAAATAAGTAAAGATTCGTTTTCGACTAAAAAACTATTTAACAAAACTAGATTTTCATACTAAACTATTTCTTTATATGAAAAATATTGTTGGTAATTTTAAAATTTGTAAGAATAATTCAACTGACGGCTTTTTTAACACAACTTGAAAACCTACAAACTTTTAAGCAAGACTATTCGACAGACGGGATGGGAAGTTATCAGTGTGGGTCGCATCCCAGGTTAGGCAGTTCATTCACAACGAAGAAGCGTCAAGTGAAAATGCTAATAGGCAATATTATTTCCAGATATGTTCAGTTTTTAGTGACAGTTTACAGTGATACCCGAAATGTCAGTATTTGACTGTTTTGTAGTTTAATTATTGCTGTTACTTTTTTTGTTGTTAGACAATTCATTCACCGGGCGTGATGGTTAGTTCGTTGGACTGTCATGCGGGATTGCACCACGTAAAGATTTTTTCACAGCTACTGTCTCTTGCGAGGAATTGACAGACTCTCGAAAGTCAATTTTGTAATGAATAAATTGGATTGCATAACAGCCCGCTGAGAACTAGGGCCTAGTGACTTATACAGCTCTTAACCCTTCCTGTGTGCGAGTACTTTTGTTAGGGATGGAGGGGAACTACAATTTTAAGCCAAATCCGAACGGCAAATTTGAGAAAGCACTTGTCATGACAAGAAGCAGTTTTGGAGGATTTGTCAATTCCTCTCCATAGTCATTGCCATGAAAAAACTTTAAATGGCAAGGGCAGGGATCGAACCCAAGACCTCTGGCATGACAGTCCAACGAATTAACTATCGTGCCACGCGTACTACTGTAATGAAGAATGATGGTTTCTCAAAAAATCTGTTCGGATTCGCCAAAAACTAGTGACTACGGATCCCAATTAAGCAACAAATCAAATATTTGCTAATAAAAAAAATAAACAAGTTTTGAATTTACAATATAATTTTTAATTTTCGAAGAATTAAAACATGTATATTGTATAACTCTTGGTTTTCAAATGTGAGAACACTTCTACTACTCATTTAAGGTACAAGGCTGTTCTCACCTAAAACTAACTATTAAAACATTTGTAAGAATATTCAATTTTCTGTTCTGTGTAAAACAACCTAAACTATTAAGTTGATATTGATTTGGAAAACCTTATAGAACTCATAATGCCCTTAATTGACTTAAAATATCCACAAAATTTCAAATCAATTCCATATCCGATGTACCAAGAGATACTTTCTAAAGTGAATCGAATATGCTTAACAAATCGTTTCTTGGACATTTTAATATTCAATCCACACCACATTGCATATTTGCACACAACCTTCCCTATTTAGCATCCTGATGGTTGGCCTCTTTGTGGCATGGCACCTATTTACTGAAGCTGCCAACAGTTTCCACCACAATTTGTCTCCTTATATTTGGAATATGAAAACGACCGACCGACCTAACCAACCTTAGAGATCCAGAATGGGGACAGGATCAGAACCATTTGACATTGTGTGTTTTGAGGTGGTTAAAATTCATGTGCAGTAAATTTGCAAAATACCTCGCTTCCAACCTCATAACTAACACACCCGCCCATAAGCTAAAAAATTCCAGTACTGACATTGCCCAACATCACCCAGGCCAAACTTTAACCGCATAAGCTCTATATACCACCAACATCATCACATCACCATATAATCCGTTCAACTGCAACAACTCTAGCCTAAGAAAATATACACATCTTCCCGGTCTGTCGGTCGGTCGGTCTTGGTGAAAGCTAAAGGATTGCCTTAAAAACGAAACATCTTATTGCAAGAATTGCTCCCAATGGGGGAGTCCCAATGGCACAGCCATCTGCAGCGCTTAAAGTTAAAATGCACAACGATGCCAGGACCATGGAGCCTCTGAGTTATTCATAGATTTTCGTGATACAACAACTACGACTAAGTACTAAAAAGCTCTACCCTGGGGCTGGCGCATTTCTGGGAAAGTTGGGTTAAGCGATTTCTGCCAGAAGATATGTGTAGTGCTGCATTGCACCCGCATGCTGCAGTTACATGTACAAAAAAACATTTAACTATAAGAACTATCAAGAAGGAGGGCGATCCTGAGGCAGGACACTCAGTCACATAGAATCAGCATATTTGTCGCTTCGTTTTGCGCGCATTGGGGGTGGCATTTTGGAATCCTTTATAGTTTTTATATTTCTTTTCTTTTTTGCGTTTGTTTTAGCCAAATGGACTCTGACTCTCGCACTGGTGTCCGATGAAGTTGGAAATGTAACTTCTGTTATTTTGGTGGAGTTTTACTTCTTAAGTTTGCTGCATACTTCAAAAAAGGTTAAAAAGCATTTTATATTTTACTAAACTTTCCATTTCTGTATATAGCCTTTATATGCCTTAAAATAAGTTTAGGTTTAAGTTTAAGTTTAAGTTTAAGTTTAAGTTTAAGTTTAAGTTTAAGTTTAAGTTTAAGTTTAAGTTTAAGTTTAAGTTTAAGTTTAAGTTTAAGTTTAAGTTTAAGTTTAAGTTTAAGTTTAAGTTTAAGTTTAAGTTTAAGTTTAAGTTTAAGTTTAAGTTTAAGTTTAAGTTTAAGTTTAAGTTTAAGTTTAAGTTTAAGTTTAAGTTTAAGTTTAAGTTTAAGTTTAAGTTTAAGTTTAAGTTTAAGTTTAAGTTTAAGTTTAAGTTTAAGTTTAAGTTTAAGTTTAAGTTTAAGTTTAAGTTTAAGTTTAAGTTTAAGTTTAAGTTTAAGTTTAAGTTTAAGTTTAAGTTTAAGTTTAAGTTTAAGTTTAAGTTTAAGTTTAAGTTTAAGTTTAAGTTTAAGTTTAAGTTTAAGTTTAAGTTTAAGTTTAAGTTTAAGTTTAAGTTTAAGTTTAAGTTTAAGTTTAAGTTTAAGTTTAAGTTTAAGTTTAAGTTTAAGTTTAAGTTTAAGTTTAAGTTTAAGTTTAAGTTTAAGTTTAAGTTTAAGTTTAAGTTTAAGTTTAAGTTTAAGTTTAAGTTTAAGTTTAAGTTTAAGTTTAAGTTTAAGTTTAAGTTTAAGTTTAAGTTTAAGTTTTAAAACTAAGTCGATACCGGCGATTTCAAGTCTTAAAATATTGCGCTAAATATTAAAATTCACTTGAATAGTGTAAGTCTTTTTTATTTCATCCTATTTTTGTTGGCAATATTGTTTGGTTAGAGTTTCATGCGAACAAATTAAATCTACTTCGTGTTCAGAAGAGATTCCACATAAAACAGGCAAGCAAGTAAAAAATCTTACCATATCCTTACATCCTATAGAAAACATACCTATACACAACACACTGAATATTCCGGCAGGACAAGAAAAAAAATAATATGCACAAGAATGTGTCGTTCTCGTAAAACGTGTTGTAAGCTATTTCAACCATAAATGGATGTGGGAATGACTTATATTCCCTGCAATTGCCAAGTAAGACAGAATATTCCCACACCTCCTTCCGTCTTTTTCCTGTTCAAATCATCCCAGTCATCCAGGAGGTTAGCTAGCCAGCCAGCCAGCTAGCTTGGAACAGGGCTACAAAAATATAGGTACAGGTTTTAGATTTATATACTCGTATTGTATAGACTCGTAGAGTTTATGCAATATTTGCCAAAGCAATCCCAGTGTATCCTTATTTTCGTATTCACAAAAGGGTATTTGCTAGAATAAAATTGATTTATATTGAAGCACGTATCCTTAACTCCATGGCACACCAAATCCCCCGCTGAATTTGTATAGAAGACATATTCAACTTATTCTCATGGTGATTTGTCCTTGGGTCTAAGCTTTTTTTATTTTACTTTTTTGAAATCCTTCTTAAAGAAATTGTAATCCTTGTGGAGTTCATAGTATATCTAGGAATGAAGACATATACTGGCAGTCAATGTTTGAGAAAAGAAGGAGGAAATGAAGATGACAAGTGACTTTTATGTAGGAAAGAAAATATTTTAACATGAATACAAAAAAGGTAGGTATTTTTTTAGGTTGAACTTTAATCGAATATTTCAAAATGGAAAGACCGCTCAGTTCACAATAGAAATAAGTCTATTATACGTTTTATAGATAGGGATTTTATGAATCATGATGAAATATTATTTGGCTGTTATATATTATCAAACGATTGTTTCTAAAACTGAGCAATATTTGACAGTGCTCGTAATGGTTAATATAATTACACACAATCTTGTTGTAAAGAAATTTGCACTTTTTTCAATTATTCAGTGCTGATTGTAGAAAAAACACTTCAAATCAGAAGATAGTCGGTAGATGCTTCGGAAAGTTCAAAAGCTGACAAGAACCGTTCCAATAAACCCCTTTTACGAATATGATTTCTATCCCTAGATAGTTCTCCGTGAGAGAAGTTCATCTGTAAGATAAAATGTAAGATGCCAAACTGTCACTTATAGAAGTTTCGCTATAATGTTTTTATTTTTAGAATCTCAATCACGCTCCTTGTTAGAACTTTCAACACGAAAACAGCACAAAATTTATTAGTTTCAAAATATATAATAAATAAATATAACATAATGCTCAGTGGTCTTAGGGCAAAACGTCATGGTAGCCAGTACGCATATTCCACACCTCATCATCCACAAAGGAACTTGGAGTTCTCCAGATCAATCTGCCGTCAATCAGATTGATCATATTGCGATGGAGGCGAGGCACGTTTCCAACATCATGGATGTACGAACTTTCCGAGGAGCTAACATCGACACGGACCACTATCTCGTTGTAGCCAAGGTAGCAGTTCGCGTTTCCAGACCCAAGGCAAAATAGGAAGATGCTGGCAGAAAGTACAACGTCGACCGGCTACAATCGCAAGATATAGCCAAATCATTCTCCGACCGAGTTACATGTAACCTTTCTCAAAGTTCTTTGCCGCCAACACAATGTATCAAAAACCAGTGGCAACTTTGCCAAGTTGAAATCAGAAAAGTCGCCTCTGACGAACTGGGTTTCAAGGCAGCTACCAACAAGGAACCCCTGGTTTTATGAGGAATGTCGGCAGGCAAATGCAGCCAAACAACAGGCACGCAAAGTGACGTTGCATAGAAGAACGATAGCTGCTCATGAGCTCTATGAGCAGAAGAGGTGAGAGCAAAACCGATTTCTCAGAAGGAAAAAGAGAGAGTATGAGAAGCGTGCGCTCGAGGATGTTGAGAGGTTCAAGAGCAGGAATGAAGTTCGAAAGTTTTATAAACAGGTGAAACAAAATTCACAGGTAAATGAACCGAAAGCTGCAAAGCCGAAAGTGGAAACATCATATGGAGGGACCAGTTCTGCAGACTGTCTAACGGCGGAGACGAACCGAATTCCGCTGTCAGGCAGAATGATTCATTCAACATAGACGACGAAAGCCAACAATCTCGTCCTCCCGACTTAGACGAAGTAAAGATTGCCATATTTAAGCTGAAGTCTAATAAAGCTGCTGGAGCAGATGACTTGAAAACCGAGCTTTTCATAAAGCATTTGGTTAGGAGCATGCACCAACTTATCTGTTAGATATGGTCGGAAGAAAGTATGCCCGAAGAATGGAACCTCATTATTGAGACCCTATAAACTGCACCAAATATAGAGGAATCAGTCTACTTAACATCGGTTACAAAATCTTCTCTGCCATAATGTCTGAATGTTTTAAGCCCATCGTCAACAACCTGATAGGTCGTTATCAGTGTGGTTTTATACCAGGAAAGTCCACAGTCGATTCAAAAAACCCAAGAACATCAAATCAACACCCACCATCTTTTCATCGATTTCATCCCAGCCAAACTCGTTCGGTTGTGCAGGATGACCATGTCTCCATGGCATCATGCTCCATAAAGGTGTGAAACAACTTAACAGAACCTTTTGATGTCAAAAAAGGTTTTAGACAAGGTGATGCGCGATATTTTTAAAATCGTACTTGATAGAATAGTGCAAAGCTCCCACCTCTACACTAGAGGCACTATCTTTCAAAAGTCCGTCCAATTACTAGCATATGATATAATCGGAAGAACTCAGTGTGATGTTAATGGGGCTTTTGTGGGTATTGAGGCAGAGGCGGCAAAAATGGGTTCAACGGTTAATGAGGGCAAGACAAAGTACAAGAAAAGACTTACAACACCGACACCGTTGTCGGTCATAACGTCACCATCGGTAGACGTAAGTTTGAGGTAGGTGAGGACTTCGTCTACCTAGGCTCCAATATATGAATGTAGAAAACAATACCAGTGCTAAGATCAAATGAAGAATAGCTCTTGCTAACCGCTGTTTCTTTGGGCTAGAAAGCAATTGAGTAGAAAAGTCCTCTCTCGAGGGACCAAAGTTTCGCTACATGAAACCCTTATCATCCCCGTCCTGCTATACGGCACAGAAGCATGAGCTATGACAAAAGCGGATGAAAGCACCTTGGGTCGTTTCGAGAGAAAAGTTTTTCGTGTGATCTACGGTCCCGTATGCATCGAAGTGGTGTGGAGGAGAAGATGGAACGACGAGTTGTAAGGGCTGTACAGCAACGTAGACTTAGCAAGAAGGGTAAAAGTCCAACGACTAAGATGGCTGGGTCACGTGAAACATATGGAAGTCAAGTGGATTTGCGTTCAGATTTGTATCTCATTAGGTCGGTCATTTTATTTTTAGCTCGTGTAGAGATCAAACTAAACTATTACAAGTCTGTTCCCAACCTTGTCCAAAACTGGCAGTTGTCAATTATTGACAACAGTTATTGCCGAAATGCTGTTCCACGCTTCAAACATTTGTTAGTTTTGGGCAAAAGTGTTCTCTCACGAGATGGTAAAATAATTTCCCCTAACTGACAAATTCGGCCCAAGACATTTGTTTTGTAGAATTTATTGATTTGCCAATTGCAGTTCGTTCGGTTTGCTCCACATTTTTAGGCTGGCAAACCATTTTTGCCAAGAAACTGTCCATACTTTTTTTGGCAGTTTTCATCTTTCTCAGACTCTCCCCACTGTTCAAAAACCCATCAAAACAGCCCAAAAATGTCGGGAACCAACCTAATATGAAAGGTATTAACAAATGTTTAAAATGGATGTGTTTTTTGGTTGCACAGCACATTTAGGCCTACCGTAAATAAAAGTTTCTATGAAATGTTCATGGAAGTTTGTTTTTGGCAACTCCGAGCAACTTTGAGTTCAAATTACAGAAAAATTGAATTGACAGTTTTTTTTTATAAATTAATAACTTAAAAGAAATTTTAACATAAGTTGGTAAAAATTGACTTTCGGCACAAATATCGTTTCAAAAATTTGAGATAATGGCTTAAAAGTAATTTTCACTTATAAGAAATATTGTTTGCAATATTCATAAATTTTGAGAAAATCGAATTGATTTGAATTTCGACTCATATATCTTTTCGAAACTTTGAGACATTAGCTTTGAACTACTTTTATCTTTTAAAAAATATTGTTGTCAACATTCAGTAAAATTTTGAGAAAATCTAATTGACAGTTTTCCTACAAAAAATAAAAAACTTAAAAAAAAAACAATACTATAACTTGGTAAAAATTTACTTTTGACTCAAATAGCTTTCTAAAAATTAAAAATATTGTCTTCAAACTTTTTTATTTCACAGAAAATATTGTTTTCGATATTCAGTAGTTTTTATTATAAAAATCCAACAATTCGTTTTTTTTTTTATAAAAAAAATTAAATTTACAAAAAATAGTACGCAAATTTTGTAAAAATTGATGTTCGGTTTTTGATATCTCTCAAATTAATTTCATTCATCCAATTTGTACAAATTTAAGAAATGCTACTTAAATAAGTAAAGATTTGTTTTCAACTGAGAATCTGTTTAACAATACAAGATTTTATGAAATTAATCATAAATTTGAAACCAGTTTATAAAATAAAAATTGTATTAAAAATATAGGAAAACAAAATAAATGAATGAGTTCATTATAAAGGTTTTGTTCGATTTGCACAACTTAGTTTTTATGACCGGATTAAGAGATTAAATTGGAATCAGATAGATTAAAGAAATATTTATTTACTTCATAAATAGTTCTATTTTCCTTCGTACTATTCTTTCGAAGACTATTCTGGACCATCCAAAACATCCATATATTCAAATAAATATCATATTTTATAAAGATTCTAAAACCTTTAAAAATTGTACTTAATTTTCTTAAAAGACCATTCTAATTTATACCCAATTAAGAAAGTCCAATCCGACGTGCAGTGTATAAACGAGCGTGTAAATTGGCATCTCATCATTAAAGTATATAAACGCACCATACTGCACCATCGTTATGTGTATGTATAAAAGCGAGGATTATATGTTTATAATTATTGTAATATATATACTGCATCATTTCCCGTCGTGGACGTCCTTCGCGTCGCGTTGTGTCGTCACTGCATTGGATCATTGGTCGTGATGTTGTTTTTGGGTGTTGACATCTTTTGAGACCGTGCACCTCCCAAAGATGCACGCAAACAAATTCTCAAGCTGTCAGACAGAATTATGACATGTCTAGCAATTAGATTAATTTCATCGAGCGTTTTGTAGTCAGAGAGTCTGGGTGGGTTGTTGGCTCACTTGATGCGGACGTGCACGAAGCACAAGCATACTCTTGGTGAGAGATTTGTGTACCGCAACGCATTCTGGCAGTGGTCCCATCATGTTCCATATGATGGCATAACATAGCCTTCTTCTTCTTTTAAATTTAACACTCTGCTTATAAGATTCATAAATATGTAAACTCCTTCGCCACCCCAGCAGTGCCAGTAGTGGCAGTATTATAAAGCAACAACATTTTAATGATGACTACTTGCAGTGTAGGGCATTGCAATTATTGTTGTTGTTGTTGCCTCTATAAAGAAGCTAATTAATGAGTTCAATTTTAATGTTGCAGTGTTCATTTGCGAATCGAATTTATAACGATAATTGTTAAGGACGCCGCCGCAATATGGATAAATAAATCAACGTTTTGTTGCTGTTGTCTTTGTTGTTATTTTTATATGAGCAAGCTCATTACGCAAACATATGAATTTATGATGATACCATTTGTGTGCAGATAGTCAAGTGGGTGATAATATGTACGTTCGATTTAATTAATCACAAGAATTATAAATATTTTTAAGATATTGTACCTTTTTATAATTGGATATATTTCTTAAGCTTCAAACAAGAAAAATATCAAATGAAAGACATTAGTTGGTAAGAAGAAACAGAATTCTAGAACTTAACAGCTATAATTTATCCTTTTAAGAATCAATCTAACCAGACTATGTGCTAGAATCTCTTACTCCTAGAATCCATCAACAAGTTACCATTAATAGCTTACAATCAATTTCGTATAATTGTTATTGACTGCTAGAATTTTTCTGTAAGAAAAACTAAGTGCTAGAATTTAAATATTGAAAATATTGGTAGATTTTCAAAATGCTTGAATTTTTAAGTGCCAATATAGCAGCTGCTGTTGAGAGTATGAAAAGACCACTTATCCAAGTTATATAACGGCAATGACGAACCGAACTCCGCTGTAAGGGAGATATAACCACTCAACCTCGTCGACGCAGATCAACAATTACGCCTACCCGAACTCGACGAATTCAAGAAAGGAGACCCTCTTAATTGGGCCAACTACAGAGGCATCAGTCTCCTTAACTTTGGATATAAAATCCTCTCTGTCGTATTATGTGAACGTTTGAAGCCGTTCGTCAACAACCTGATTGGTCCTTATCAGTGTGGCTTCAGACCAAGAAAGGCCACTATCGACCAAATATTCACACTATGGCAGATCTTTTAAAAAACTCAGGAACTTCAAATCGATACCCACCATCTCTTTATCGATTTTAAAGCCGCGTATGACAGCATCCATAGGGAAGAGCTCTACAGAGCAATGTATAGTTTTAGCATCCCTGTCAAACTAACCCGTTTTTGCGGATGCACGCTGCTCTATCAAAGTCGGAAAAGGTCTCACCGATGCATTTGATGTCAAAAAAAGTTTTAGACAAGCCGATGCACTGTCATGCGACTTCTTCACCATATCGTTCTGGAAAGAATTGTGCAAAACTCAACCGTCAACACTATAGGCACAATCTTCCAAAGCTCCATCCAACTACTAGGATACGCAGATGATATTGACATAATTGGAAGATCAAAGCTTGATGTCAGTGGAGCGTTTTTGATCATTGCGACGGAGGCGAAGAAGATGGGTTCAGTGGTCAATAAGGGCAAGACCAAGTATATGCTTTCAACACAAAAGGACATTGAACAACGACGTTTTGGACAAAACGTCACGCCAGCTATAACTTTGAGGTAGTTAAGGACTTTGTCTACCTTGGCACCACTACAAACACAGACAACGACACCAGCGCTGAAATCAAACGAAGAATAACTCTTGCAAATCGCTGCTTCTTTGGACTTAGAAGGCAATTAAGAGGTAAAGTCCTCTCTCGAGCATCTAAAATCACCATCTATAATACACTCATCATCCCAGTTCTCATTTATGACGCTGAGGCCTGGATTTTGTCAAAGAAAGATGAAAGTGTCTTAGGATGCTTCAAATATCAGCTCATATTAACCTTTTGGAAAGCTGAGTATTGACAAATATTTGCAAAAAAAACTTAACGCGGAATCTGAATATTATTTGCTAAAAAAATTTAACTGCTAGAATCCATTTCAGTATCTCGCAGCTACAATGTATCCAATATTTAAATGAGTTTTGTTGTTTGTTGCCGTTCGGATTTAGCTTAAAACTGTAGGTCCCTTCCATCCCTGACAACAGTAGTCGCACACATAATTGGTTGAGAGTTGTCAGTCACCAGGCCCTTGTTTTCGAACGGACTGTTACGCCACCCAATTTATTTATCTAATTGAATATTCAACTGCTTAAATCAAACCATAAGAATCCCGCAGCTGAAAATCCTATAAAATCTCTAGCTTTAATTTACCTGCTGTAAATTGGGTCTTTGATCCGGATGATAAATATTTAATACTATTTAATGTTATTAGTGATTGCGAGAGTGTGGTTGTTTATACTCTAGCTGGATTTGGGCTCAAACAAATTAATTGTTTTCGTAATAAACTTAATCGTTATCTTGATTTGAGTTCGGTGTGAGTATTGACAGCCCTACTCCACCTCCTTTACCTAACTCCGAAAATCATCTTGTACTTTGCATATCATTTGAATTCTTAGAATATATAAAGCAAATTTCTGAAACTACTTCTTTTCTTATTTATGATAAATGTAACTTTCTTAATGTCTCAAATTTTTTAAATAGGGTTGATTGGTTCTCTATGTTTGAAAATGTTGCATGAAAAAGCTTATTAATTTGAATAATCGAAAAAATAAAGCTTTCAAACTTTATCTTTATTATATTTATCTTCGGTGTAATCGTGAATTCAATTTTCTCAATAAATTCTTATACAACCAATATATTTTAAGTGTTGAATCTAAAGTAAAAAGAAATAGTTAATGTTTCTTTAATTTTATAAATGACAAAAAAAGTTCCACCGGAATTCCGAATTCTATACGTTATAATGGTCAAACATCTAGTGATCCGTCCACAATCTGCAATTTTTCTGCTGACTTTTTTCAATCCATCTTTGATCCTTCTTATAATCAAACGAGGCCTTGGTTCATGTCTTCATCTCAATTGAATAATATAATCCAATTATCAGTTGATAAAGAAGATATTATCTGAACTTTTAAAGTTACATGAAGAAAAACACTCTGGGTATGATGGAAATGCTTCTATTGTTTAAAAAAAAAAATGCTCTATTTTCTTAGCAATCTCCCTTGAAATATTTTCAACCGTTCTCTCCTTTATTTATCCCGTTTTTAAATCAGGATCCAAAAATGATGTAACCAACTATCGTTCAATTTGCAAAATATCTGTGAGCCCTAAGCTATTCGAAAAAATTATTTATAAAATAATACTTTTTCTGTGAAAGAAATAATCTCGCCTTTGCAGCATGGTTTTATCAGTGGAAGATCAACTACAACTAATCTTATAATTTTTATTAATTATGTACTCAAAGCTCTAGAACAAGGAAAACAATGTGACGTGGTGTATACTGATTTCGCGAAAGCGTTCGACAAAGTTGATCACTCAATATGAATTTCCAAATTGCATAGCATCGGTTTTCATTCCAATTTATTTACATAGTTCAAATCTTACCTTACCTTCCAACCCTGTTTTTGTTACTTCCGGTGACCCACAAGGAAGTCAGTTGGGACCTCTCCTCTTTCTCTTGTTTATCAATGATATTCCTAGTTGTCTTAAAAATTGTTCTTGTTTGATGTATGCTGACGACCTTAAATTATTATTGCTCATTAATTCTATTTCCGATTGTATAAAGCTGCAAAATGATCTTAATAATCTTTCCGTTTGGTGTTCTAACAACCTCTCCAATTATGTTTTCTTCTTTCTTTGGGTCAACCTTAACACAAGTCACTGAGAAAAAAGATTTGGGTGTAATCTTTGATTTAAAATTCGAATTCGCTAATAACATTGACTATATTATTTCTAAGGCCAGTTCTATGCTTGGATTTATTTCCAGGAACGCTAAAGACTTCTCTGATCCATATACTCTTAGAGCCTTATATTTTTCATATGTTCGCTCAATTTTAGAATACTGCTCATCTACCTGGAAACCTATGTATAAAACTTATTCGGCGAGAATTGAACGAATTCAGAAACGCTTTACTAGAATTGCAATTCGGATATTGCGTTGGAACACGGATATGCCTTCATATAGCACCAGGTGTTTGTTGTTGGGTATTCTATCCCTAGAATCACGACGTATTTATTTCGATGTAATGCTTGTCACAGATTTAATAAATTATAAAATCAATTGCCCTCACTTGCTTTCGTTGATTGGTTATCATGTTCCTTGTCGTGAATTACGTAATAATCGTTTATTTTGTGTACCCTTTTATAGGGTCAATTATGGAATCAATGAACCCTTAACTCGCTGTTTAAGACAAGCTAATTCTGTTTGTAATGCTATCGACTTTAATTTATATTTAAGTAGGAACTGTTTTTAAAAAAAAATTGTTATTAATAATAAACTTCGGTGGTTAATGTTAATTGTACATTCTTTTTTTATTTTGTTTTATTTATTATTATTTATATAAACTTACTATTGTTCTAAGTAGTCTTTAAGAGCTGTGTCACAGCTTGATGAATAAATAATTAAATAAATAAATCTACATACTGGATTCTTTATACTTGGTACAAATCAGCTTGTAGAATTTATATGTAACGCATAAGCTGCTAGAACCAAATTATTCCCGAAATTAAATCAGCAATATTGTATTTATTTCCTAGAATTTATAGCTGCTAGAAAATTTGGTTTTAGAAAATACTCGATATAATCTTTTCTTAAAATATGTAACGGATATTATGTATCTACTAGAATTTGGCTGCTAGAATCAATCTTTTGAAACCACGGTACAGCAATTTAAGTGACAAAACCAAGCTGCTTGCATTTATTTATTAATTATGGAAATCTAAAACAGAGAATTTTAAACCTATTAGGGTGGATCCGACCCAATTCATCTCCTAGCCTATGTAACTGCTAGAATGTAAACCCTACTACTAGAATATATATTGATCTTATAACCTGTAGTTATTTAAACATACCTTTGCAGTGACAAGAAATCCGTCAAGTATAAAAAGCCCTAATATTAAAACTACAACTGGCAAGTTCCACAAAAAGAAGTTTATTTGTCAAATTAGTTTAATATGGCATGGTTCATGTACCAAGGTACCTGCGTAAATTACATTGTACCTTTAGATTATCAATTGAAATTCTGTACATTATCCAAACAAAAATTAACAAAAAAAAAAACAATCTCAATTCTCAAATTACATTAACGCCTCCTCAAGTAGCGTAACCACCTCAGACACCACTCTTTTTTTTGTAATTTGTTTTGTTTGTTTTTCTTCAATTTGACAGCTTAGCACTTTTAGGTGATAACGCTCATGTAACAAGTGTCAAACGTTGGTGATTAATTGAAATGATTTTCATTATGAAAAATATTCTGCCAACAAATCGTTCAGCTCTCAATGCATAGAGGTAGAGTGTGTGACACGCGATCAAATAAAAAACTTAAACAAGCGGCTCCATCATCAGACCTCCCTAACACCGAAACGGCTGCGGTGCGCAAAACACCGTTCGGTTCCACTATACAAGAGAATACTCTTTGTAGCACAGCGTCGTCGTTTCGACGTCAGACACATTCGTGTACTATTAGCCGATAAATTAATCTTTGGTGCACACTCACGCGCTTATGGCCTCCTTTGGAGCTAAATCTGAAGCTGCGAAATTGGTTATTATATAGCAAAAGAAGTTAGTAGGAGTAAGAGCTGCAATGACACCAACGCGCATTTGACAGCGAGTGCAGCGCATAAAGCCAACCAAACTGAACGAAATAATCTGTCAAGATCGCATAAATAACCAACCTAATGGCGAACGACTTTGGTCGCATTCAAGTTTCATATACACTAAATTCAATATAAACACAATCCTCGCTAGTATAGAAGGTGTCCGGACTTTGGTGGACTAGAGAGTTTCGAGTCTGGCTGTGGTAAGTCGATGGTAAGGAATCCCCTTTATCCCGCTCCTTCTTTATACACCGCAGACAAAATGTTCAATAAATTATAAAATTGGTCAATTTTAATGGTGGAATATTGGCAATAGAAACTGTTGACGAGATAATAATCAAATGAAGGCTTGAACGGGCATATGTAGGTACCTGTTGTGGTGTGGTGTGTTGTGTATAGTGTTAAGTAGAAACCCCATTAACCTGACCCATCCCAATGTATGACTTAATAATATAACCCACGCCATGATGGTAATGCCTGCCTGAGCCCATATCTCCGATATGTGGATCGAAAAGAAGCACCTTGCGAGAATATAGTTGACAAAAACATACAAAACAAAAATTAAAAACCTTGTTCCGTTGGTGTAAGGGCACGGGATATGTGGTTGCTCGAAACGTGCCCATAAATAATCCGATTGACAGCACAAGTTGGTGGTAGTAGAGGTACATGAGGGTCGATATGGAATAATAATATTTCCCTCTGAATTTGTGGAACTTTTTGCAATTTTTGTTTTTGTTGGTGTAAAAAGGGTTCTCTGGCTGTGGCGGCCGCCGCGTGGTGTATGCCATAGAATTATACACCTTTCCAAGTGCGGTGAAACAAATTCGAATTTAAATTGTAAAAAAGCATAAAATTGGATTGTGGCCAGGTTAGGCAAGGCGAAGCATGGCACTTGTTGGACAAGTTTTGACCCTGAATTTGTTGGAAATTTCGCATATATATATATTTTATATGCATATGTTCAAAATACATATATGTGTCGAATTTGATAGTGTTGTCGGGGTTGTAGGCGTTTGGAGTTAGTGAAGGTGATTGTGGGTTCAATGTTCGAAGGAGGTATAAATAAATGTCGAATTTAGATTTAAATTAGGGAAAAAATTATGGTTAATTTAATTCAACAGGTATTGGAAAATCAAGTCTTGTGGAGGTTAATTTCGGCAGTCTGAACAGTCTAAACTGTCAAATTTCAAGCTTTATTTTAAAAAGTGTCTATAAAATGCATTCATTTATCCCATTTGAGAATTCATTAATTTATTTACTTACTTACTTACTTAAAGTGGCGCTACAGTCCTGTGTGAACTAGAGCCTCACCCAACAAACCGCGCCACCTGATCCGCGGTCTTCCTCTACTGCGCTGTCCTGTGGGTGTGGATACGAAGACTTTCTGGGCCGGAGCATTGGTTTCCATGCACTCTACGTGACCCAGCCATCTTAGTCGTTGGACTCTTACCCTTCTGGCTAAGTCTACGTCACTGTACAGCCCACACAGCTCGTCGTTCCAGTTTCTCCTCCACTATACTTCGATGCATACGAAGAAGATCACACGAAGAACTTTTCTCTCGAAGCGACCCAAGGTGCTTTCATCTGCTTTTGTCATAGTCCATGCTTCTGCACCGTTTAGCAGGACGGGGATGATAAGGGTCTTATATAGCAACACTTCCCTCGAGAGGACTTTAACACTCAATTGCTTTCTTAGTTCAAAAAAACAGCGCTTAGCAACAGTTATTCTGCGTTTGATCTCAGCGCTGGTGTTGTTTTTTGCATTTACAGCGGAGCCTAGGTAGACTAAGTCCTTGACCTACCTCAAAGTTACGTCTGTCGATGGTGACGTTTTGACCAAGACGTCGGTGTTGTATGTCCGTTCTTGACGACAGCATGTACTTTGTTTTGCCCTCATTAACCGTTAAACCCATTTTTGCCGCCTCTGCCTCAATATTCACAAAAGCCCCATTGACATCACGCTGAGTTCTTCCGATTATGTCAATGTCATCAGCATATGCTAGTAATTGGACAGACTTTTGAGTGCCTCTAGTGTTGACGTGTGGGCGCATCACATGATAGCACATCACCTTGTCTAAAACCTTTTTTGACATCGAAAGGTTCTGTTAAGTTGTTTTCAACCTTTTTATAGCAGCGTGAATTCTCCATGGTCATCGAACACAAACGGACGAGTTTGGCAGGGATGTCAAAACTAGACAAGGCTCTTTACAGCTCGTCCCTGTAGATGCTGTCATATGCGGCACTCGAAATTAATGCAAGGATTTTATAGGTGATGTTAAGTAGACTGATGCCTCTAAAGTTGGTGCAGTTAAGAGGGTCTCCTTTTTTCAGGATCGGGCAAACAATACTGAGGTTCCATTCATCGGGCATGCTTTCTTCCGACCATATCTTACAGATAAGTTGGTGCATGCTCCTTACCAACTTATCTCCAGCGGCTTTAAGGAGCTCGGCATGCAAGCCATCCGCTCCAGTGGCTTTATTAGACTTCAGCTTAAATATGGCAATCTTTACTTCGTCTAAGTCGGGATTGTTATCTTTCGTCGTCTATGTTGAATGGATCATCCTGCCTGACAGCGAAATTCAGTTCTTCGTCGCCGATATACAGTCTGCAGAAGATGGTCTTTCCATATCCTCAGCATTGACTGCGGTTCCACTATGATATTTCCACTTTCGTCTTTGCAGCCTTCGGTTCTAGGTTTATGTACCTGTGAATTTCGGTTCACCTGTTCATAACATTTTCGAACTTCATTCCTGCTTTTAAACCTCTCAACATCTTCGACCGCACGCTTGTCATGCCCTTTCTTTTGCCTTCTGAGAAGTCAGCGTTCCTCTCGCCTCTTCTGCTCATAGAGTTTATGAGCAGCTCTCTTTCTTTTATGCAGCGCCACTTTGCATGCCTGTTGTTTGGCTGCATTTGCCTGCCGACATTCCTCATCAAACCAGGTTGGTGGCTGTTTGAAACCCAGCACATCAGAGGCGGCTTCTCTGATTGCATCTTGGCAATGTTGCCACTGGTTTTCGATACATTGTGTTGGCGGCAGAGAACTTCGAGAGAGGTTTCTAGTAACTCTAGATCTCTGGTGATTGTACCCGTTCGACGTTGTACCTTCTTCCAGCATGTCACTTTTTTGCCTTGGGTCTGTAAATCCGAAGTGCTACCTTGGCTACAACGAGGTAGTGGTCCGAGTCGATGTTAGCTCCTCGGAAAGTTCGGACATAAATGATGCTGGAAGCGTGTCTGGCGTCGATCGCAATATGGTCAATCTGGTTGAGGGTAGATTGATCTGGAGAAGTCCAAGTTCTTTTGTGGATGTTGAGGTGTGGAAAACGAGTACTGGCTACTATGATGTTTCGTGTTGTTGTGTTGTTTTGCCGGCTGTTCTTCCCGATTATTCCACCAAAGATGTCTTCCCTTCCTAGCTTGGCATTTAAATCGCCAAGGACTATTTTATTATCGTAGCTAGCTCACTGCTCATATGTTTTGTCTAGGAGCTAAAACAACATATCTTTGGTGTTGTCGTCTTTCTCTTCTGTGGTGGCGTGCGCGCATAGCTCAAGACTTCTGGCCTACGTCTGACTCCAATGACAAAGCCGCGTCCAAATTAGCGCTGTTGGTTTTCGTGGTAGCAGTCACCATAATAAATATCGCAGTTTTTCATCCACTTTTTGCCTTGCCCATCCCATCATATTGCCTGGATGGCGGTGATATCTGCTTTATAGCGGTCTAGGGCCTCCGCTTATTCTTCGGCCGCACTTGGTCTGTTAAGAAACCTAACATTCCACGTGCAGATCCGAAGTTCGTTGTCCTTAATTCGTTTGCGTTAGTTGTCAACAGTAAATCCGTCCGTATCCGAGACTTGTTGATGCTTCGCAACTATAAAAGCTTTTACGTGGCCATTAAGTCACCCCGACGGCACAACCCCCAACCCGGAGGGCCATTATTTATTTTACTTCGTTAAACTTAAAAGAATGTTTTAGTTCTCAAAACAAAGGCATCAACTGATTGTCAAACATGAGATCTTAAATGAATGCATTCACAAAAGATTGTGATCTCTTCCATCTCTACTTACTCAAAAGTTCCAATAAAAATATACTGCACGAATATTAGAATTGTTAGTTCTCTGAAAAGGATTTACCAACGAGCTGACGTTGACTAAATATTATTCAATGAAATATTGTGCGTTTATTGCTGCTGCAAATTGGATTGTCAGCAATGTCAAATATTTTAAATAATAACATGTATGTGACATTTTGGAATATTGTTTAAAACAACTAAATGTTTAAATCACAAAATCTTGGTGACCAATTTCCATGATATAACACGGCCAAGAAATTTGTCTCTCAAATTAAGATTGTTTCGATGTTTGTGTGGAAACTTTTGTCTTATTGAAAAGTGTCCACTTATGGCGAAGTATTTACTTGTTAAATGTCAAAATATGATACAAAATGACAGTTTACCAAAAAAGTAACCGTTTTTTTTTTGGTATTCCATATATATTACAGTGTTGTACCCGTGGCATGATGGTTACTGCGTTGGACTGTCATGCAAGGGGTCTTGTTTTCAATCCCTGCCTGTGCCACCTTAATATAAAAAAAAAAAAAAATTTCGCCGGTACTGCCTCTGGCGAGGAATTGACAATTCCTTGAAGAGTAATTCTTGTCATGAAAAAGTGCTTTCTCAAATTATTCGTTCAGATTCAGCCTAAAATTGTAGGTCCCTTCCATTCCTGACAACAGTACTCGCACAAAGGAATGGTTGCGACTTGAAAGTCACTAGGCCCTGGTTCACAACGGACTGTTGCGCCATCCAATTTATCTTTATATTTATATATAGTACAGTGAGAAATGGCCAAAAAAAACGATCCACAATAGTCTACTTTTTATATTTGAAAATTGGTACAATTGAATATTTGCCAGAATAATTTATCAAAAAATAAAAAAAAAATAGCGAAATTCAGACAAGGGTGAAAATTTGTTAGCTGATTTTTGATAGTTGACTATCAAAATTTAGAAAATACGTCTGTATAATGTTATAGTCGATTTCAAACTTTTAACTAAACAATTTGACATAAAATACAAACTTCAAGAAGGGGGTTTGTTCGTAGACTACTACATTAACATGTGGTGTTGAAGCGAGCTTGAAGCTCTCCTAAATTCTTTATATACCTAAATCGAGTTGAAATGAGCTTGATTTGCCTCGATTCTGGTCGGGGATCGGAGTCGAGTCAAAATTTGTGAAAAAAAAACGTGTGTGGAGGAGTTGGATTTACAGATAATGCGTTATGGTCTGTGTGTTTGCATGTTTGTGTACAAAAAAAATTGCACATAGAGTAGGTAGCATATTCTTATATGGTTCTGAACTATTCAGTTTTTCATTGTTTAACACGAATCAGATGATTTCACTTGCATATCATAAGAAACATCGTAACACCATTTGCATTTGAGGAAGTTCTGCCAAACGTAATCTTCTTGTGAGGTCAAAGCATCAAAAAGATTTATTTAATCGAAACTAAGATAAACCTTTGGTGGAAACCTAGCAATTAATTATCTATTCTATTGTTTTCTCTTGCAAAATAATTCTTGTTAGTCCATTTTCATTAACAAAACTAATGGAAAACACATGATCCCAAATGCACAACTACTCAACGAACACAGCCCTCGAGATACAAATGTAATATCAATCGTACCAACATTTGAGAACAAATCATATACAACCCATTCGAGACTCGTATAAATTTCGAAAACCCATCCGTAGTAAGATTCTACTTTAACTTTTATCGGTAGTTTAAATACTACGGATATAGTTATTGTTATTCGTGTAAAAGCCTACTATACTGATAGATTTTCCAACAAAACACCTTTTATTGGATAATCAATTTTAAGACTACATTGAACTGAAACGAGTAGGAATATGGGTTAGGTTTCAAAATATTCAATAAGCTAAGAGATAATTAAAATAACACATTCCAAAGCTGCTATATACGAAGTTGGAAGACTTAGCTAACTTTTTCATTTTTCTCTCCATCTTCATGCTGTAACTCATCATTCCAAACATCTTAATTATTTTGATAAATTCCTTTTACAAAATTCCAGCACTATCGCATCATTTATTTAACTTCAAGGCAATTCCTCAGCTCTTAACGCTTATTTAATATCCCTAATGTCCTTGAACATATACTCGTACGTACGTCGTACGTTTATATAAATTGTACTTTTTTTGTATCATCTTAATTCTTTATAGCAAATGCAACCATAAACCTTAAACTTCAATTTGGCATTAGTTGTATGGGGATAAAACGTTTTGTGGCGTGTATCGCACCAAGCAACGTCATCATCGAAGCGATTCATTCAAACACACGCATGGATTTCGAGGGAAACAATATACCGAGTCCGAGTAGGTTGCGAAGAAGTAGAACTATCATTGCATAACCGATGGAACGTTTTGTTTCTGCTTTTTTTTTGTTGTTGTGTTGGCTAAATTAAGATTCCATTAGTCAGTGCATTACCATCATCATTGCGCTGAGTTTTGCGAGAAGACCGAACACGGTCGGTGGTGGTAGTGGAGCTTAGCCGAGACGATACGAGTCGAATTGAGATTCCGACAAAGAACGTTAGAAATGTATCTTTCCGTGGAGCGCAATAAATCCAAAGTGTCAGGCTTTTAGGAGGCATCGAATTCCAAAGCTATATATTAGAGATTTTCCTATTCGCGTATAGATATATATAGAGAAAAACGCACACTCGCATGAATTTATGTATATATTTGTATGAATGTAAGGAAATCTCTTAAATTCACTTGCAT
This sequence comes from Eupeodes corollae, assembly GCF_945859685.1. Taxonomy (NCBI): domain Eukaryota; kingdom Metazoa; phylum Arthropoda; class Insecta; order Diptera; family Syrphidae; genus Eupeodes; species Eupeodes corollae. The sequence continues at coordinate 119,877,490 of NC_079148.1, forward strand.
TATATTTTCTTGGCATTGTACTTTCGCAAGCGCAGAATTTTTGCGAAATGAAGGAAATTATAAATAATTCACCAATGGAAAGATACTGCCGCCACCGCCGCCGCCGTCATAGTCATAGTTGTAGGATGCCGTATGTATTTGCTAAAGCCCTGTCGTACAATAGACAGAAACAACAATTCCGATCTGTCTTTTATCTACCAAATCCACCTTACTGCTCCTCCAAAAAAGAGCAGCCGCACAGAGAAACGTATATCGAAACGGCCAGATTGAAAATGGTGTTTTAACTGCTGGGATCACAAGGCGCCACCAAGAAACAACTCTGCTTCAATCAAGAATGAATACTACATGCTTGATGTGAAATTTCTCATCTAGAGGTGGCAATGAAAGTTCATAGATTAGTTTGTTATATTTTTGGCAATCCGTAATTTTTTACTTCCCATAGGAAGTTATTGTAATAGTCCGATTTGTCGAAATGAAAATTTTGACATTTCTCGACGTTTCAAAGTCCCTAGAGTCGAAATAAAAGATTTTTAGAAAGATGTCTGTGCATGCGTGTGTACGTACATTCGTACGTCCGTGTGTGGTTTTTTTACCATAGCAGTTAAAAAAAACGTCAACATTTTATTTAATCCTATCTCACAACCAATGGTGCTAGAGACTTAAATTTTATATAATATATTGTAATGTGATACCAACCTACAATATTTTTGGAAAACAATCCGATTAAAAGTTTTTAATAAATCAAAAAACCTGGAAAAAAATTATTTTTCACCTCGAAAATTTAAGGAATAAAAAATGATTTCATCTCCAAAACACATTTATGCATCGAAAAATAAAGTTTTTAAGATCTGGTAAGATAAAAATAATAAAATTAAAACCTAAAAAAAAAAACAATACTCAAAGTTGGTAAAAATTGAATTTCGACTTAAATATCTTTTCGAAAATTTGAGATTTTGGCTTCCAACTAATTTTCACTTATAAGAAATATGGTTGTTGACATTCTGAAAAAAAATCGAATTGACAGTTTTTGTTGCAAAAAATAAAAACCTAAAACAAATTTAACAAAAGTTGGTAAAAATTGATTTTCGACTCAAATATCTTTCCCAAAATTTGAGATATTGACTTGATGCTAATTTTGTCTTTTAAAAATTATTTTTTTCAACATTCAGTAAAATTTTGAGAAAAATCGAAGTGACAGCTTTTTATACAAAAAATAAAAATTTAAAAGAAAATTTAACAAAACTTAGTAAAAATTGATTTTCGATTGAAATATCTTTTCAAAAATTTAGAATTTGGTTTCGAACTAATTTTTACTTATAGGAAATATTGTTTTCAACATTTAGAACAATTATTAGAAAAATCGAATTGTCAGTTTTTTTACAAAAAATAAAAACCTAACAACAAAAAAATACTAAAACTTGGTAAAAATTAACTTTCAACTCAAATAGCTTTTCAAACATTAAAAATATTGTCCTCAAACTGTTTTTGTTTCACAGAAAATATTGTTTTCGATATTCAGTAGTTTTTTTTTATAAAAATCCAACAGTCCGTTAAAATCTACAAGAAATAGTACGACATCTCTCAAATTAATTTCATTTATCTATTAATTAGTAAAAATTTGTTTTTGAATAAAAATCTATTCAACAAAACTAGATTTTCAACCTAAACTATTTCTTTATATGAAAAATTTTGTTGGTAATTTTAAAATTTTTAAGAATAATTCAATTGACAACTTTTTAACCCAACACGAAAACCTACAAACTTTTAAGCAAGACAAATCGACAGACGGGATGGGAAGTCATCAGTCTGGCATGTTTGCATTGCAATGAATATGCAGCAGGGCAAAATCCCCCAAGGCGCTATTTTGCTCAATACAGCCATGGTTATTGTATGGGGCGTTTCAGTTCGGCGGCAAAGACTTCTTGCAGAGCGCTGGTTTTCTATTGTCTTAAAGTTAGGGCTGGCTATATGGGTGTTGGATATTCCATGAGAGTGCATTTGTTTTGTATAGGAGCCAATTCCAATTATCTTCACTTACGTATACGATACCCTTGGTATATCTATCTGCCATAGATACGATATGAGTACTTATAAATATATTGTATAGTATGTCTCTCTACACATCTATTTAAGGATTTTGTGTTTGTGACGAAGGATTCGGCTGATGGGGTATTCCTTTTCGTTTCGCATGTACATTAAAAACATTTAGCGTTGCGTTAATCAGATAAATCCGCGCATCGTTTAGTGTCGAATTATAAAGCATGATTATCTCATTTGAAGTGATTTGCCTTAGTTGTTTTATTTTTAGGTGTTTTTGTTTTTGAATATATGAAAATAGTTTGCCTTCATTGCGAGACACGAAAAATAGAGAAACAAAAGTTTATTTCTATGTTCGATAGGAGTTTGTTGAGCTAAATGACATGGAGTTTAATTTATAGTCCAATTGAAATGCAATTTGAATGGATTTATTTTTGTGTAATTTTTGTTTTTAATCCATGTGATCTCAAGAGTGATGTTAATGAGTCATTTCTTAAAGATGTGTTTTTAATTGAAATTGTAAAGTTATGTACTTAAGAACAGAAGAATTAAGTATATCTCAAATATCTTACAATAGTGTGAACTTAAAATTTTGTGTGACGATATTGTCAGAAACGTCATTGTTCCTATTTTCAGACGAGACGTTTTAAATTTTTAGATGTCATCGTTTAAGATATGTAACATACACTGACATTTTTTTCCCAAAATTCCCTGACAGCCAAATCTTAAGACAAATTTTCATGAAAATTATTTTGATATTGGCAACACAGTCAGAGAATTAAAATAAAATAAACAGGCCGTAGAGAACAAGGGTCTAGTAACATACAATTCTTAAACATTCATGAGTGCAATTAATGTCAAGGATGGAGGGGACCTTAACATTAAAAATGGTCTTCAACAGGGAGCGGTTAACTCGCCGATCTTATTCAGCATTTACACCAGTGATCTGATGTCAAGTCTGACTCAGACAATAGCGTACGTCGACGACCTAATTGATTACAGAACGGACCCAAAAATTGAGGTTATCAAGAGACTTTTGCAGAGTGACTTCGACAAGATTAAGCAATATTGCGATGCCTGGAAGTTGAAAATCAACTTTCAGAAATTCGAAACTATTCTGTTCAAGACTCCACTGTATGGATACTTAAGGGATACGAGAAAGAACTGGAAAAATCTAGTGATCGTTGGACCAAATCGACCAGAAACTGGTGAATAAAAGTGTAGTAAAGTACCTTGGCATCTGATTGGATCAGTACTTGTATTTCGACAGACATATGAGTGCTGCTCTGGCCAGAGCTAGTGGAGCCTTTGCCCTGACAAAACGGTTGTTTTTTAGCAGGAGGGTGTTTCTTGACAAGAGGGTGAGGATCGTTTGTTACATGGTCCTTATCCGGCCTATGATTCCCATGAGTATGATTCAACGTTGCCCCATCTCAAATGGAAAAGATTCGTTTGTTTGAGAGACAATGTCTGTGACGTTGCCTTGGATTACAGAGAACACCAGAGTTGGAGTACAAACATTACTATTCCAACCCGGTTCTATACAATAGAGGCAACATAGACAGAACAGATAATTTCTTGCTGGAGCTTGGTAGGAATCACATTTCGAGAGCGATGTCGTCGACTAACAGCTAATTTTTGGGGCTTACTACCCCAACAATGAGTACTACGAAAGTGCACGTTTAAGTGGCAACATTCCGCCCGAAGCGTTTTTCTATTTAGACAATCGAGGGCTGAGGCGGTTCCTCTAATCTACCACGTTAGCCGTAAAACTGTAGATAGACTGTACAGTGGAGACGTCCTCGCACTGGACGGAGCAGAGCGCCTTCGGTTCAGTAGGACTCTTGATTTACTCTTGCAGGATTTGTCAATTCTTTGGAAAAGGTAGTACTCATAAAAAAGTACCTGGCAGTATAACTGTCAAAGAACTTACTGATTTGAAAGTAACTTTTCATAATTTCATATTTGATATTTTAGTTAACGGGCTTTATCAGAAAGCAGTCAACGAAAAAAACTGAAGTTAAGGAATATGTATATTTAATTTTAATTGAAGTGCCTTTCAAAATTTCTACGAAAAATATTGATATTTTTGCATTTTGTTACACGTAATTGTGTGTAAGGGCTAACTCAAGCTTTGAAATAAAACTTTTAGCGATTCACACTTCGTATGCGCTTTTTTTTATTCTTCCGTACTTACCTACAATTTTACTTTTCCCAAATCGCTTATTATCTCTCGATTATTACTCTTTACATTTCATGCTCACTTTCATTAAATTGAGCATTTTGCAAATTAGGTTTTGCACATTTTTTTTGACAGTTTATTCTTACAAAAAATAAAACCTAAACAAAAATTAATAAAAACTGATTTTCGACTCAAATATCTTTTCAAAAATTTGAGATTATGGTTTTAAACTAATTTTGTCTTTTAAAACGTATTGTTGTCAATATTCATTAATATTTTAAGAAAAATCGTATTGACAGTTTTTTTACAAAAAAATAAAAACCCAAGCAAAAATTAACAAAAGTTGGTAAAAATTAATTGAACAATAGGAAATATTGACTTCAAATAAATTTCATTCATTCAATTTTAATTTGTTTAAATAATAAATATAAACTATTAAGAAATGCTACTAAAATTGGTTAAAAATTGATTTTATACTAAAAATCTCGTTAGCAAAAATAAATTATGAAATCAAACTATTTCATCAAATGCAAAATATTCTTGGTAATTTTTAAATCTTTTATAATAATTCAATTGACAACTTTTTTAATAAACTTGAAAACAAACAAACCTTTCAAAAAACAATATTTCTTATAAGTAAAAATTAATTAGAAGCGTTATCTCAAATTTTTAAAAGATATTTGAGTCAAAAAACCATTTTTGAACAAATTTTGTTAATTTTTTTTCGGTTTTTAATTTTTTGTAAAAAAAAACTGTCAATTTGATTTTTTTCAAAATTTTACTGAATGTTAACAACAATACTTTTTGGAAGATAAAAGTAAATTAAAGCCAATATCTCATAGTTTTGAAAAGATATTTGAGTCGAAAATCAATTTTTACCAACTTTTATTATTTGTTTTTAGGTTTTTATTTTTTATAAAAAAACTGTCAATTCGATTTTTCTTAATGTTTTATCAGATGTCAAAAATATTATTCTTCGTTGCGCAAATTTGTTTTGGAGATGAACTCATATTTTAGTCGTAAAATTTTGGAGGAGACAAATTTTTTTTTTCAGTTTTGTTGATTTATAAAAATAACCGTTAAGTGGATGTTTTTCAAAAAATATATTTCTTTGATATCACGTACGTCCGAACGTACACACGCACGCACAGACATCTTTCTAAAAATCTTTTATTTCGACTCTATCGACCTTGAAACGTCGAGAAATATCAAAATTTTTAATTTGAGAAATCAGACCCATTACAATAACTTCCTATGAGAAGTTAATAAGAGTAATAAAAGTTGTACACATTTATTTTCGACTTGAATACCTGTTAAAAACTAAATATATCGAATGAAAGCTAATTGCAGGTTATAAAATTTTTGTTTTATGTACTTACATTTTTAGAAAATCAAACTTTAATTTTTTTTTTTAAGTTAGAAACTGATGTTCTATTCAAATATTTCGAAGTCATTGAACTTGCGTGGCGTGGTGACTGCATATATTCTTAGCACAGCAACGGATTTGCGAAAGTGGGAGAGGACATAATAGATAGTTTTAACCCTATATCAACCCGTAAAGGAGTTTATCCAGAGGTATTGCACATTAAAAAATTTGACTGGTGTTTTCAATGGTGATATCTGACTTTAATACTTTAAACCTTGCCCTATTGAAATCCATACCAAACCTTAAAAGAAGAATCAAAAATACTCTTTGGGAAAGTCACTCTCTACATTTGCCAGATTTTAAAAATGATTGCATGATTTTTTTACTGGATTACTTCAACAAAAGAAAGTTAGGGTACATTTTAAAAGTTACTTCCTAGGGAACGTGGGAGACTAGAATTGTGTTGAAATTAGGGATAGGTACATTTTAAAAATATTTATTTACACCGACCAAAAAAACAACAAAAACCAAAGATGTACCTATCTAATTGTATGTATTTATATATTTTTGAGATACAAGCTCACAAATTAATTTGTCCAATTACTGCAACTAAATCTCGTGCTGTCACTTATCTACGTTCCGCGAATTCCCTCCATAATTTCAAGAATGACAGGCGGACGTTTCCTGCTCCCTCTACATGCAATTTAGACATTGTGTATATTCTTACAACACCAAACGTGCGTCTCGATCGTCTCATAAATGGGGCCCTCAGCCCTTTCAGAAAACTTCATGTGTCGTCAAGTCGTACTAATTACCACCGAATCTTTTGCAATGTTGTACCTATCTAAATTTTTAGCAAAATAAAAACAAAAACCAAAGCTCAACCCTATTATACAAAGATTCATATCTCACATGTAGGTAGGTGCCATATTGCACCTACAAGAATCATTTTTCATTCCCGACACGTAAGGTGTCAACATTGCCATCACGTCCCGCTGCATTGCAAATAATGTTTGTTTTTATTTTATTTGTTTTTGTATTATTATTTATTTTATTTAATTCTGAGGGAAGATTCTTTCCACGACGACTGAACACTGAAGACGGGAGAGTCACAGAAAACACAAAAATTAGACAACGTTTGGCTATTTTGGCAACAGCTGCAGCTTCAGTGCTTCAGCAGCTTGACGCTGGCTGTTGTTCTTCTTCCTCCTTAGCATTGTTTGTCTCTGGTCTTTAGGTTTTTATTGTAGAAGAATTTTCGTCTAATGTGGCATCTTCCATGCGCACTTTTAATTAAAATTTCTGCGGCTCCTTGTTTCTTTTCTAAATCCGAAAATGAGAGTGCAATTATGAAATGAAACAAATGAGGAACGTGTCTGCGGCGTCTTAGTTTATCTATATATTTTTTATTTTGATTCAACTTACAACAAGACTATTGTGGGAGCCAGACATAGCTTACCCATATGTACATATATCGATAGAGACTCACTTTAATTGTTTCAATACTCTGAAAATATAAATAACACGTGTTGAGGAGAGGGAAGACGATAGATTCAAGAGTGTCAGGCTAAAGACCAGATCGAATGTCATCGCTTGGGGTTCGATGTCAGATGAATTGAACGAATTCGAGAACCAAAGCCAAAGCTATTCGTATGCATCCATGGTCTAAATGGCCTCTGGCAGTGGTTATCACAACACCATTTGGACTCAAGGAACAACCGACCGACCAACTCGATCCATAGCACTGGAAGACAGCGAGGTTATATGTATCTGTTGGTCCGCTGTAGAGTATTCCAGATGAACGACGTGCCTAAGTTTATGGGGCACACAATTGATTCCCTCGAGGCATTCGTAAATTTGAAATTCCTCTGCAGGTTTTGTGGTGGATGGATGCTTTTTTTTTCTTGTGGAGGAGATTGTTTCTAGGATGCCACTGTGGTTACTCTGGGTTACTCCTCTATACTCGGTACACCCACCTTCAGTATATCGGATGCAGTGCCTCCATTTATATACATATACGAAAATGTGCATCTTGTTTATGCGAGAACAATTCAAATTCATTGAATACGTGCGGATTCGAAGCTGAACGACTTGATGGTGGCAATGGCAATGGCGATGATGTGGTGAAGGTGGAGGAATCGAGATTGGTAATACGGGTTGAGTGGAGGAAAAGAATATTGGAAACTAGCTACGTACATATATACAATCGACAGGAGCAATCGTAGGCGAATCAAAAAAGTTTGAAATTTATTGGGAATTGTTACAACAACTGACCAACGGATTTATTGAGCTTGGGTTAGTTGAAGTGCGGTCCATTTTATCTGTTTAACAGATACTTTAGGCAGATTTTACTAAGTGGAGCGAATTGGGTGAGGGGTTATATAGCGTGGCTGAGCTTTTTTTTAATACGGGCATGGGGGCTTATAATGTTTTGGGACGATTTTTTTTATTTTGGTTTTTGGTTTTAGCTTAAAGTTGTCGAAGCTAGCCTAATCGATGAATACCAGCGTCAATCACATCAATTTTCAGAAAATAATTCAGCTTTGAAGTCGTCTGCAAGTCCAGAAGAACGCAACAGAAAGGTTTGTCATCATTGTAAGGCTAAAGGACATATCAAGAAGGATTGCAGGAAGCTGAAGAAGTTGAGGCAAAACAACCAAGTTAAACAAGCTCAAGAAAACATTATAGTCAAAATTGGTAACTATTGCTTTTCTTCGGCTAACGATAAGTACTTTTGGGTTCTTGATTCCGGAGCCACCTGTCACATCAGCGCACGAGAATCCGATTTTGCCATCATAGATACATAAGTCCGTTTGTGAAAAAGTGACTGTGGCGAATGGACAATCCGTTGTTTCCAGCGGCAAAGGACTTCGTCGTTTAACTATTTTCAACAGCAAAGGTGAAAAGGTGATCGTCGACGTGAAGGATGTATTATTCATTCCTTCGTTTTGTCACAAAAATGCTAAAGATGGGATTCAAACTACTATTCTCTGACGCAAGTTGCAGTATCCAGACATTGACCGGAAAAGAAATTGGGGTAGCTGATTCATCCAATGGGCTGTTCCGACTACGTCAACCTTCCAATGCAAAGGCTCTGTTTGTGGAATTTATTTTTCACAGAATTGTCAGCACTATTGGCACAAAATAGACTATTATAGCCGGTTCACAGTAGTGTATCTACTTCACGATAAATCCGAAGTTTTCGACAAACTCAAAATTTATCTCGAGCTATTCAAAAACAAGTTCTGTAGATATCCTTCTACTATTGGTTCTGATAATGTTGGGGAATACACCTCGACAAATCTCAAACATTATCTTGAGAAAAAAGGGATTCGTCATCAGTACACAGTACCCTATTCTCCACAACAAAACGGTGTCGCCGAGAGGAAGAATAGGTCGCTTGTGGAAATGGCTCATTGTTTGTTGATTGAAGCAAAAATGACAAATGTGTTTTATGGAGAAGCGCTTATGATAGCGAAATATTTACAAAATGTTTTGGTATCCAGTTCAATTCCCTCTACTCTATTCGAACTTTGGGAAGGTAGAAAACCAAACATAAGCCATCTACAAATTTTTTTTTTGGTTCAAAAGCTTACTGTTTGATTCCTAAAGAGACCCGTAGAAAGCAAGATTCAAAAGCCCATGTCTTAACGTTTGTGGGGTATGATGAAAATTCGAAGGGATATCGTTTAGTGGACATACAAACAAAGAGAATAACAAAAAGCAGAGACGTTAAATTTATAAAAGACACTAAATTTACTAACAAGATTGAGCCAGAGGTATATCACCATTCTGATATAGATTTTGAATTTCTTCGTCGCAAGAAATCTTCAAATGACCATGACGATAAGGACAATAACACGCAAGAACAACAACTAGTTTTAGAAGACGATACTTCATTCCATAGTCTAGATTTAGATGCCAACATAGACTCTGACAGTACCGGGAACACAACAGAAATACCAAATCTAGAGGATGAGGGTCTTGTTCATAGGTCAGAAAGGTCAAACAAAGACCCCGATCGACTGGGTTTTAAAGCTTCAACATCAGATTCATCCACAGTAGAACCTAAACTTACAACGATTGTATGCGACCAACAAAGTGAGTGGACAATTGCTATGAATGAGGAAATATGTGCTTTGCAGAAAAATGTCACTTGGGATTTGACTAATCCTCCAGAAGGTGTTAACATTGTTGGTTGTAAGTGGGCTTACAAAATCAAGCGTGATGTCAAGGGTTTTGTCCAAAAATATAAAGCTCGTTTGGTCACCCATGAGTTTAGTCAGAAGTACGAATACGGCTATGAATAGGTATTCGCTCCTGTTGTTCGACAAACTACTCTACGAACATTATTGTCCATAGCTGGTTCTAAGGGTATGAAAGTTAGCCATATGCATTTCTCTCAGATTTAAATGAAACCATTTATATGAAACAACCTCCTGGTTTTGAGGAAGGGGACACTAAGTACGTTTGCAAGCTAAAAAAAGCTTGTATGGATTGAAACAGGTAGCCCATGTTTGGAATAAAACACTACATAATGTCATCGTAAATGGGAGTTTTATTCAAAGCAAGGCAGAACCATGTCTTTACGTAAAATGCTCGAACGAGGAAGGGCAGACATATGTATTAATTTATTCTAATCAAACCGAAATTGATGAAGTTGAGAGTTTACTTAAAACAAAGTTTGAAGTAAGCAACCTTGGAGGAGTTCATTGTTATTTAGGCATGGAAGTTTTTCAAGACAAAAATTTAAATTTTAACATTCGGCAAAGTTAAAACATTCAAAATTTATTACAAGATTTCGGATTTGATAATTCAAAGATATCTTAATTCCCTCTCACCCTGGATATGGAAAAACTCAATCAGAGAATCTTTTGAATAATACAAATTACCAACAATTAATAGGTTCTCTCCTATATTTGAGTGTGAATTCAAGGCCTGATATTGCGCTTCCGTTTCCATTTTGGCAAGAAAAGTAAGCTGCCCTTACCAAGAAGATTGGACTGAAATTAAACGTGTTTTAAAATACTTAAAAGGCACAATAGATTTTTCTTTAAAATTAAGTAATATGTCAGCGAATTGAGCAGAAGATAGGCTAAATAGAAAATCTAATTCTGGTTATATCCTTCAGATCGATGGTGGAACCATAAGTTGGAGTTGCAAAAAGCAAACATGTGTGTCACTTTCCTCCACAGGATTCCAGTTTTATTGCATTATCCGATGCATGCAAGGAAGCTATCTGGATTCTTGAGCTACTCGATGATATGAAATTTTGACAAACTTCACCAACCGTCATATTTGAAGATAACCAGAGTTGTCTACGTTTAATAAAAGTTCAGATACTAAGCAACAGGACCAAGCATATCGACACTAAAATTCATTTCGTCAAGGACCACGTTGATAAAAATCATATTAGTAGTAGTAGTAGTAGTAAGTGTGATTTTTATTTACATTTATAAGAAGTAATTACATAGTTTGGTAGTTATCACAAAAGAGCATTGGCACGTGCCGTTAGCCGAAAAGAGAGCAATAATATTTCTTAATACAAAGTATGAGTTAATTTAACGCAAAGTTTACATTAATAGCAAATAGATAAACTAATACAATCAATATAAAAATTAATTTTTTGATTATAAAATTAAAGGCAGAATCAAAAAGATTCGTTTATGATTTGATTTCGATATTTATAGGCAGTTTTGATGTAGAAGTAAAGAAGTGTCCAATTTTCGCCATTAAGAATACCCTGAATTTCATCTTCATTAAGAGTATTTTTTCTCCATATTGATCTTCTGATTGAGTTTAAAATAGGACATATGCCAATGAAATGACATATGTCTTCTCTAGTTCTCATATTGCACAAGGTGCATTCCGTATTTTGCTCGCTTATGTAGGGTACGTAATTGAGTCTGAGGAGTTCGCATCTCGCTTTAAAGACAGTACTGATAACATCTAGACTTTTCTGGTCATTAAAGTAATTATTTTCTCCCAGTAAATGGTTTAAAAGCTTATACGAGCTTCTTGTTTGACTTTGTTGACAATATTCGATGAAAGCATTTCTAGCTGAGTCTTCAATTTAACTTAAAAGGGTTTGCAGGTTTATTCTTAAATAATCTTCATTTTCTAGTTGGAGTGGAACATCATCATCAAAAAAATGTTCTTTTCTGTTTTTCTGTGTAAATCAAGAGTTTACAAATACAGTGGAGGTAGACCAGTTTTGAGGTGCAACATGTACGTTGGTGGATTTTCTGGAAGTCTGAATATTATTTTTAAGAAAAAACGTAAGAGTTTTTCTACTTCTTCAAACTCGAGAATACCCCAAACTTGTGCCGCATAACACATAATTGATCTGACTACTGCCTCAAAAATTCTGTATTTTGCACTTGAAGCTATATTTCGATTGCAGAATACTGTTTTCCAATTACAGTTTATCGCGCGTTTGGATTCTTTAAGTTTTTCTTGTAAATGCTTTTTGAATGATAGCGTTTGAGTAATCCAAACACCGAGGTATTTATATTCCTTAACACTTTCCAGTTTTTCATTTCCCCAAGTCAACTTTCATTCCTTGCAAGACGACCCGCCCCGTTTCGAAACACCATTACTTTTGATTTAGCTGTATTTATTTTTAGGTTCCACAGTTTTCAGTAACAAAAAAAGTTTATTTATCATGATCTCGAGCATGTTGAGAGATTCAGAGAGAACTACAATGTCATCAGCGTAGAGCAATATTTTTAAGGACATTCCATCAAAAAGAACTCCTCCTGGAAGAACCGTAACTAGATCGTCTAAATAAATTGAGAAGAAGAGTGGACTCAAGAGACATCCCTGCTTTACACCAGTTGTTGGTTCGAACCAATTTGAAAGAATATATTGTCATCCCAAACAGCCGACTTATTTTCTTCGTAGAGCTTTTGAAAGATTCTTAACTTTTTTGTTGAAACTCCAAGGTTGCTTAGTTTGAGAAATAGAGATCTTCTTTCTATGCAATCGAAAGCTGCCTTGAAGTCTACGAAGAACACATACATTTTTTTCCCTTTTCCACATACATACGAGCAATACTTGTTAGAGAGAAGATATTATCTACTGTTGAGTACCCCTTGCGGAAGCCGGTTTGAAATTCGCTTAACAGGTCATTTTCGTTTATCCAGTCTGTTAAACGTTGAAGTAAGATGCCTGTGAAGATTTTCATGACAGTGTTTAAAAACGATATACCTCTGTAGTTACTGGGATTTTTTGGATCTCCTTTTTTTTAAAATCGGTAGTATTACACTTTTCTTAAAACTGTCAGGGACTTCTCCCGTGGACCAAATAAAATTGAATGTCGATGTTAGTTTTACTAAAAAATCTGTTGAAGCGTTCTTGAAGAACTCATACGATATGCGATCTTCACCAGGGGCTTTGTTCAATCCACATCGGTGTATGACACTTGTAACCTCTTCGAGCAGTATAGATCGGTCTAAGAAAATGTCCTGTTGATATGGGAGTGCATATTCCATGGGGTTTGGATTTGGTGGCGGATTTAGGAGTTTTTTGAAATGTGTAGCTAACTCTCCAGCTTCCACTTTGATATTTTGCGAGAACAGGGCTCCATTCAGCACTTTGGCAGTTTTCCAGAAGGAACGACTGTCTTAGATGTTAACCAGGGCTGAAGATAAATTTTGTGAATAACGCTTTTGTTTTTGAGCGTATAAAATTTTGTAGTTTTTGTTAGCCTCGCGATACATGATTTTAGCGTAATTGGAATTGCATCTTCTTAACAGGAAGAGAAAGGCAAAAGATTTTTTCCTTGCAGATTCGAATTCCCAATCATACCATGGTTGCTTGCCTATTTTAACTGTTTTTTTCTGCAAAGGCTTCGGTGATACCATACACGAAGTAAGAATATCTGAGCCCCATATAGACTGAAGGTCAGTTTCGTTTATAGGGCTAACATTGAGCCCTGCATCATATTATATGCACTTACTGTCCCAGTGAAGAAATGATAGCTGATATGTTTACCAAGCCAATGCCTTCTTCAAAATCGAGAAATTAAGAACAAAAGCTGGAGTACAATGCGTTTGAGGAAGGGTGTTAAAGATAACATCAAAATACTTGTTTATAAAACACTATGTTCAATTAAATTACTTAGCTTTTGTTCAATTGCTTATATTTTAAGTTTTTTCTAAATTACATACATATTCATTCAATTTTCCCACTGCAATAAAAATAACAGTACTTGTATCATACAAATTTGTGAAAAACACACTCTGGTGATTTTGGTCTAACGGTGAGATGACATTAGGTCCACGCCCATTATGTCTATGAAACTTAAGTCTAGAGAAACAGGCATAAAGTTCTCGATCTTCATACAATATAAATTGTAAAATTATCACCTAAATGCTTAAACAATACCAATGAAACACCAAATCGTACAATATACCCTTTCAATAAATCGTTTCGCGTCATTCTAAAGTGCGCTGGTGCAAAAGCACCAGCAACTGCAACAGCAACAGCACTGCCTGTGGTTCTATACTTCCGTACCTCTTACAACGTCACAACCCAAAAACAAAAATCTACCGTAGTCGTTCGTCATCGCGTCTCACCTCGTCGATTGTTCCACAAGAACAGAACAATCGCAAATGCAATCTGAAAACGCGCCGAATCGATTAAGATTCGTCTTAAGTATTAGCTGCGCGATCGATTTGCGCGCGAGCCGTATCTCTGAACTCTCTTTTTGCAAAGCCATGATCCCTCTATATCACTTTACTGATCGTTTCTATAGTAAGGTATACACCACATTCATTCGAATTTGGATCGGTCGATGGATGAGGGGATAGGATTGGCAATGGGAGAGTCAGGAACAGAACCAATTGTTTGTCAATTAGTTACTCCTCCACGGCTATAGAGCAGATGTACAACGGCGGCGGCGGTGGCGGCAGCATCAGCGACGACTTCCAGTTAACCTCGACAAGCTGGATTATCTGCAAAATTCCTTGTGCGCGGTTAGGTTCAGAGCGATCAAAAGAGGCGTCGTCGTCATCGTATGGTGTATAGTCGCAGGTAGACCTCGCACTTGGCCAATTATGAACGCGCCGGTTGGTGAATTGGGAGCTCGTTAGTTGGAAGTGAGGTGGTTTTACGGGACTGCTTGCCGGCTAGCGATGCAATGGATGGCGTGGAGGTGGGGATAATCGCTAACACCACTCCAGCCACTAGAAGTGTAAAATTATTTAATTTTCGTTTATCTCTCCGATTCGACTTCGAAATGTATCTAGCTGATGTATCTGCTGGGAATTCCGTTTGATTGAATTAATAAATACACTTACACCCATTTCATCCCAATCCCCATCACTTCTCTCTATACATATATAATATGAGCATGCTCTAGGTGTAACTTATTGTGGAATGTAGAAAATCAATTTGGGGAATTGTAGGAAAGACACAACAACAACAAAAAAAGAACATTAAAACCACAAAGCCGGTATTTGGCTTATACATATATAGGAACATGGCTTTGCTGCCGTCTTTAAAAACTAATTTCATTAGCGAATTAGTTGCATTCATCGGCTATTGTTGGTCTTGGTAAAGTGAATAGTTTCATTCCTGATTTTTCATCTTCATCTTTGCAATTGTTTAACGACCGCTCATAAAATCCGTTCATGTATAGGGGGGTGGTGTGTACTGCCGCATTCTTCGTCGATGAGAAACAAAACTAGCGCTGAAAGATCCACCTAGAGAGTAAACTTCGTCAAAGTAGTACTTTTAAAGATGGACGAAGAAGTTGCGCTCGTTTGATATGCACAAGTTAATATGCTGTGGATGCGTCCATGATGCAATTTTTCAGTTTATTGCATTTTAATTAGCGTAATATCAATTTTCCAACTTCACGTCATTCATTTAATTTTCGAAGGCAATTATTTGGCCTACACCGCATTGTGCTAAGGGCGTGCGCCGCCTGCTTGTCGGCTATAGCGTTGTCGGGACTTTGATCATAACGACAGGATAATAAAAGTGATAGTACTTTGTGTAGGATTTTGTAAGAAGTTATTTTATTAAGAGAGGGTGTGTAGTACCATTTTCCTGTCGTGGCATCAAGTGGCCTCGAATTTTTGAAAAAAGAACTTAGGTGGACGCAAGAACTTGGTAATAACGCAAGAACGCACAACTGGGCTTTGTTTTTATAAAATATAACGATTATTCGAAATTTTTGACTTTATTTAGTTCTGCATTAATGTGACGCAATTTCACCGCCTCAATTTTTGTTTGTTTATATTGTCCGTCCACTGAAGGGTATTTGAATACCCTTATAACTATTGTACACAGTGCGAGCAATTAGGAAATGTGGATTGTATTGAAAGGGAGATACCGATGCACAATGGTTTTGAATGCCTGCATATCGAAATGAGTAAGAAATATTGAGTCTGGTAAAGCATTCAACATTCGTGTTGTGCGACTAAAAAAAGAATCTCTGTATGTCACAGTACGTCCAAAATTTGGCTCAAGTATAAACTGATTGGAGGAATGCAATGGGCCATTTCGCTAGAGCATTGCTTATGCAAATATAGCAATAAAATAATGAAGGCATGAAATCTTACGACGGTGCTCAAGAGATACAATAGTTTCAGTTAAACAAGAGCTCTTTTTTGGAATCTGTACAAAAGACTCAAAAGTGTTTTTGGAGGGCCTACCCAGATATGGGAAGTTTACTCTAGTTTTGGGCGAATATTATAGAATATATCCTTTCAAAATTATAGAATATAGCCTTTAAAAATTATAGCCAGATCAGAAGTGGTAAAAAACTTCTTACAGAGAAAACCTAAACACTAAGCAGTGCTTTTGGTGACTTAATAAATATGTGATCACTCAACAAGAGATGGTTGTGATGCACTTAACTAGAACTGAAAGCTGTTCGGTCTTCTCAATGCAGGTACCACCCATGGATAGTGGCATTGAATTTCCGAAGCATTAAATTCTACACGGTTTTTGACTCCACATTGGACAATGCTGTCAAGATCAGAATTTAATAAGCTTATCATACGCTGCCGTTGATAGTCCACATCTGAAGGACAACGAAGGGAATGTAAAACGAATATGATTATTTTGTGTATATTAGATTTAAACCCGTCCAATACTACTTGAATTGAGCGGTCCGAAAGGTAGTTTCTAACCCAACGAAGAAGGGATTCATCAATACCAAATGCACACATTTTCGATAAGAGAGCTTGGTGCCAAACTCTATCAACTGCCTTTAAAATATATTCTTCGAGATATTTATTAAGCTGAAAATTGATAAGCTTTTCCATGACCTTGGATAAAAGGGACGTGCAATTGGATGATAGTTAGATGGTAAGTTGGGGAATTACATGTATTCATCATCTTGCTGCAATTACATTCATTTGAAATTATCCATTTTGAAAAAAAGAGGATGGGATGCAACCCACAAATATAATATTAACAATATTTTGTGTGAGATAAAAAATTTAAAGTCAATATTTTTCTTTGTTCTCTTAAAAACATTTTCTATTACTTTTTTCTTGTTTTTGTAGGTTTTCGTGTTTTGTTAAAAAAGTTGTCAGTTAAATTTTTCTAAGAAATTAACTTAAAAGTAACAACAACTTTTTGCATTTATAATGAAATAGTTTGTTTTCAAAATTTATTTTTGTTAACGAGATTTTTAGTCGAAAACCAATCCTTACCAATTTTAGTAGCATTTCTTAATTTTTTATTTTTCATATAAATAAATACAAATCGTTTTTTTTAAAGAAAATTTACGTAATGAAATCATTTTGAAGTCAATACCATTATTTATTAACGAGATATCGATAATCGAAAATCCATTTTTACCAATTTTGGTTACATTTTTTGTAGATCGGATTTGTATACACATTTTACTAAAAGTCAAAAACAGTATTTTTTAAAACATGAAATTAGTTTAGAGCTAATATCTTAAACTTTTGAAAAAATCATTTTTTATCAACTTTTGGTAATGTTTTTTTGTTAAGGTTTTTTTTTTAACTGTCAGTTTTATTTTTCGCAATTTATTACCAGATACTAAAAACGTTTTTCTTCGTTGCATAAAACTATTTTGGTGATAAAGTCGTCATTTATTTATAAAATATTCGAGGTGACAAACCTTTGGTTAAGTTTGGTTCAAAATTTTACTAGTTTGGTATATGACGTCACAGTACAAAATATAAAATTGAAGAAAATATCTCTCTTTCGCCTTTTTGTCTTTTGAATTTTGCGGTTATGTGCAAAGCGCTACAGAGCTCATATCTGGCAATACTATACATGATTTGAAAGGTCTTGAGATAACCTAGGAAACGTAGCTATGTATGATTGGTTTGGATATTGAGTTCAACAGTTAAAGACGTGTAAATATAGAGTTTACTAACGCCGAAATTCGCGATTTTTTAAAGATTTATTTCGTGAGATTAATTGTGTTTTTTTGAGGATGGTACTCTATCTTTTCGCACCGCGGAGGAATACTTTCCGGATAAGCATGGAAAACACCGAATTAGAGCGGCATGTGGCATCTCCTTACATCGCTCAGGATATGGGAGTTAGTCACGAAACCGTTTTAAACCATCTGCAGAAGGCTGGATACAAAAAACGCTTGATATTTGGGTGCCGCATGATTTCATGTAAGAAAACCTTCTGAACCGAATCAACGCAGCGATATGCATGCTTGAAGGTTTTGCTGATGTTTGGTGGGATTATAAGGGAATCATCCACTTAGAGCTCCTCCCATGTGAGCAGACGCTTCTACCATTTGCTGAAGCGTCGAAAATTGACCAAAAGGAAGAGTGTAGTGTTCCGCAAGGACAACGCCTCGCAAATAAGAAGGAGGCTTCTACAAGGGGGGTATTATGTAGTTGCTGTTGACATAGGAACAGACTACAAACATATTTGAACTAAATCCAATCACTGTAACACTTTTTATAAACCATTGAATAAAGAGCTTTAAAGCGTAAGGGAGATATTTTCCAACCTTTTATTGGAACACAAAATTGAATTTTTTACTAAATTGCTATACTAAAAAAATACTAACAATCATTTTTTTGAGATTCTTTCTTTCATTATTATCTGTACAACACAATTTATTTGAAGTCCATATCTACACTGCTACTTGAGCTATAGACAACGAAAAGGCTTCCCGAACACAAGGTCGTACGAACGTCATCTTCTGGTGAGCCCAACCATTACATCGGGGCGACACGAATATATGAACACCATGCTGGTTTATTTTTATATTCATTTTCATGATTTTAAATCATATTTATTAAATCTCTCTAGAAATTTTTTATTTAGACTCTAAGGATCTTGAAACAAAAATTTCAATTCGAAAACTCAGACCGATTACAATATATTGTCCTATGGAAAGTTAATAAGCATTCAATATTTTTGAATACATTGATATTTTGCTTCGTTACATCTTTGATGATTTTACTAAACTTAAAACTCGATTTATTTGCAACCCAAAGATGATTTTGTCAAGGCCAGATTTAAAGGTTCAAAGGCCTCGGGGCAGTAAAGGAGTGAAGGCCCACTCGCCCCAAATTATTTTTAAAATAAAGAAAGCCATTTTTTTCACTCGAGTTCTTCAATAAATAATTTATTGCGAAAACAAACACATATACATATAAACGGAAAAAACAAATTATCTGAAATAAAATGTTAGTGTTAACAAATTTTTTCGACAAAAAATCGTTGATGATTTCGTTGAAATCCAGTTCCCGGAGTATATCGCTTTCAATGCTCCGGAGAGAGAGCTTCGTTAGACGGTTGTGTCTGCTTGTGGTTCGAAGCCTATTTTTATAATTTTCATTTTTGAAAATGAGCGCGCTCCACTGCAATTTGTTATCATCAAGACCAAATACATTCTCAATTCAATTTCGAGTTTTTTGAATGTTGATCCGAAATTTTGATTTTCGAGAATTTGGTAGTAAAATAGTTCCGGCGATTAATCTGTTCCATAGTCCTTTTGCTTTTTGTATGAGTCAATCAAAGATACAAATTGAACCAACTCATTACCAAGCAAAGGCTCTAAATCATCCGGATACACTTTCAACAATGTCAATCACTGGGATGAAGGCGGATACTTTGTATTTTTCCTTCGGTGACGGATTTGCGTCTTGTGCTTTCCCTTAATCGACCGCACGCATTGTCGATTCAAGAATCATTTTTGGGTCTTACAACATCTTGTTTGTAGCGTCGAATCGCTTCAAGATATCATTTCAAAATGTTGCAAAGCGGTTTCGATATCACTCATTTTCAGTAACGCATCTTCTACCTTCTTCATCACGATATCTTTTTGCTCTTTATTGGAAGATATGCTGGTTAGAGCTTCTTCGATTTCCCAATAGCCGTTGACTAGGGCTTTCGTAGTTTCAGCTTGACAAGACCAAAGAGTGTCGCTGAGTTTTTTCAAGAATAAAAACTAGCAGCTTATCTTTTCCGGTAATTTCTTAATCAGATTTCGGTGCCGCTCTGTACTGGCTGTGAAAAACGTGTACAAATTCTGCACGAAATCAAAGAATTGAACAGCCTATGGAAAAGAATTAGTTGAATGGATACATTCTTTCCTCGATCATGATTTACGTATCGGTTATATAATGAGGTGGATTTTGTATGACAATCGAAATCGATATTCTTCAATAATTATACAAAAGAATTACTATTGACCGACTATGATTTTTTTCAATTTCTTGCATGCAGTAAATTTCGTGATAGCATTAACGAATTGTGTCACTATAATAATTATTTGGTTATCAAACTGCATAAAGAAATATGAAACAAATTACCAATTAGTCAATAATAATTGATTTGTCCAAGAATTAAAGAACATTATTCTTCATATACAGCAATTAATTTATATGTATGAGAAAAAAAATACCCAACCTCCGAGGATGCGGGAAAGTACCACCCCACTCAGCCATTTAACGATTGGGGTACTCCCTCAAGATGGGGAGTGAATTGAAAGTGGTTCATATCAGGGCCATTTGAGATTTTGATATTTCACTAATTTTCTGATTGGAGTGAACAAATAAATCAATGATTTTGGTATTTAAGATTAATATAAATAAATAATCATGTATGTACAAAGTACTGCAGGCTGTAGGTTAAGGTAAAAGAGCGAAGAAAAATACAAATCAAAGAAAAAGATGCTTATGAGTTGGAATTTGGGCCCGCTTGTGGCCTTGGGTTTTGTAAAATGTCACACGTGGTATTGGCTCCTTGTGAAGAGTTTTTTAAGAGCGTAGTTTTACAGAAAAGGTTTTATTCTAACTTTTAAATCATTTATCGTAGATTTAGGAAAATGGTAACATTGGTATACCCTGAACTGTTTTAAGGATTTGAGTTTAAGAAGGAATAATGTATTTGAAAACTGTGATTAAATTAAGTGAAAATCTTGTTTTAATTTTTATATATCTAGTTTCTGGCCAATTCAATTTTTCTGGGCCAAACAAATTTCGTAATATCTTTTGGTTTTATGAAACTCTGTTAAACTTGAGTAGGTACAATTTTAAGAAAAGCTTTAATCGTCAAAGACGCTCAATGTTATCCTCTTTGGTTTGGTGTTAACTTGTGCATTAAAATCTATATCATAGTGAAAAAAACAACTAACAAAATATACATACAACGAATTTTTTAAACCCTTTCATTTTTTGCCACCCATAGCTACTTTTAATGTAATTTATTTTAAAAGGATGCAACAATTGTGCGCTAATTTGCGAAGCCCCTGCATGAATATTTATATCGATCAAACGCTTATCACAAAATTCAATCTTATTGTCAAAAGAGTTTGAATGAATAACGCCCCATCCTCATCATCATAATCAGTAGCCATATCTGTTTAAGCGTCGAAGCTCGTATGTATTTAATAAGAAATTAAAACACGCACGCCTCCGTCATCGACATCATCGTCGTCGGTCGTCATCATCGTCATCAAAAAGCTAGAATACCTATGCTGGGTATAAACTAAGTTTGGTTGGTGATCTCTTGGTCACCGGCCGGCCAGTCGGTCGGTTGGCCGTTGCGTTGTGTCTAGTAACTGACATCCTTTTACGGTATAAAATATTCGACCGTATTTGTCAGAGTCTATTTGAAACAGCTATCACCATGTTCAGCAATTTATCAGCACTGCACCATATATGCAGGTGGCATAAGCATAAATTATTAACATATTTATCCGTGGAATAGACTCATGGTGATGGTGATGGCGATGGTGTTTCCACCATCTCGTCTCGGGTCTGGGATAGGACAACGCAACGCACCGCAGCGCCCCAACTGGACGCATTCCGCATCATACCCACTCTTCGTCTTGCCTATAGATAAAGTTAGCTGATGCAGAATATAAGCAGTCCTCGAGTCAGTGTTGCATATTCACACGCACGTACGCAGCGAAACATACTTCCAGCTGTTTACATGCCACATGCATAGAATGGCCAACAACCACATCAAGACAGAGTTGCAGCAGCTATATGCGTCGCGTATTGTGGACCCCCAGCTGAAGTATGTATATTATATAGGTAGAGTCTCTATCGCGAGATCCCGTCCGCGTCGGTGCGTCGCTCGTCGTCGTAGTCGTCGTTGTGGCAAATTAGGAAAATGAATAGAAAATTTCGCATTAACTGAAATCACTGCGGGAAAAGTGCGCAGCTCTCTGCAGTTCTGCAGCTCTGAAACTGTGGGGCTGCTTTCTGATGATGCCATTTGTCCGTATTGGGCCAGCTGCAAGAATTATGCGAGGTACATCTTAAACACTCTAATTGTCAGAGCTGCCATGTGACAGAGCAGGGTTTGACGCACAGCATAAAACACCCACCTGACCAAGCAGACACCTCGTGATGCACATCGTGAATTCAACTAAGTCCCTGTCGCAATGAATGGTTCTGGTTGTTGGTTGGCTGATGCTCTGGTCTGTTCGTCCTCGAGAATTCAACTACTGAAATTAGCCAATTCCTCCCTCCCAGAGAGCGGCAGCCGTCGAAAATTATGCGTGCATGTTTGGCATCCCTGTGCGTTTGTATTTTTCTGGATGTGGAAATGAACAAACATGGAGTCCAGTTCTATAGCAACGGCAGTAGCAGCCGGCTAGAAAAATTCAAAGAAATTATTCGAATGGCAGGTGAGTGACGGACGCACTGCCACAGCCATCGCGCCTAAGGGGCAAAGGCAGCAAAGGCCGCTATGGAGTGCGTTCAACGCTCAACTAGTTTCCGTTCGGTCATGTGAATAGGTAAATGGGTTTGAGGCAAAGTATCTAGTATCTGTGCACTGCGCGTACATGTGAGCTTATATACATAGCTGGGCTGTAACCGGTGACGAACGTCAACCCAACAACGACGACTACGACTACGGCTACGACGACCATCACAACGACGACGCGACGCACTATGCGAAGGAGTTAAGCTCCATTGAAACGACAGACATGTCACTGTGCGGTGCGCTGCACTATAGCATTCCAACAGGTATGGGTTCTGAAAAATTGCCAAGAAAATAAGGAATTTCAGGTGCTCATTCAGTGTTTGGTTCTGTGAGTTCAAGTTTTATCTCTTTTATGCTTTTTTGTTGATGTTGTTGTTTTTTCTTTCTTTTTCGTAAGGGGTATATTAACGCTTGTTAGGGATGAGGAAGTGAATCAAAAAAGGAGGGGGGGATAGATAATTTTCCTATGAGAGAAATAATTCAAAGAAAAATACCGGTGGAAATACTTAAGTCACCCATTGACAGCTTGGTGATAGATGCCCGTGATGGCCTATAAGTAAGGCCAGAGCTGGAGCCACATCCAACCAGCACAGCCAGCGGTGCCAAACTTATAGCCTTAGCTATTTGTTTGATATCCAAAACAGGGAACTGATATAGGCCCGTAAATGTATCGGCGATAGTGCCCTTTGCACGTTTTATTATGGAGATATATTATTAAAAAGCACATTCCTGATGTGGACTAAGGATTCGTATTAGAAGAGAAGAGCGCAGAATATGGTGTTCAATCAAAAATATCAAAGTAGGTACTAAATATGAACGTGCGATGAGTGAATACTGTGTGTTTCAGTATTTCAAAGCCAGAACGAACGAATGAAAAAAAAAATAATACTAAACATAACCTGGTTACGGTTTTACGAAGTCCGGAAATGTCATTCAGTAATCAATCAATCAATCATCAGAAAACAATAACTGACAGAGAGGAAAACAAAAATTGTAACACCCATGAAAAATATAGTGCATCCTAAAGAAGAATATTAAACTCCTTATTTTTCCAAGCGTCATATTGGAATGCAATTTTAAATTGTGTAAAAAACTTAACCTTAGATTCTTTAAATACCTTTTCAAGGAATTTAATCCTGAGTCTTTCTTTCGAAATTAAAAAGTATGTAGTGAAGACCCAATTCAAGCGGATGCCGGAAAATTGTTGTATTTTCCTTTTTAAAGCATTCTCCATTAACAAGATTGTAAACAAAAGAGCTGAGCTTCGAGCTTTGTTCAAAATATAAGTTTGAAATTTGGTGTTCGCATTGAATTACAAGATTTATGATTTACTTCCAAAAAGAAGGTTAAATAATACTATGAGTCCTGTGCGTTAGTTTGCGACCTTTTTGGCATTCTTGTAGCTCAAACGAATGACGCTTTTTGGGTTAGAGGGTTGGATTTTGGATAAAAACCTGTATTTTTTGTACTTGTTCAAGATTTAAAGTCAGATGATGGCAGATAATTTTAAGGCCAAAAACCATCTTTCTAGGCAAAGTCCACTTTCATTACATATAGCCATTTTCAATGTTAGTCATCTACAAAAGCGCTAAATTGTCTTAGTATATGTTGCATTTAATAATAATTTTTTTTCCTTAAAGCAGATGTTCTCACGAAAGGCAGTATGATAATGCTTAACAGCTTCTCTGTTGCGTTCATGTCCTTCAAAACGATAATAATGTTGACATAATTATCATCAGAATAACAAGTTCAGCGATGGCCTCATTCAGAGTAAATTCTGATCATGCCAATCATCTTTCGATCCAACTTTTAATACATGTCGGTATGCAATGATTGCACTTGCAAGCGGATGATGATCCACGCCATGCCACCTCCAAAATAAAATGTTAACACTACTGTTCCACATTGCAACAATGTTGCAAAATTGCTTGATGCTTGATGTATATAAAATGGAGACAAAGTGAAAAGTAACGTCACATACAACCCTGGAAATTAACTTACAAAAAAAAGCCCAAATGAACAACGATATCTTTTTAAGGTTTGATATATCTACCTGTACATATAGGTGTATGTATGTATATGAGAACATTTTGTGTGTTCTTGGTTTAAACTTACAACTCACAAATCTATAACCATGTTCGAAATGTCAATTTCATCATTCCTTGAAATCCTTATCCCCTCGCATGCATATGCACCATACACATCAATTAAAAATCGATCGATCAAAATGCTGCAGAGTTAAAGTCAAAATGTCATTCTACAACTTAATTGATTGGCTTTGGGGATTACATGCGTTTTTGAAAACATCAACATCAACAATGTTGCTGCTGCTGTGACACTTTTGTTTTAGGTAGGCCGGAATGGGGTGTTCGGCCAGGCGGGTCGGTGGTTGAGGCAGCTTTATGTGTGTGTTGAGAATAAAGGTTGATGTTTAGTTTGAAGTCTAAAAGATTTTCTTTGTTTTTTGCGATTAAACAAAAGAAAATATTCTTTAAAAATTTAAAGGATTCTTAAAACCTAGATTTCGTAAATGATTATATTTATTTATTTTAAGTGAAAAGATGATTTTGCCTTAAGTTTTCATTTACTGTATGGTGTTTTTTTCTTATAGTTCGAAAATATTTTTAATCTAGTTAGACTCGACTCAAGTTGCTTCAAAATAGAGAGTTGTCATTCGTATTATGTAAGTAAAATTATTATTAAGTTCCCATAGGAAGTTATTGTAATGGGTCCGATTTGTCAAATAGAAAATTTTGACATTTCTCGACGTTTCAAGGTCCCTAGAGTCGAAATAAAAGATTTTTAGAAAGATGTCTGTGCATGCGTGTGTACGTACGTTTGTCCGTCCGTACGTTCGCGACGTTTTTTTCGTCGTCCATAGCTCAAGAACCAGAAGAGATATCGACTTCAAATAAATTTTGTTATACAGATAATAAGGCAGAAAGATGCAGAAAGGGCTCTCAACAAAATTGCCTGGGTGGTTTTTTTACCATAGCAGTTTGAAAAAAAGATAAACATTTTTGTTAACCCTAATTATCTTACGAACCAAAAACGCTACAGACTTGAGTTAAATTTTATATAATATACTGTAACGTGATACCAAACAGGTATATTTTTTGAAAAAATCAATATAACGGTTTTTTTTATGAGTCAATAAAACTGAAAAAAAATTTGTCACCTCTAAAATTTTACGACTGAAATATTTCATCTCTAAAGCAATTTTGTGCAACGAAAAATAATGTTTTTGACATTTGATACAATTTTGAGAAAAATCAAGTTGACAGTTTTTTTTTATAAAAAATAAAAATCTCAATAAAACATTACTTAAAGTTCGTAAAAATTGAATATCGATTCAAATATCTTTTCAAAAACTTGGAATTTGGGCTTCAATCTCATTTTATCTTATAAGAAATACTGTTTTCAACATTCGATAAAATTTTGAAAAAAATCGAATCGACAGTTTTTTTACAAAAAATAAAAAACCTAAAAAAAAAATGTATAAAAGGTGGTAAGAATTGATTTGCGACTCAAATATCTTTTCAAAACTTTGAGATATTGGCTTTAATTTACTTTTATCTTTCAAAAAATCTTGTTGTCAACAGTCAGTTAAAGTTTGAAGAAAATAGAATTGACAGTTTTTTTTACAAAAAAATAAGAACCGAAAAAAAATGTATAAAAGTTGGTAAAAATTGATTTTCGACTCAAATATCTCTTTAAAAATTTTAAATATTGGCTTCAAACTAATTTTATCTTATAAGAAATATTATTTACAACATCTGGTACAATTTTTAAAAAATTCGATTTGACAGTTTTTTTACAAAATATAAAACTCTAAATAAAAACAATACTAAAACTTGGTAAAAATATACTTACGACTCAAACAGCTTTTCAAAACTTAAAAATATTGTCTTCAAACTTTTTTTATTTCATAGAAAATATTGTTTCCGATATTCAGTAATTTTTATATAAAAATCCAACAGTCCATTTTTTCATGAAAAATAAAATCTACAAAAAATAGATCGCAAATTTGGTAAAAACTGATACGACGACATATAGACAAACTTTTGAGCAGGACAAATCGACAGACGGGATGGGAAGTTGTTAGTGTGGGCCGCATCCCAGCCTCTTTTTTGTATTTTATATTTAAAAGAGCATCCTTAAAAGCCAGAAATAGGTTTCAAAAAATCATTAATGATTTTAAAAAAATTGTCTGTTTCAGGTTTTTTTCCTTTTTAAAGGAAATCAAAACTTTTTTCAAAACTTATTTGAAAATCCCAAAAATATTTATTAGGCTTATGTTCTTTCTGTATAAAAAAAAAGACTGTTGGATTTTAAAAACAAAAAACTTCTGAATATCGAAACAATATTTTCTGTGAAATAAAAAAAAAGTTTGAAGACAATATTTTTAATTTTTGAAAAGTTTTTAGAGCGAAAGAAAATTGTTACCTGTAAAAAAACTGTCAATTAAATTTTAGTCAAAATTTTACTGAATGTTGACAAAGATAGAAGTAGTTTAAAATCAATATCTTAAAGTTTTGAAAAGATAATTGAGTCGAAAATCAATTTTTAAAAACTTTTATTCATTTTTTATTTTTTGTACAAAAAACTGTCAATTCGATTTTTCCCAAATTTTTTCAGAATGTTTAAAACAATATTTCTTATAAGTTAAAATTATTTGGAAGCCATTATCTAAAAAAGGTATTTTTGTCGAAAATCAATTTTTACCAATTTTTGTAAAATTTTTATTTTTTGTTAAAAAAACTGTCAATTCGATTTTTCTCAAAATTTTACCAGATGTTAAAAACGTTTTTTTTTTTCGTTTTACCATCATTATCAGTCTAGTTTGGTATCACGTTACACTACATAATATAAAATTTAATTCAAGTAGGTATCTATCGTTTTTGGTCTATGAGATATTTAGGGTTAACTAAAATGTTCACCTTTTCTTACCACCAACGTAATTTCCTTGATAGACCTTTCTACATCTTTCTGCAATATTATCTGAATAACAAAATTTATTTGAAGTCGATATCTCTTCTGATTCTTGAGCTATGGACGACGAAAAAACCATCGCGAACGTACGAACGTACGAATGTACGTACACACGCAGGCACAGACATCTTTCTAAAAATCTTTTATTTTGACTCTAGGGACCTTGAAACGTCGAGAAATGTCAAAATTTTAATTCGACAAATCAGACTAATTAAAATAACTTCCTAAAAGCAAAGAAGAAACTTGCGCAATCCCAATCTTACGTGCCACACTAAACAACGTGTTGATTTATGATGCTTTTTGTCACTCTTTGTAGTTCTCAGAAACCAACTTAAGTATAAATTGTAACATAGCTTATAGCAAAGTAAAACATGTGTATCGTGTTAGAACGTTAGTAATAATATAATAAAGATAGAAGCCTGCTTACTTTCAAAAGACTCCTTTTTAATAATAAAAAAAAAACCTTATTAAATTATATCCCCGAGGACAGAAATGCCCTCATTTTCTGCAAAATATAATAATTTAACGCTGCAATGTCATAATGGAAACGGTTTTTATCATCACAGTTTGTTGTTCCTGTCCAATCGTACATGGCTCACGCACCTACGTACGAGAATATGCATTCCACGCACAACGGACTTAAGCCACCATCACATCGATCGCCGCGGTCGCCTCGCCGATGTGGCAGCCACCACCGCCTCCACTGCTGCCGTCCACCACCACCACCAACATCACGCAACATCAGCACCGCTACTCATAAGAAATGGAGCACCTGTCATTTGCCATTTAGTTGAATAACCAGTTCCATATTTCCAAAGGACAAGGAAAACAAACAAAACAACAACAAAAAATATCTCCAGACTTGCTAAAAACCTGTGTACCTATAGAGAGTTAGTTCTCAAGCCAAAACCAAATCCAAAAGCATCATCAGTGCGTTTCTACGGTGGTGACCATTGTGTATACGCACATAAAGACTATACTCTCTTTTTCTCATGATGGGACATAAAACTGAAGACAAAGCCCCTCAGCATTAGGTATAACTGGAGGAATTCGCGACAACACCCTCTTGCAGACATGGCCAGCATACACCAGCAGCTTCCTTCAGGGCTTTACATCGGATCGGACTTAACGACGACTACGAAGAAAATAACGCCGACGACCGACGACGACGACGTACAAACGAGGATGACGTTCCCGTCTTCATCCGTATGGGGGCCAAACCGCGAGATAAATTATAGGCCTAATGCAAAGTGCTCTCCTTTTGATAGTCATTAACTGATGAGTAGGCGTATGTATTAGCGCAAGAGTCTAGTAAGGAAGCGTTTGGCGCGTATATGCATATTGCATATTCAAATGATGTTACAAGCTGCCTGAGGACATTCATGGGAATATCATCGATAAGGTCTTTGTGATGTTGGGTGTATGGTGGTGGACAAGAGAGGAGGGAAGCTTCATCATGACGGTCCGTCCAGAGCTCCAGACTATAGCACAGCCATCAGCTAGTGGGATGATGGGCAGTTGAGGATTAATATGCATCATTGGCCAGTAACAGCAAAAATAAAAAAAATAAACAAAACAAAAAATGGAGCTTCCTACAACAACTAAGACAACAACTATGAAAGACTTATAAGCAATATATCCTTTCAAAGAAAATACTCAGAAAAATATAAGGCTGAATTTTGTGGGCTTATAAAGTTGCTCATTTTACTCACGAAAGATTTGGCTGGAGATGAAAGAAGGGCCATAAATTCTTGCAGGAATTAGGGGTTACCAGTGAGAATTATGTCTCTAAGTAACCAGTGAAAATTAAGTATTAGCTTATAAGTCGTTAAAAGTAACTAAGCTAAAAGAAGGACTACGCTGAAGTTTTTCAAGAAGAAAGATTGGTCGCTGATGTGCATAGTACCTCGGATAAGATAGTAAAATTCCCCTTCACATGCGAAATATTGTAATATCTTAGCAACAAGCTAGAGTTTTTATATTTGCAGCATAAGAACATTTTGAATTTTCAAGATTAAAATACCCGACCTTTAAATTTTGAAGAATTTCAAATATAAGATTAAATATAAACCCACAACTCAAAATATTAGAAAAGGAAAAGAACACACAATTCAAAGCACCAAAACGATTGCAATGTAATGAAATGTCCTCGTCGAACAAATTGGACGACGAAGTTGAAACACGATAAAGAGATTGGACCGTTCGGTTCGTTGTGGCCGACACATATGGCGTGGTAGTTATTATGAAGATAAAATAAAACACACTCTTCATCCATATATTTACGGAGTCATACTAGTATAATGTAAAAATATATAGACGATTAAATGAGGGACCAATAAAAATCGAAAGGCTAGACAAATAGAGGTCGTGGGATGCTGCTCCAGCAAGTGGGAAATAGATTTTTTTGGATTCTAGTTTTTATTTTATTTTCTTTTATTTAGAAAGGGAATTGCAAGGATTTTCTATCCATATGAAATGTGCACAAGTGT
This sequence comes from Eupeodes corollae, assembly GCF_945859685.1. Classification (NCBI taxonomy): domain Eukaryota; kingdom Metazoa; phylum Arthropoda; class Insecta; order Diptera; family Syrphidae; genus Eupeodes; species Eupeodes corollae. The sequence continues at coordinate 119,907,743 of NC_079148.1, forward strand.
GTTCGTTTGTATATAAAGGGTACTTTTCAACATTATTAAGATTAAACACAAATTCTGAGAGAAAAATCGAAACGTCCGTTGTTTTCTTCGCTAATGCTTGCTTTTGTAATAGTTAATACATTTTTCGCTTTTTAAGTTTTCACATTAGTCATAACATCCGTTTTTTTATATTAACAAATCTTAAAGGCTCTAAATAGACCACGAAAATTTGATATTCACTTAAAAACAAATTGAAATGCGTGAAATTTGATTGGAAGATACACTTATACGACCCTAAAGAACCCTAACTTTGTAAGAGGGGTTTTTTCTTGCAAATATCAAAATTTAACTACGTGTTAATGGACAACCTGAAATATTAAGTCAATTGAGTTCAAACTTAAAAATGAAGATTTTAAATATAATCAGGGGGGTCATTCCGTAAAACGATAATCGTTCTACGATATCGTTTCGACGATAGTCTCACTTCACGTAAGACGATAATCGTTAAAGTGATATCGTCAAAACGATAGCGTTTGCACGATAGCTAAGTAGGTATCGTCTGCTAATAATTTCCATTGGCAACTAAGCAAATTGAAGCAAAAAAGTTTCGGTGTAGTTAAGTTTTGTTACAAAATGAAAATTAAAACTCAAAAAAATACAATGAATTCGGTTAATCATTTTTTTATATACAAAACATTAGTAATCTCTCTTTATTGTTGTTAAATAAATAAAACAATTGTAGTTCTGGATTTTCAAAAGAGGACTTTATAATGATATTATAAACAATAAATTTGCCAGACGGTTGTCGTTCTACATACATAATGTACATATATACATTCAATATTAAAATTTGTTGTAACTATTGAAACTTTGGGGCGTAGGAACATTGGTATATTCGACAGGCAATGATTTTTGTATCGCTCTTGCACAAAGCACTAATCCAAATTAGTTTTGGAAACATTAAATATTTTTGAAGCCAAGTTATGTTCATTGTGGATAAAATGAAGTCTTCACTTCCTTTCCTTTGATCAAATTTGGTTTATTCCTGCAGCTGATTTACAAAAATATAAGACATTGAACAAAGATTTTCATATTATTGTTTTATCTTCCGCGGCAACAAATGAAAACACAAAAAGTGACAATAACAACAAACATAACAAAATAATTGGTATGTTTACTAACAATACGTTTTTTTGCAAATTTTCAAAATTTCCCATAGAGAAAAACCAAGTTTAATAACATTTTCAAGTTATTGAACAAGCATTATCTTTCGTTGAGTTCATTTTGACATTTGTAATATACTCAACGAACTTATACCGAAAACGATCGATAGAGACGATAGTGATAAAGTTACGTGAAGCAAATTATTGGCGATATCGTTAATGATAATCGTTTTGACGATTATCGTTTCGGAAATTACGGAATGACACCCCAGGTTAGGCTTTGCTTTCCAAAAGTAACAGTAGTGTCGCTGCAAATGTGTTCATAAAAAAAATGTCTCAGAAAAATCACAATCCTTTTTTATATTTTCTTCACTCCAGCAGGTTTATTTTGTTTTTTTTTTTTTTTAATATAAGAGAACATTCCAATAACCAGTCGCAAAAGCCCAAATAGTCCACGAAAATCAGATATACAGCTTCATTTTCAGTGAAGCAAAAGAATTTTAGGGGGCTAGGGGGGAGAGGATGAAATGCAGGTTGATCTAGTTTAAAAACTTTTTTAACTTCCTGTAGGAAGTTATTGTAATGGGTCCGGTTTGTCAAATTGAAAATTTTCACTTTTCTCTACATTTCAAGGTCCCTAGAGTCGAATAAAAAGATGTCTGTGCGTGCGTGTGTACGTACGTTCGTACGTCCGTACGTTCGCGACTTTTTTTTCGTCGTCCATAGCTCAAGAACCAGAAGAGATATCGCCTTCAAACAAATTTTGTCATACCGATAAAAAGGCAGATAGATGCAAAAAGGGTTCTCAAGAAAATCGAGTGGGTGGTTTTTTACCAAAGCAGTTTGATAAAAAGGTGAAAATTTTGGTTAACCCTAAATATCTTACGAACCAAAAACGCTAGAAACTTGAATTAAATTTTATATAATATATTGTAATGCGATATCAAAGAAGTATATTTTTTGAAAAAATCCATTTAACGGTTTTTTTAAATCAAAAAAACTGAAAAAAAATTGTCACCATCAACATTTTACGACCTAAATATGATTTCATCTCCAAAACAATTTTGTGCAACGAAAAAAGTGTTTTTGAAATATGATTAGATTTCGAGAAAAATTGAATTGACAGTTTTTTTTTATAAAAAATAAAACTCTAAAAAAAACATTACTAAAAGTTGAATATCAATTCAAATATCTTTTCAAAAACTTGAAATTTAGGCTTTCTTATAAGAAATATTGTTTTCAACATTAGGACACATTTTGAAAAAAATCGAATTAACATTTTTTCTTAAATAAATAAAAACTTAAGAAAAATGTATACAAGTTGATAAAAATTGATTTTCGACTCAAATATATTTTCAGAAATTTGAAATATTGGCTTCAAACTAATTTCATCTTATAAGAAATATTGTTTTTAAACTTTCGATAAATCGACAGACGGGATGGGAAGTTATCAGTGTGGGTCGCATCCCAACCTCTTATTTTTTAAAAAAAAAAAACGTTATTGTCAACATTCAGTTAAATTTTGATAAAAATCGAACTGACAGTTTTTTTTTACAAAAAACTAAATAGCGAAAACAAATTTAACAAAAGTTGGTTAAAAATTGATTTTCGACTCAAATATCTTCTAATTTTTTTTATAAAAATCCAACAGTCGATTTTTCATAATAAAAAAAATTAAAATTTACACAAAAATAGTACTCAAATTTGGTTAAAATTGATGTTCGATTCTGGATCTTGATATCTCTTAAATTAATTTTATTCATCCATTGTAAAAATTTAATGAATGCTACTTAAATTGGTAAACATTTGTTTTCGACTAAAAATCTATTTTACAAAACTAGATTTTCAAACTAAACTTTTTCTTTATATACAAATATATTGTTGATAATTTTAATTTTTCTAAGAATAATTCAATTGACTTGTGAACTTTTTTAATCCAACACAAAAACCGACAAAGAAGACGAATAAATTTAAGAAAATACAAGTATTTATAAAATGACATATTCATGGAGTTTTTGGATACATCAAATCGTTAGAATGCGATAAGTGTCTGGCAAAAACCAGTTAGAAAATTTGTTACCTCACACATTTTTGAATATTGTTCTTTTTTTCATATGTGATATGATAATCGGACAATATACTGTCAAGGTCCAAATCTATCTATGGTCAGCAAATCTTTTTTTCGAAAATCGTTAGAGCGGATTTTGTGTAATAGATTTTGTATATTTACAGGGATATCCATTTTGCGATTTCAAAAGTAAACGTAAATAAACTATTCATAGATTTATTTTTTTCCTGTTATTTATTTTTTATTAAAAAGTTTGAATGTTGACATTATGTGTAAACACTACATCCTTTAAATTAACACCACGCGAATTGTTGCAAGCATCATTTCTTTAAGGTAATTTTCGATCATTTTTTCGCACATATTGGCCAAACAAGCCTCACACAAAAAGTCCAGTGATAGAAAACTGCATGATCTTGGTGGCCAGTTGATATTACCACGACGAAAAACTAAGCGGAAAGATAATTTTTCTTGCAATAAAGCCTTATTCTCTCGGATTGTGTTGCATGTGGCACATATCATACGACCATTACTCTCCGAATAGTTGTCCCATCGTCGTTTTCAAAGAACTAAGGGCCAATCACACCTCCGTACCAAAGAGCCACCAACTTTTTGTGGGTGTAATGTCCTCTCCTCAATTATTTGAGGATTCTCAGAACCCCTTACCCTACAATTTTGTTTATTACATACCTACCGATCGCCCATTCGACGTTTCTACGATGTTGCGTATGTTCAGCTGGCTTCAGTTGTTGTGTTAGCTGGACTTTATTTGGATATTCTTGTAGAATACAATACGTCAAAATGTGCTGTAAGACAGTACTTATTCCTGAGAATGACGAGGAATCGACATATTCGGGTCTTTGGCAACACTTAAACATACAGCAGCGATAAGTAAGTAAGTAAGTAAGCGATATTTTAAGTAGTACTACCGTAACAATGATGCAAAGGCCTTACAGTATCTGTAGCCTTTTCAAATTTCTTCACAACTTTTCCAATCGCTTTCTTAGTTAGACGATTATGTAAACCATAATCTTTGTAAGTACGATTTTTGGCTGTGGCAGTATCACCATTTTTGAGTAGGTTTTAACAATTTGTATGCGTTGTGCGATAGTTAAGCGATCCATTTTCGTAAATATCAGACTCTCAACTGACAGAAAAAATTGATTTGACAACTAAGTTGGATGGATGTCACATTCCAGGCCTATTCTTTGGGTCAATACAACGAAATTTTTCCATTTGGGAAAGCAACCACGTTAAGCAAAATAAAATTAGAGAAAACTCGAATGTTTGATTTTTGACCAAAAATTTTGTCTAAAAATACCACCCAACGTTAATCTACTTAACACCTTACTTTCTCTTGAAGTCTGCGCAGAAGAGAATATAAAGATATCGATTTCAAATAAAAGTTGTTTTACAAATAATAGCATTATGTAGAACTGATGTGAACTTTAGAAAAATCAAAAAAAATATTGTCCAGAATAATACAAATAAAATAAAATGCTTGACATCTAATAATAATTTAAGAAAAATCGAATCGTTTTTTTTTTTTGTTACAAAAAATAAAAGCCCAACAAAATTGTAGTCCTGAAAACTGATCTTCAACTCTAATATATTAAAAAGATATGTAGATGAAGATGAATTGTTTTTAATAACTTTATATTATCTAATGATAAAACATATATAATAGTAAATAATACAAAATCGGATAAGACTTTACTTCACCCCCACTCATCCTTCCTGACATGTTTGCTACACTTGAAATTCCAAGAATTTTTTATTAAATGTTGAGGGAATATAAATACAGACTTTTTCGTTAATTTAATAGAAGTAATGTCATTTCGTTATGTAATTTTAATGAACTAAAAACATCACTTAACTATGGAAGCCAGTTCGTGCAACCTTGTCATTCATTTCATGTATTTTCATTTTCTTATACAACTCAATGAAATATAAAAAAAAATAACTTTCAAGTGATTAAAATTTATTTCTCCAAAGCGATTGAACTGAACTATAAATTTGGGGGTAACAACTTAATTTGATGTGTCTTATAAAAAAAGACACACAAAATGTCAACATTTTGAAATTTGATACGATTAAGGAAGCTCTAGTTTACTCAAATACTTTTGTAATTAAAAAAAAAGAATTTTCGGTTTTTCATTAATTGGGTTTATTTCTTTTTTTATTTGTTAAACATTTTAAATAAAATTTTCTTCCCAATCAAATAGGTAGTTATACGACTTAAATAAATTTGAAATCTAAACGATACAGTTAAGTAAATACGATGTCGTTTTGTTAAGACATATTCCAATATACCTAGTTAAGTGAATGACGACTTCTATTTAATATATCTGTAGTTTATGTAATTAAGTTCTCTTTAAATTTTTATTTATTTAAATAACTAACAAGAATATAAATTATACCCTGATTACACTGATTAGATGCATACAAAGAAAAGTAAAAAAGCAACGAGACCAATTCTTTTTAGAACACCGAAACCCTTTTTTCTCTTTAGGGTTTTTGTGTTTTTCTAATCACAACCAATTTATAAACTTAGTTCTATAAAACAATCGTTGCCTTAATAAGAAATTAATTCAAACTGAGCCCATGGTGTTACCATTTTTCATTGCTTCCCTGCGTGTGACCATTTTTCACTTCAGCATAACGTTTTCATTTTTATCACTGAGACAATATTGAAACCAAAAAAAAAAACTTCATCTCTTTCTCACCATCATCACTATTTTGATAAACCTATGCCTCACCCAATCACTAACTGAGTCAATTAAAAACGCTTAAAATCAAAGAGTCCCGCTTCGTTGCATGCTCGCAGAGATTCAGCCTTACAAGAAAGAAAAAAACGATCTCGTTAAAAATCATTTGATTTCATTTGATTAAACAACAACGAATAATTTTGAGCGATAAATTGTTCTTCACTTAAGAAAAAAATAATAATCAAACCCAAATAGGCTGAGGACAACACCCTCATAATCGGGGAACATAAAAGATGCATCAGGAGTCCCGACTACATTCAGCAACTAAATGGAAGAAAAATGCTCCTCTCAATCTGGGCGGACATCGGACATGTCATCTGCTGACTTAAATCGATGCAGACAACATAACAGGAAATTTGAATCGCATTAATTCAAATTCTAAATCCTTTGGAGCACCCCAGCATCACAAAAAAAAATCAACTTTATGGGAGCACTCCCACTCTGATGTTCGGTGGCGGTGATGGTGGTGGCAGCAACAACGTCAGACGATGGGACCGAAGCGACTTGACAGTCTTCTGATGGGTGAAGCTGAGAAGCTGATTCTGGTGACATCAAAACAAGCAGGTGCATTTGGAAAGCACATCCAGTTCTTTCAGTTTCAGTCGGATTCCACCATCAGACAAAAAGATACCCACGAGCAAACTACAAGCAAACAAACGCAGCGACACATTGGGAATATCATTTAAATTACATTAAATTATCTTAAACAAGATCCAGAGTAGTTGGCGGACACGGTGATCAGTGGAATTGGATCGGCCGGCATTCGTCGGACATTGCCAATGAAATGGAGTGGAGGGATTCAAGATCACTGGTTCAATGGTCGGTGGCGTGAAGAAGGGAAAAAGTTGGAATCCGTTTTTTTTTTAGTAAAATAAAATGAATTTAGAATAAAATAAATGACTTCTTGACAAGAAGTGAGGGAAGCACTTTTATCGGACTGGTCAGTGATGTTTCTTGATTGATCCATGTTACAAAATAAAGCCTTTAAATTGCCTTTTTAACAAAGACAAACCAATAAGGTTTTTTTACTTTGACTGTTCGATCTGGAAAATAAATTTTAAAAAATACTTAGACCCAGTTTTTCATTTACTTATCCATTTCTGGTTTTTTGGGTTAAACTTAAAAATCGAGTTTGAATTAAACTTGTACTCAAACACTGGATAATTACTTTGACATTTTTGATTCCTTATATTTTAAGCCCTTAGGTGTATTCCAAATAATTTATAACCCAGTAAGTATTATAATTGATGGTAAAGGATTCCTTTTTAAGGCCATGGAAACGCTGATCAGCTTATAAGAAATATCTTAAAGAACTGAAACTTTTTATTGAGCGCCATTGAGTTTTTTTGTAGCAATATTTCCACATGGTTCATCTCACGAAACAGTGGAACAACACTTTAAATCGTTTTTGAGAAAGTAAGATTATTACTCTTGATGTTTTAAAGGCATCTCTTATCAAATATGCATGCTTTTGGTATAGACGAATATCTTCTTCGTTGAATTAGATAATATAATCGCTTGTGTGCTCCAGGAATCCGTTTTGTCTCCGACCCTTTTTTATAAATAATCTCTTGTGTTTTGTGCCAAGAAATACGAGTTTGTATTTAAACATGATTCAGCTTTTCCAACTTTCCTCAGCAAATCTTTGAATTTTAACTTCATTGCTTCATTATTATCGGTGGTTGATACTGTAAATTCTGCTGAAGATTCGTTGGCCAATTTGTTCCACTCAGTAACGCTAGTTTCCCTAGAATGTATATCAGCTGCATGAGAACCAGCCTTCGAATCCTTTCTTCCCCCATCGCCATTACTCTTGTCACTTAATCAAAATGTATTTTTGTTTCTAAGTATAATATATAATTTGGTGAACTACCAGGCAACTTGAAAGTATTCCGTATAAAAAAACGAAGAAATGTTTCCACAGCCTCAAAGAGAATATATATCCCCAAACTTGGGCTCCGTAGAAGGGAACTGATAATGCAGCTGCCCGAAAGATTTGATACTTTGCTCCATGTGATATGTTTTTCCTTTCAATACAGCTTCTCTACACAGAATACATAGCTCGTTTAGCGTCAGATAGTTTGTTTTGAAGATGCTTATTTTAGGTTAAGATTAGAAGCAATTAAGACTCCTAGGTTCTTGTACTCTTTCACAATCTCTATTGGTTAATGGTTCCTCCTCAAACATCCACTTTTCGCTCCTCGAAAACCTGCCACTCCTCCTTTTCATAATCATAACTTGGCAAGATTAACCTATAAATTCCAGGTTTTGCAGTAGCGTTCCAGTCGTTTTATCATTAGCTGCATACCGTTTATAGTCTCCGATAGGAAGATTAAATCATCTGCAAACATTAAGCCAGGGATGTTTTTTCCACTCATAACAATTCCCTATTTTACACTATCGATAATGTCGTTTATGTACAAATCAAAAAATAGAGTACCAAGAACACAACCTTATTTAACGCCCATTGACGTTTCAAACTCGTCTGACTTGCAACATTTTCTTGGTTTTAATTATATTCCGCATCGATTAGAACTACCAGTATTGTGCGATCTATGCAATTTAAAAGTGCGCAAAGATGTTTTCACTTTGTGGGAATTTGTCCAATACTCAAGGAATTTCGAAGGCGTTTCTTTGCAGTGGAGTTTCTTGGTCTAGACGAAGTAATCAAAATTTTGAAAGGAGAGAGTGGTTGGGACCCTCTAGTGGGGTATATTACGAAAGCTTTTCGTTACAGAAACCAAATTATGGACGAACATTTTTAAATAATAATGATAGATGTATTTAACAAAAAAATAATAATAATAATAATTTAATGTTTTAAGCTTTTTATTTTTGAAAATGTACAAATATAATTAAAATGTCACTCTGGTAGATGGCCTTCGGCCAAACCATAAAAGTATTTGTATATATTTATGAAGTCAATAAAACTAAAGCTAAACTAAAATAAAAATGATCTCTTGCCTCATACTTCTGATTAATTGTTTCGCTAACGATAGCAATCTTCCATTTTTATAAAGATGGTTCAAAAACAAAAGAAGGGGTTGGTGGAGAAGTGTACTCTGAACGACTGAAATTAAGTATCTTATTCCGCCTGCCCAATCATTGTAGCTGGTTCCAGGATTAACAGTCTTGTCCTGGCTTAAAGAAAACGTGATATCAACATCTGATATCCGTATTTTCTTAGATAGTCAAGCTTCTATCAAATCTCTGGACTCTGTTTCTACAAACTGTATAACAGTCCATAACTGTCGATCATCTCTAATGGAGATGGCACAAGAGTTTAATATTCACCTTTGCTGGGTGCCGGGCCATAGAGACATTCCAGGTAACTTTAAGCAGATATACTCCCCAGGAACGGTACAGTGCAGCCCATCCTACCACGTTTAACTCCTACTGGCATACCAATCGCTACTTGTGAAGAAGGCAGGCACCAGGTGGAACAACTTCACTACGTGTCTGGTCACAAAAAACATCTGGCCAACACTATATTCAAAACGTTCAAGGCGCTTGCTATCTCTAAGCAGATCGCATATAAGCTCGATAATTGGTGTCATAACCGGACACTGTCTAATAGGAAAGCACGCCACGCGACTAGGCGTATTCTCAAATTACTTTTGCAGAATCTGTATGTACGAGGAAGGGGAGGAAACAGTTCTTCTGTACATGCCCTGCTCTAGCCCAAAAACTCAAGAATTAATTAGGAGAATTCTTTTTTAGCAATTTAAACGATCTACATCATATTAGCATAATCAGCCTCTCACGTTATGTAAGGGTCTCAAACTAGTTTCATTGAGCTTAGGAGGAAGCCGCAATATTCATGTGGTATCCCTATGGGTTAAGTGTGTCGGTTTCCATCATGGACAGCCGCTTTAACCTAACCTTACCATATCACTCTTAGCTTCACATCAATATCCTCGGTATGTGCATCAGCAACTACCTCTTGTGGAGCGATCACAATAGTGATGTCGCCAAAAATTTTTGAATTTCCTTCAAGTTTTTCCGATTTTAACTTGCTACAAAAAAGAACTATATGGCAAGCTCTCCATTAGTATAAAATTTCGAACTCGAGATCTAATCAAACATTACATTACTTGCAGAAGTCACAAAAAGTGGGTGCCCCGGTTCATTCCGTCTGTCTGTCTGTCTATTCTCTCCCCAACAGCTTTAACCATTGGGTCGATTGAGTTTAAACTTGGAAATTAAGATTTTTAGCAGATGTAGGGCGATTTTTTTTAAAAAAAGATAAAATTTTGAATTTTAAAATTGAAAATTTGAATTTTCTCAGAAACAAACCGAAAGATTTTTGATAAATGTTTTTCTTAATTTGGCTTTCTTTCTTCTACATTGCTCCAGAAGGGTATTCCCCAACAGAACCGTTATTTTGTTTTGTTTTTTTTTTTTTGATATTTCAAAAACGGGTCATTATTTTTTTCAAAATTGAAAATGTAATAAGTATATTAATAAGCTCTAAATAGCTGAATACTAAAAATTAATTTTAAATTAAAAATTTATAGTTTTATATATACAAAATTAAATTGAAAAAAAAACAGCTCTAAAGATTTTCAAATAAAATTTTTGAAAAATTAAGTTTTTTAAGAAATCAAATGGAATTTAAGGTTAAAACAAACTTTTTTCAGACAGGTACAATTTTAAATTTTAAAATACAGTTTATATTTTTAAGCAGACTCTTTGCATACATAAGCAAGTTCATGGGATCCAGTAGTCTGTTTTCTTTTTTTTTTCTTTAATCGGTAGATTGAGTTTTTTGGTAAATATTTTTTTATTTACTAAGTGATTGTAAATACATGTTTTACATTTGAATATCTTAAAAAAAAATATTGTTTTAGAGACATCGAAATTCCGAAAAAAATACTATATTTTAAAAATCCATAAAGTAGAAAAAAATATTTTTTCATAGAAAAATTAATTATAGTTCTACTGTTATTTTTTAGCTCTAAGGCTAAACAAAATATAAATAACGCAAATCTGCTTCAAACCTCAATTTCTAAGTTTTAACTTAATCGACAAAATGGTTTAGGCTGTAGGACTGGCAGAATCACCGGATCAACTTTTTTGGACTTCTCTACCTCGAGTTCAAATTTTTTTAACGAATGCAATAAACAAAAACAAAAACAAAAACTATTAATAATAGACGAAAGATCTTGCAAGACGAAACATTTAGGAAATTCAAACCTCTCAAACATTTCGAATTTTAATAAATATGAAAAATGTTTACGTACAATTTTTCCTGAGAATTTAATCTGTTACGAAATGTTTGGTAATTTTTTGATATCAAAAGTACACAATATACGTAAATTTTTTACGGATTTTCGGAGCAAGCAATAAATTTATTCGTACCAGTAAGAGTTTTTAAATGCTTTCACTAAGTTTTTGAATTTCTTTTAAGTTTTTGCAATTTTTTTCTTAACTATTTTAGAATTGCAACTTAATCAAAAATTGGTTAAGAGTTAAAAATATCAGTCTCTATATTAAGTTGCTTTTTGCCTTATAAATACAATATATTGAAAAATTCCCGAACTACAATAATACTCTAAATAATATTCTGTTTGCCAAAGGAGAGCTTTAGAAAAGGTAAAGAGAGTTTGAAAGGAATTGTCGCGTAGTACTTTCTTTCTCTGTTCTCGGTTTTTTAACACCTTCAAATGAACACAAATATCAGTCAGAATTATCGGTCTTGGTCCTGTTACGGTACGTTACTGTTTCGCGAAACCCTAATAGCAAAAGTCGTCAGCATATAACCATAAAATGCAGCAAGTGATTGTAGATGGAAACCGTAGCGGAAAGTAAGAATAAGAGTTCTTCTAAAATAATTAAAAGTACACATTTTTTTTTAAATGTCAACTTCCATTCATGATTGTTAAAAGAAAAATTCTCAGAAAATTCTTAGTCTCAAATTGAAATTGTTTATAAATTACTTCCTTCCTAGGACCATTTACCATCCCACTCTTCTTCAACAAGCCGTATATATATGAAAGACGATATATAAGAATATAACTTTGTTGAAACCACATGTCCACTTTTGTTCCCATTATTTTATGAATGAATCTTTAAAGAAGCAGTTCTGCACCGCGTACATTTTTCAATTCCAATAATTTTCCCATCTTATGAATAATTCAATTTTAAGAGAGCCTAAAGGAAAACGATGCACAGGCACAATGACTATGGGGCGAAAACGGCAATGGTGACTGTGTTTGGATTCAGACTCTGAGATTCACTGGTTTTCGTTTTCGACAAAAGAAGAAAAATATCACTGTGGTGACACACAGTTGTACAGTGACCATCACAAGACATAAAAACAAACAGACAGGCAGACACTGGGACATATAACATTAAGTCTCAACAAAATGTCCCGCTAATAGTTGCCGTTCCCATTTACTCACCTCCCGGGGGCCTTGGAATTTGTTCATCGACTTCTTTTGGTAAGACATATTTTTGAAGCCAGTTGTCACAGTACACCAGAAATTGCAGCATCCACGAAGCTTCATATATACAAAAAATTAGCATTTTCCTGGATACCGGACTTTGACTGCCGCATCATCATCATCCAGGAGGAGGAATTCCTCAAATAACTCCAAATGTTGTTCCCAACCATATTATTACCTTCTGCTTCTACACTATACTCAGATAGTCCATTAGTTGGATGATGGTATTTCACCTGAGAGTTTATTGAGCAACAAGCTATTCAATAGCTGTATGTAGCTGATGATGGGAGCGGGTATTGAGAAGCATCATTGATGCAAAGTTGACCAAGTCCTTGCAAAGCCTCAAGCTAAGTTGACAAATCCAAGTTGGGCGAACGATTGGGCTATTTTGAAAATTTCAACCAATTGAAGAAGTGAATTTGATTGTTATGAGGTGTTTCCAATGTGGCTGGAGTTAGTTTTGGTCGTCTTCGTCGTCGTCGTCGTAGTGATGTGATACGTCTTTGATTGGAATGCGTTTGCATTTTATTGGACTTTGTTAAATGCAAACGGTCAACAACTGGTTGTTGCGACTAGATATTGATGAAGATGATGCGGTAGTGGAACTACCTTGAATGAACAATAGGATGTGGGTGCTTCATCGGCAAGTTAGTTTTATTGAAGACAATGTGATTTAATGTGGACATAGTGTTTAGCAATCAACAATCGACTTCCGAATCTTTTGTATTCCGCTCTTTGAGTTCCGGCATAAATGAAAGAGGGAAATATGGAAGCTATTTGTTGAAACTTTTTTACTTTTTAAGATATGAAAAATGATCATTTGATTCCCTTTTGAAACGACTCAACCGGTTCTGTAATCAGTAAATACACCGTTATGGTTGCAAACACGTAAGTTCGAAACTGAAGGTAAAATAAACTGTTGAGAACATTTTAGCACACCCTTTGTTAACTTCCCATAGGAAGTTATTGTAATGTTGACACTTTTCGACGTTTAAAGGTCCAAGAGTCGGAATAAAAGATTTTAGAGAGATATCTGTTTGCGTGTGTACTAACTTTTGTACGTCTGTACTTTGGCAAAGTTTTTTAAGACATCATCATCAAAAATTAAAACCTAAAAAAATAAAAATTGATTTTCGCACAAATATCTTTTCTAAAATTTGAGGTTATGGCTTTAAACTAATTTAATCTTGAATCTTTTAAAATATTGTTTTCTACAATCGATAAAATTTGACAAAAATCAAATTGACAATTTTTCTTACAAAAAATTAAAAAATTAAAAAACCTAAAAAACATTAAGAAAAATTGGAAAAAAGTGATTTTCAACTAATTTCTTTTCAAAAATTAGAAATATTTTCTTGAAATTAATTTTATCTTTTAAAATGTATTGTTGTCAAAATTCAGTACCATTTTCAAAAAAATTGAATGAACAGTTTCTTACAAAGAATAAAAACCTAAACAAAGCATTAATAAAAGTTCGTAAAATCTGAATTTAACCTCAAATAACTTTTCAAAAATTAAAAATGTTTTATTTAAACTCATTTTGTCCCACAGAAAATATTGTTTTCGACATTCAGTAATTTTTAACTTCCCATAGAAAGTTATTGTAATGGGTCCAATTTGTCAAATTGAAAATTTTGACATTTCTCGACGTTTCAGGGTCCCTAGAGTCGAAATAAAAGATTTTTCGAAAGATGTCCGTACGTTCGCGACGTTTTTTTCGTCGTCCATAGCTCAAGAACCAGAAGAGATATCGATTTCAAATAAATTTTGTTATACAGATAATAAGGCAGAAAGATGCAGAAAGGGCTCTCAAAAAAATTGCGTGGGTGTTTTTTTACCATAGCAGTTTGAAATAAAGGTGAAAATTTTGGTTAACCCTAAATATCTTCCGTACCAAAACCGCTAGAGACTTCAATGATATATTGTAACGCGATATCAAAGAAGTATATTTTTTTGAAACAAATCCATAACGGTTTTTTTATATATTAAAAAAAAACTGAAAAAAAAATTTGTCACCATCAAAATTTTACGACTAAAATATGATTTCATCTCCAAAATAATTTTGTGCAACGAAGAATAAAGTTTTTGACATCTGTTAAAATTTGAGAAAAATCGAATTGACAGTTTTTTTTTATAAAAATAAAAATCTAAAAAAACATTACTCAAAGTTGGTAAAAATTTACTTTTGACTCAAATAGCTTTTCAAACTTATTTTATTTCACAGAAAATAATGTTTTCGATATTCAGTAATTTTTATATAAAAATCCAACAGTCCGTTTTTTCATAAAAAATAAAATCTACAAAAAATAATACGCTAGTTTGGTAAAAATTGATAGGAGTTCATAAAGACAAACTTTTAAGCAAGACAAATCGACTGACGGGATGGCAAGTTATCAGCCTCTTTTTTGGATTTCATGTGATATCAATAATAATCGTAATAAATTACAATTAATTACGAATTTAAAAGTTTTTGTTGGACATTCTCACGAAAAATGCTAAACTCCAAACCGAACTTCGGTTGACATTCCTTCTAACCAAATAAATTACTCGCAAAACAATAATTCTAATTTCTAAATTTCCAAATTGAATCAAATTGCCCAAATTAAACGACAAACAATAAAACTTTGTCCTCTATATTTGTTGCCAATTCAAATTCCATCCATCCACTATCCACCCACCCGCATTTATTTAGTCAATATAATTGATGTCATTCCGACAAATAATATGCCACTGATTGTTGAAAACAATTTACCCCTTCAACATCATCAACAGCAGCAGTAGTAGCGTAGCAAACAGCAATAACAATAAAATCAAGAGACAAATCAAAGTACTTAAGTATTTCTCCCACAATAATGCTACGATGGTGGTAGCATGCCACACATTTATGAGCCTGTGGGGAGAGGGACGCTGCGCGGGCTAACTTTGAAACTATTATACCATCGACCCAGATCATTTGATATCGTTTAGAAACTTCTAACCACCAGTGAGACCGCCGCCGTGCCGGGCCGTCACTGCCACCCTCCTTTTTAGGAGGTATACACAATCTATTGAAAAACAATCTCATCATCAACATCATTCAATTGACACATAATAAATTTTGTCAATTTTTGTCGCAAAGATGAAAACAGATTGGAAATTTAGTGCCTGCAGATAGAAGTTGCTTGTGTGTTGGTTTTTGTCTGGGGATGTGCGGTGGTGATGGCATCCAAGAATATTTAACAAAGTATCAACAAGATGCGGGAGTTGCAACATGGTGGTGGCTGCATAATAATTTCTCGTAATTACTAAGAAATTAGGACCAATTATTTAGATGCTGCAACCAAGCAGAGCGATAGGTGAATGGGAACCTTGAAGAAATTTATACCTACACCACCCTCTTTTCACGCATTGGCAACAACAATTTCACATTTCAGTTTTGTGTGCCGTCTGTGTTTTGCTTTAAGAGTGGATTTCGTCCAGAGATCCCACTTTTGATAATGAAGAAGCAATAGGAATTTAAGTTTGAAGTGGAAATGGAGAATTGTAGTGAAATTTAATTCACATCAATAAATCTTACAACACAAATTTTTCAAAATTTGAAGACTTTGGTTATTGGCAAATCCATTCAATCGTCGATGAATTCGATTTTTCGACTGAAATGTTCATAGAGCACATATGCCTTTCAAATTAGTCCATATTGATAAAAATTGGTACAATAGCTCCGAAAATATTCCAAATAACTTCGAAGTCATAATTTATCTTATGTAAAGGGTTCTTGAATAAGGGCGGGTATATGTTGAAATGGAATGGAATGGCGTTTGCTGTTGCAACGCATTCGCATACGAATGATGAGGTATGACTACACCATAAGCTATATTCCTGGTAAAAATCTAATAGCACCTGAAAGTCTTTCGAGAATGCCCATTGATGATAGTTCTGGTTCAGAAGAATTAAAGTAGGAAATAGAAACTTATATACACAAGATATCCTTACAGAATATTTATAAGAAATACGAAAATATCGTTCAAATTATCCAATCACAAATATTGGATAAAGAATTTCAAGAAGTAAAAAAAATTGTGAGAAGTAAATGGCCAACAAAGATTAAACTGCCTTCCGACCCTTGGCAAAAAGTTGCCATGGATTTATTTAAGTTAGGAAATAAATGATGAATGAAAATAACTGATTGTTATTCCAGATATTTTGAAGTTGAAGAATTGGTCCGCATGCAAATGAGAGATGTGATTAAATTATGCAAAGCAACGTTCAGCCGACACGGAGTATCTTAAAGTATTTTCACTGGTAGTGGAACGCAATTTCAAAACCTCTACTCATCCGAGTTTCGACGTTTTATGAAGGAATGGTATTTTACTGTTTTCACGACAAGCCCTCAATTTCATAAGGCGAATGGAGCCGCAGAAGCGGCTGTAAAGGTAGCCAAGAATATAATGAAGAACAATCCAGGAAACGTCGATCTGGCATTACTAGCGTACCGAAATACACAACTTTCTAATGGATTTTAGATTTAGAATTACTTTTTGGACGGAGACTACGTAAATGTTAATAAAAATGTAATCAAATTTACGGATGTAAGTTTAACAGAAAAACCAGATTTTCGAAACTTGATAAAAAATTAAGAAATTTACAGAAACAAATATAAATCAAATTACGATAAACGACACAGAACAAAGAACTGGCAGAACTAAAAGCAGGAGAGTTTGTGTGTGTAACTGATCTTCGGAGACATGTGAAAATTATTAAAAAAGTACAACATAGGTCTTACTTAGTCGAAACTGATAAGCGAGTTATCCGCAGGAATACATTTCATTTATTTCAAGCTCCGTATTTAAAATCTTTACAGATGAAACCCTCTACTGAGGTATACATAGGACCTGACGTTAATTCACCTACATCAACGAACGGCAGCAAAGGAGACATCTACGGGCCCTACAAAAAACGTGAGGATTCCTGCCCGTTGATGTTCTAGTGATGCCTTAATTACCAGATCCGGAAAAAAAGTTTATGGCGATATTTGAAATGTCATAGCTAAACATTTCAATTAATTTCTTTTAATTTACTTCTTGGAATACTAAACTTAAATTTAACATAATTAAAAAAAAAAAACGCTTGAAGACTATTATGAATAATTTTGAATTTTAAGTAAATAATGAAATATTAAACTTTAATTTTATATAAACTTTAATATCTAAAGGGGGATGTTGCATTGGCAGCACTTTCCACTAAGCTTAAACTATATTATATTTGTTATATGTTATAACATTTCTTGGCATACTTAAATGTCAATTGAATAAAGAACATTCTCAACTAAATCTACAACATCATCGATATATAGCGCCCGCTGTTGAAAGTGACCGTCTCATGAACGTCGTTTTCTAAAAAAGTACGGACCAATTAAGCCACCGCGACGGCCCAAAATCCACACCAAACAGTAACATTTTTAGGGTGCATTATCACCTGGTGAACGTTGTGTAGGTTAGTGTCGTTCCATATACGGCGATTTACTCATCCAAAATGCGCCAAAATTTTGCTCTCTTTCCAAATAATTCGAAGTCCAGTCAGCGAAAAACGGTTTTGTCTATGGTCATGAACTTTAAGCTCTTGGGTCAGTTGGATCTTGATCTTGGAAAGGCAGAGTTCTTGTGCACGTCGAGGTATAGACTGCCTCGGGTTCTTCTGTACATTTTCACGGACCGCGGCGATGTTCTTGGTCGATCGTGCGTTCCTTGAACGTACGGGTGTTGGCTGATAGTTTACTAAACCGGTCGTCTCAAATTTGATAGTGGGGTTGTTTTTTTGTCAGAAATTGTGCCTTTAACTCTTAAGTTCATAACTTCTGAACGTTAGATGCTAAGGGACAATTTTTAGTAAGACTTTGTAAATCATACAATTGATTATAAAATAGATTTGGTTACTTTTCATTTGCAACATTGAGGAAAATAGGTCAAGTTTTGTATTCGTAAAAAATTTCCAGCTCGATATTTTAATCAAACATGACATTACTATGATGGAGAAGTTAAAAGAAGTTTATTCTGCGATTCTGTGCGTCTGCTTGTCTTTCTTATAGCACCTACTTGGAAAACAAAGTTTTATGAAGGTTCACGTTGGCAAGAATGTTTCCATTTCTTTTAAGATACAAAAAAACAATTTTCAAAAAAAAAGATGCTGGGATGCGACCCACACTGATAACTTCCCATCCCGTCTGTCGATTTGTCTTGCTTAAAAGTTTGTCTATATGTACTCGTATCAATTTTTACCAAATTTTGTAGATTCTATTTTTTATGAAAAACCGGACTGTTGGAATTTTATATAAAAATTACTGAATATCGAAAACAATATTTTCTGTGAAATAAAATAAGTTTGAAGCCAATATTTCAAATTTTTGAAAAGATATTTGAGTCGAAAATCATTTTTTACCAACTTTTGTTAATTTTTTTTTTCGGTTTTTAATTTTTTGTAAAAAAACTGTCAATTCGATTTTTTTCAAAATTTAACTGAATGTTGACAACAATAGTTTTTAAAAGATAAAAGTAAATTAAAGCCAATATCTCAAAGTTTTAAAAAGATATTTGAGCCGAAAATCAATTTTTACCAACTTTTATTCATTTTTTTTTAGGTTTTTATTTTTTGTAAAAAAAATGTCAATTTGATTTTTCTCAAGATTTTTGAAAATGTTAAAAACAGTATTTCTTATAAGTTAAAATAAGTTTGAAGCCTAAATTTCAAGTTTTTGAAAAGATATTTGAGTCCATATTCAATTTTTACTAACTTTGAGTAATGTTTTTTTTTTAGATTTTTATTTTTGATACAAAAACTGTCTATTTGATTTTTCTTAAAATTTTATGAGATGTCAAAAACATTATTCTTCGTTTCACAAAATTGTTTTGGTAAAATTTTGGAGGTAACAAATTTTTTTCAGTTTTTTTTATTTATAAAAATCTAAAAAAAATGTATAAAAAAAAGTTGGTAAAAATTCATTGATTCAAACTGCTATGGTAAAAAAAACCACCCACGCAATTTTCCTGAGAGCCCTTTCTGCCTCTGTCTGTCTTATCATCTGTATAACAAAATTTATTTGACGACGAAAAAAACGTCGCGAACGTACGGACGTACGGAAAGAAATGCAACTAAAATTGGTAAAAATTTGTTTTCAACTAAAAACCTATTGGACAAAACTAGGTGTTAAATCTAAACTATTTCGTGTGGGTCGCATCCTATTTTTTTTAGTTTTGACAACAATTATTTTTTTATTTTAAAATGCGATACCTCAATAACAGTTCAACATTTTTTAATAAACTAAATATAAAATATATTTAAAATATTTATGAAAGAAAGTTTTCTTTTCTGCATTTTTCTGCAATTTTTATCTCAATAACAAAATTTATTTGAAGCCGATATTTCAGCTGGTTGCTGTGCTATGGACGACGAAAAAAACTTCACTAACGTACGTACACACACACGCACAGACATCTCTCTAAAATTCGACTCTAGGGGCCTTGAAACGTCGAGAAACGTCAACATTTTCAATTCGACAAATCAGTCCGATTATTCAAAATTTTGTAAATAGTAAGTAGCTCCAACTTTGAAAAAAAAAATCAAAATTTTGACGATTATGTTTAAACATTGGTATCATAGTAGTTTATTTTGTTTAATAAGAAGACTGAAATAAGAAATAACTTTAAAAAAAAACGTATTTTTAAATTCAACTATAATAATCGATTATAGTTAGACTAATTTTGACAATTAATTCCAGTGTAGCCGATATGACTTTTCAAAGTTTCATATTGAAAACATTCTATATTATTTATCAAAAGACTTAATCAAGCTTAAGAGTTTTTTTTTGTTAAAGCAATAGAAGGCCCAATCAAAGTGGGAACACCTTTTCTGTATTCTGTGAAATAAGAATGGTGCGATAATGTACCTAAGCTTAAACCTCTTACAAACAATTAACCATTCACCACACAGCTATGACTGCAATTGAGCAGAACCAAAGAATTCGTTTATCTGAATTCAAAGACATCATCTGCGCATTTTACTTTTGCTACGCTAAAATTCTGCTGGTTCCGTAGCAGTAGCAGAATACCGTCCTACGGGGTGGCGGCGGCGTATAACATATATTTGTAGCTTGTGGCATCATCAGGCAGCGAAAAGCAACATTAACAGTAGCGCGCTCGCTGTTTCGCTCGCATATCAAGACTACCCATAAGCGAACTTCAGAGAACGTGCATCATAAATCAAATTTAATTGCTCTGGCATCGTTAAACGTCGCTTATGATCCGCTAAATGTGCACGCATTAAATTTTCTTATGTATTCTGTTGTTGCTGCTCCTGCTGCTGCTGCTGTTGTAACTTCTGCTGCATTATGAGTTATTGTTATTGTGATTGTCAATGCAGCCGCAACGCAACACAACGCCACCACCGAAGCGCTTTTGCCGACAACGATGACGCGATGCATCACTTTAACAACAATTAAATCTATCTGCACACCATCATAATTGTCAGTACTTTGATTTTGAGTTAATAGTTTGACAGAAGATGACATAAATTTAAGAATGACATGAGGGAGAAGAAAATAATAAAATTGTCAACCCATAAAAACTGTGGGAAATTCTGAAGCTTATAAATATTTATTTTTTAAATCGAAATGCATCCTGATTCAAATCAAATTAAGCCACAGCTCTTCCTGGTTTGCTATCCTGCCTATCCTGGTGTTTATAATTCATTATGTTGTTTCCAAATTTCCACTTAAACACCACAACTATCCCATCCTAAAACCTCTATGACTTGACTATACAACTGATGCAACTGATATGTATATATTGCACCATAGACATGGATAGTTTTAATTACCCGTAGAAAGCAGGTGCAAAATCAAAGCACTACCATTATTCACCCATCCGATGCATGCCGGCACAAAGGCTGGCCAGCTAACACCCTCACCATAAATGACAGTAAGGTGTGACTTCCTTTGGTCATTTGCCAAGTGCAACTTTTTTCTTGTGCTTCTTAAATCTAAACCACCGTAACCACGGCTGTATGGAGACCCACAGACCATCAGGCTATATCTGGCTTCAACCTCCCAGCCTCTGCCTAAGTCACACCACCATGATTCTCATCATCATTAGCAGCAATAGCAACAGCACCGGTCGGCCGACCAGCTCGACGCGGCGGTGCGGTGGTGGTTGTTCTCCAACTCCTCCAACCTATGCCACCATCAGCTAGCCAGTGCAAAAATGGAGTAAATGGACCAGTAGACCAGAGTGAACTGGATTTAGTAGTTCTCTAGCGCAGATAGCTGGGGCAATTAAATTACTCCAGAACATTGGACTGGTCGTATCCTCTATCTCTATGCATGTGCCTATATACCGAGTCACATGTGCAATTGTGGGTATATGAAGCTGAATGTGGTTTCGATGGCAATCCTTATGGAAACCATAGCACTGGAACACTTCTCTGTTTACACTTTCATGGTAAGAGAGTGCTATAGTTCTGTCAATCGTATTGAACTAATAAAATTTGCATTCTCACCATACGATCCATTTGGCAATATTATTATTCGTATACAGTTCCAGCTCCGGGTTTTCATAGATTCAGATTTACTTTGTTCGTGAGCGCTCGTATAGTCCTAGCACCGCAGAGCATTTTATAGAGTGAACAGTGATTTTCTTTCCTGGAAAATCAGACAAATTCTATAGATCAAGGTGACCAGAGTATAGTAATAATTTAAATGTATTAATGTGGTTAAAACTTTATCAAGCTGATAAAGTTAAAAAAAAGTGTCAACAAATCAACACGACATTTTAATTTAAAAAAAATGTTGTTTAGTAAGAAGTTCGCAGCCCAAAACGAGAAATTTGACAGCTGATTGTCAAATATGTAGCATAGATTTTTAACTTCCCATAGGAAGTTATTGTTATCGGGCCGATTTGTCGAAATTAAAATTTTGACATGCCTCGACGTTTCAAGGTCCCTAGAGTCGAAATAAAAGATTTTAAGATATAAGTCTGTGCGTGCGTGTGTACGTACCTTCGTGCGTCCGTACGTTCCCTTACTTTTTTTCGTCGTCCAAAGCTCAAGAATTAGTAGAGATATCATAATGGAGAAAGATGCAAAAAGGACTTCTCTCGAAGTTTTCTGCTGCCATGTATCGAAAACCAGTGGCAACATTGTCAAGATGCAATCAGAGAAGTCGCCTCTGATGTGCTGGGTTTCAAGCAGCCACCAACAAGGAACCCCTGGTTTGATGAGGAATGTGGGCAGGCAAATTCAGCCAAACAACAGGCACGCAAAGCGGCGGCGCTGCTAAAGAGGACGAGAGCTGGCTCATGAGCTCTATGAGCACAAGAGGCGAGAGGAACGCCGAATTCTCAGAAGGAAAATAGGGGTCATGCGGTCGAAGATGTTGAGAGATTTAAAAGCAGGAATAATGTTCAAAAAATTTATGAACAGGAGAAACGAAATTCACAGGTACATACACCTAGAACCGAAGGCTGCATAGACGAAAGTGGAAACATTATAGTGAAGTCATTGCAAAGGATATAGAAGAACCACTTCTGACCGACTGTGTAACGGCAAAGACGAACCGAATTCCGCTGTCAGGCAGGATGATCCATTCAACATAGACGACCAAAGCCAACAAGCCCGTCCTCCCGACTTAGACGAAGTAAAAATTTCCATATCTAAGCTGAAGTCTAATAAAGCCGCTGGAGCGGATGGCTTGAATGCCGAGCTCTTTAAAGCATCTGGAGATAAGTTGGTTAGGAGCATGCACCAACTTATCTGTAGGACATGATCGGAAGAAAGCATGCCCGATGAATGCAACGCCCGATCCTGAAAAAAGGAGACCCTCTAAACTGCACCACCTAAAGAGGAATCAGTCTACTTAACATCGCCTATAAAATCTTCTCTGCCGAAATATGTGAACGTCTAAAGCCCATCGTCAACAACCTAATAGGTCCTTATCAGGTGGTTTTAAACCAGGAAAGTCCGCAGTCAATCACATTACGGCAGATCCTGGAAAAAACCCAAGAACACCAAATCGACGCCCACCATCTTTTCATCAATTTCAAGGCCGCATATGACAGCATCTACAGAGACGAGCTGTATAGAGTAATGTCTAGTTTTGACCATGGAGAATTCACGCTGCTCCATAAAGGTTGAAAACAACTTAACAGAACCTTTCGGTGTCAAAAAAGGTTTTAGACAAGGTGAAGCGCTGTCATGCGATTTTTTTAACATCGTGCTTGAAAGAATAGAGCAGAGTACACACGTCAACACTAGAGGCAAAAGTCAGTCCAATTACTAGCATATGCTGATCACATTGACATAATCGGAAGAACTCAGAGCGATGTCAATGGGGCTGTTGTGAGTATTGAGGCAGAGGCGGAAAATTGGGTTTAACGGTTAATGAGGGCAAACTTAAGTACATGCTGTCGTCAAGAAAGGACCTACAACACCGATGTCTTGGTCAAAACGTCACCATTGACAGACGTAACTTTGAGGTAGTCAAGGACTTCGTCTACCTAGGCTCCGCTGTAAACGCAGAGCAACACCAGCGCTGAGATCGAATGCTGAATAACTCTTGATAACCGCTGATTCTTTAGGCTAAAAAAGCAATTGAGTGGTAAAGTCCTCTCTCGAGTTACCAAAGTGTCGCTTTATAAGACCCTTATCATCCGCGTCCTGCTATCCGGTGCAGAAGCATGGACTACGACAAAAGCGGATGAAAGCACCTTGGGTCGGTTCGAGAGAAAAGTTCTTCGTATGATCTACGGTTCCGTATGCATCGAAGGGGAGTGGAGGAGAAGATGGAACGACGAGCTGTACGGGCTGTACAGCGACGTTGACTTAGCCAGCGGTGTAAAGTTCAACGATTAAAACCAACGACTAAGATGGCTGTGTGACGTAGAGCGCATGGAATGTGGAAAACAATATTCCGGCCCGGAAAGTCTTTGAATCCGCATCCGCAGCACAGCGCAGAAGAGGAAGACCGCGGATCAGGTAGCGCGCACAAGTGGAAAGTGAAATCACCTAGCTTGGAGCGCGAAACTGGAGACATCTAGCTAAGGACCGAGCTAGATGGAGAAGTTTGTTGGGTGAGGCCCTAGTTGACACAGGCCTGAAGTGCCACCTTAAGTAAGTTAGTAATCTCAATTTTTACTTATTGTATTACTATGCTCAATTTTTTCTAACCGTTGAAACGGTTGGGTGACAGCTGTAAAAGATTGTCAGTTGCAAAGCGTTCTATTATTCTCAAATATCTTTTAATTCATTTTATATTGCGTACTTTTTGTGCAATTCTGTAAAAGCTTATTTAAACTTAAAAATTATTCAGTAGGCAAAATTTGTTTTTTTTTTTTTAATTATACTTTATATACAGCCTCTGGTCACTCTAAACACCTTTCTCAATCACCTGACTATATTGAGCAATAATAATGGTGTGTACCGTCACTAGTCGAGTGGACAATCGACATACCAATACCAACTTCCCTGCCACCCTCATATAATAAAATATGCACCCAAATTGTTGTCTGCAATGTCCGCCATGGATATAGAACCTTCTTTTCTGGCTTAAAATTGGAAAATTTATTATCCCCTAGCTGGAGGCGAAAATGTTTACGAGGACTTGAGAGAGAGTTGCGGTAGTAGAACAAGTAGTAAAAAGGTAGTAGGTGCACACTTATACCGAATGACCGGAATGACTATCACGGTCTGGGGTCTGGTCATCTTCGCGAAGAACTGACCAATGAGGTACATATCATCATCATCACCAGGTTCATCGCTTGGTCGGTTTTTAGAATCACACTCGCAGTAATTGTGCGAATTAAGTTTTTACGATGAGTATACACTGATATTGAGCTGGAAGTCCTATCTTTAGTTCAGAGTCCTGAAGTTTCCTCTCTCTCTCTTTGATGCCTGTTTCTTTTCGAACCCGCAAAAGAGCCGACCCGTTTGCATGTCACACACATAACTAAGTTTATAGCATTTTAATGGTCACTTAATTTTGTTTATGGATTAAAGGAACATGTTTCGACGCATATCGATTATCGGTACATTTTAATGATTATTATTATTACGAGCTACATCGAAGAGTGCTATACACAAGTGTGCCGCTGCTCCTGGAAACTAAATAGTTCTGCTCCTGTGGCTTTCAAAAGTACCCAAAGATATGTACCTTTGCTTCTACATATTTTGTATATGCATAGGTTCCAGATTGGTTAACTCTGGCAATTATTATTACCATCATTACAACCTAACATCCAGAAGGAACAAATATGAGAAGTCCCAATACCTATAGACCTATACCTATCTTAATGGCAAACTATTCGTTCGTATTGGATTTTAAATGCAACTTATCGGCTCCGCGTGACATTAAGCCTTTTGGTGTTTTGGCTACGCTTAGGTATAGTAAATAGCTATTATGAGGCTATGACCAAATAGCAATAAACCACCACCATCGGGCTTACTGTAGGCATTGGATCTATGAAGTTCAGTGGTTGCATCGTCGTCGTCGTCGCTAAATAAAAGAGAGTTTTCTATCGAGGTAATCGTTTTGACTACGAGCATACGATGGGAGGATAGCCTAAGTAGTGTATGCAGAGTTAAGTGATATTGAAATAGTTAATTAAGAGGGACGATCGTCAGGTAAAATTGTGTGGAACGATATTGTTCGTGGGATTGTCTGTATGAGATGGACTAAGGAGTAATTATACGCTGATTTGTTTGAGGATAGCTTAGCGTTGCTGAAAGTGGTAGAATAAGTAAAGTGTTTGTAAAGCCAACTTCAAATCTTAAGTCAGAATATTTTTTTTCAAAATTTGGTAACTCAAAAACGGGTGTACATTTCTAAACGAAATTTGTATATAAAATGCATAGTTTTAAGCACCACAAGCTGCATGCGAAAAATATTTCTTAAACTAAATTTACAATTTTTTTGAACTTACGTCTCTTATGATTTTAAACAAAAATTAAAAATAAGGTTAATGGCATTCGAATTTTTGAAATACATTGTATTTTAAAACAAATTTTTTTGGATATAGGATCAAGGTTACTCAGGGAGTTATATTCATATCAAATTTAAGTAATATATCAAATTGAAAAATTTAACATTTTTCGTCGGCCTTATTTCAATTTTTAGAATGGACATTCTTACTTACTTACTTAAGGAGGCGCTACAAACCGGGTCGGACCTGGGTCTCAACCAACATGCATCTTCAGCCAGCTCGGTCCCTATCTAGCTGTCTACAGTTTCCCACGCCAATTTGGTCGAGGTCTTCACCCACCTGAGTCGCGGTCTTCCTCTACTGCGCCGTCCCTCATGATTGGATTCGAAGACCTTCCGTGCTGGAATGTTGATGTCCATTCGCTCTACATGATACAGCCATCTTAGCCGTTGGACTTTAATTCTGCTAACTAGGTCGCTGTACAGCCCGTACAGTTCGTCGTCCATTCTCTTTCTCCTTCTGTGCAGACGGGACCAAAAATCACCCTAGGAATTTTTCTCTCGAAGCATCCTAAGACGCTCTCATCTTTCTTTGACAGGATCCAGCCTCAGCGCCATAAATGAGAACCGAAATGATGAGTGTCTTATAGATTTTGATTTAAGATGCTCGAGAAAGGACTTTACTTCTCAGTTGCCTTCTTAGTCCAAAGAAGCAGCAATTTGCAAGAGTTTGATTTCAGCTGTGGTGTCGTTGTCTGTGTTAATAGCGGTGCCAAGGTAGACAAAGTCCTTAACTACCTCAAAGTTATAGCTGTCCATGGTGACGTTTTGCCCAAGACGTTTTTGTTCAGTGTCCTTAATTGATGACAACATATACTTGGTCTTGCCCTCATTGACCACTAAACCCATCTTCTTCACTTCCTTCGCAATGCTCAAAACGGTCCTTTGACATCACGCTTTGATCTTCCAATTATGTCAATATCAATTGCGTATCCGAATAATTGGATGGAGCTTTGGAAGATTGTGTCTCTAGTGTTGGCGGTTGAGTTTTGCACAATTCTTTCCAGAACGATGTTGAAAAAGTCGCATGATAGTGATTCTCCTTGTCTAAAATCTTTTTTGACATCAAATGCATCGGTGAGATATTTCCGAAAGTGATAGAGCAGCGTGAATTCTCCATCGTCATTCTGCACAAACGGATAAGTTTGAAAAGGATGCCAAAACTAGACATTGATATGTAGAGCTCTACCCCATAGATGCTGTCATACGCGGCTTTAAAATCGCTAAAAAGATGATGGGTATCGATTTGAAGTTCCTGGATTTTTTCCAAGATCGAAATTTCTAAGAGAGAAATTTGGTTCGTCATCACCGTTTTAAAATTTGGAGAAGTGGTCTTTCCATATTCTCAACATAGACTGCGGTTCCACTATGATGTTCCCTGATTCTCTCTTTCTCTCTTTTTTCAAACGTAAGAAGCCTGTGTTGCTCTCTCCTCATCTGCTCGTAGAGCTCGCGAGCAGCTCTGCTGCGTGCGCTTGCCGGCATTCGTCCTAAAACCAGCGTTTCGCTATTGTGGCCGTGTGAAACCTAGCACTTCAGAGACGGCATCTCTGATGGCTGCAAGGCAATGTTGCCACTCGTTTTCAAAGCTTAATTCAGGAGGTAACTAGAGAGTCAATCGGAGAAGGACATGGCAATCTCTTGCAATTGTAGCCGTCTAACGTCGAAACTTCTCACAGTTCTTCTTCCTTGTTTTAGATTGGACTGGGAAATCCTTGGCTACAACGAGGTAGTGGTCCTAGTCAATGTTGGCCCCTCGGAAAGTTCGGATATCCAGTATAGAGAAGTGTCGTGCGTCGATCGCAATGTGGTCAATCTGGTTGACAGTTGATTGATAAGGAGATTCCCATGCACCCTTGTGGATATTAAGATGTGTAAACTGCGTATTAGCTACCAGAACGTCTCGCCCCGCAGCGAAATCGATCAGCCTAAATCCGTTGTAGGAAGTGGTTTCGAGCAGGCTGTATCTCCCGATCTTCTCTTCCTAGCTTGGCGTTAAAATCTCCTAAGATAATTGTAATGTCGTAGCCAGGGCACTGCTCAGAAGTCTTGTCCAAGAGTTTGAAGAATATGTCTTTGGTGTCTTCATCTTTCCCCCCTGTTGGGGCATGCGCGCAGATTAGACTTATGTTTGCAAATTTAGCCTTGATGCCGATTGTCGTGATGAGCTCGCTCACACAGTTGAAACTCAAGACTTTTTGTCTGAGTCTAATTATAATAATAAATCCACACCCAAATAGACACTGTGTTTGTGCTCGGTAGCGGTCGCCATAGTATAAATTGCAGTCTTCTTGTTTTCGTTCGCCCGGTCCATCCCATCGGACTTTTTGGATGGCGGTAATATGTGCCTTGCAGCAGTTTAGGGTTTCCGCTTATTGTTCGGCTGCACGTGGTCTGTTAAGGGACCTAACATTCTACATACAGATCCGAAGTTTTTTGTCCCTATTTCGTTTGCTTGACTTGTCAACACTGAAACCGTCCGTATCCTAAGCTTGTTTGTGCTTTGCAACTAATATTGTTAAACAAAAATCAATTTTAACTAAAATTTTATTTTTTTGAATAATTGTCACACTATTTGGAAAAAGGAAATGGTTCATAACGAAAAACTAACTATTTTGACATTTAGAAGTCGTTGAGAGAAACTTAGACATCTGTTTTAATTGTAATCTTTTGAAATCAGCATCATTCTCCTCTTTAGGAGGATGTCTGGACTCCCTGATTAGAACCACTTCAACACTCCGAGTGGTGCCAATTTAAAATCTTTCTTTGAAACATAATTATACCCTTTTATATCCAAGTCAAAGGGAATAATTTGAATTCTTAAAAGTTTCGTGGTCTTGTCTTAAGACATTTCTAAAAGTTTTTCGACCCCAATTAAGACATTGTTTTTTGTTCATTTATATTTTTATCTTTTTTTCACTTCGAAATTTTCTAAGCCATCTTTAAATCTTCCTTTAGGTTGATATTGCAAGCAAATAAACCCAACCCCTTGTTATGTAGAGGCTACATAGGAACATAAGCTTGTCTAACAATTCCGTAATTCTTCGATTCTTATTTGGATTTAACAAGACTTTAATTTGTTTCTGCACGTGTGTGTTGTTCGATTGCGCATATTTGTCATAAAGTTCGCTAATTGCAAAAATTTCAATACCATTTAAGGTTTTAATTGGCATCAAGGATAGTTAAATGCTTAAGCCATTTCTGATTGATGTACCTATGTCCGTATAATAAGTTATATGTTAGTACCCGTATGGTTGAACTTCGGGAAGTTTTTTAATTTGTTTGTTTCTGTTCGTTCCCATTTTAATTCCAAACAATAAACTGACTGCATACGAAACATGCTAAATAACAAATAGCCCTGGACTTATCCGTAAAATGCAACACTTGTTCTTTTCGCTTTATTCAATGACAGCTTATGAATGATTTCGAGGAATCAGGTCTTTTTTTTTGCCATCGATCTCATATGAGACGAATCAGTATTCTTGTGGAGGTTTGCTTATTCTAAATAGCAAAATGTTTAGCAGAGACGATATTGTATTTTTATTCCATGCCAATCAATTGCCACCACCTGCAACTTTGGACCGTGATATCGATGATCGAGGAACGACCCATTCTCGATATAATAATCTAATTACCGCGCAGCAAATTGTCTCAGCAATCTCTACTTGGCACCTCTTGCGAAACTTGGAGGCTTGGAACCTATATGAAGTATATGAATATCCACAAATGGGAAAAGGACTGTAAAGTTGAAATTTACAAAACAAGCAAAAAATAAAATTTAAAAAAAACGCCATCGGTTCCGGTCGAAGCCTTGATGCGCTGTTTCGCATGTGAACATCGTGTTTACCAGCTTTTGCTATCAGTCGAGCAGTCGCTGCTCCTTTTTTAGCGTGTCGCAGTCGTAGTTGTCGTCGACTTGACTCGACAAGGAGCAGCATCGCTTCGCTTTGCAGCTGTGGGACTTACCTTAAAAGCGAAACGGTTTTGAATTTTTTCTTCTTTCCGAATCCGATTCCGCCACACTCGGATATTACGGCAGCAGCCAGCGCATGGTTCACTAGAAAATACAAAGGCATGCAGAGCAGAGCAGAGTATAGAAGAGCAAAAAACTTAAATAAATGCACAAATGCACAAAGTCGGACCGTAATTACTAATCCATCGCATTACCATTAATTGTTTCTTTATTTTTCGCGCTCTTAACTTGGGCTCCTCTGAGGAGCATATACGATATACTTAAAGCCTGCAATGGACATCCACGTCGCGCATTTAAATGCACACTTATTCCGACCAAAACCAGTCGCTCCATCATCGGAATCATTATCATCAGCTTCAGCTTCAACATCAGCAGCACCAATAGTCCCAGCCTTCATCGTCCACAGCTCGTAGTCATGGTCGTGGTCGTTGTCTTCGTCGTCGTTGTCGTTGTCGTTGTCGTCATCACATCATCATGATCTTCCCACTATGGTCATACTAATATGGAATTCGTGGAGGATCCTCATATGTCATCTTTTCCAGAACCCATCATACAGCTTTGACAAATTCCCGTAGGTACACAACACTCTAACAAACGCGGCAAACAGAAGCAACAACAACAACATCAACAAAAAATAAAGTCCCGTCCCGTGTAGTTCCCGTTCCCGTTCCCGTTCCCGTTCCCGACTTAGACTGACTATGCTGATGGGCGCGAGAGAAAAATCTCCCATCGGAGTGTATAGCAGGCTGAGGTCTGAGGACGCGTTAATGCATTGATCCTACTCAAAGAAATTGTGCAGTGCATCTTTGAGATGCGTGTAGTGTAGGTCTGCAGCGTCACATCAGGCATCAGGAGGAAGCCATTAAACGCACTGTAACTTCGTTTATTTTGCCGACAGATTTTAATTGCTTTTCTTATATGAGTCGCGCAAGGATGTTTTTATTTTTGTTTTTAATGTTTTTTTTTTCGTAAAGCAACTCCTCCGCTTCTAGATTTGTCAACGTGGAATTCTTATGAACCGCTGATGTGTTCAGGTTACTTAGAGCCCCTTTGAAGACATTGAATTGTGGGACGGGTTAGATGTTTATGTTTCTGTGAAAATAACCTGCACGAGCATCACCTGGGATCATTTCAAACCATTTGCCAGGAATTATCGTTACTGGTTTAATTTCTTTTTTCTTTATGGTATGGTAATGCTTTTTTGTTTTTTTTTTTTTACAAAAACTGTCAGTTCGATTTTTATGAAAATTTTACAGAATGTTGAAAACAACATTTCTTATGAGATAAAATAAGTTGAAAGCCATAATCTAAAATTTTTGAAAAGATATTCGAGTCGAAAG
The DNA here is from genome assembly GCF_945859685.1 of Eupeodes corollae. Taxonomy (NCBI): domain Eukaryota; kingdom Metazoa; phylum Arthropoda; class Insecta; order Diptera; family Syrphidae; genus Eupeodes; species Eupeodes corollae. The sequence goes on from NC_079148.1 coordinate 119,939,476, forward strand.
TAAATTTTTACCAACTTTTTTTAAAATTTCTTTTTAGTTTCTATTTTTTGTAAAAAAAAACTGTCAGTTCGATTTTTCTCAAAATTTTACTGAATGTTGACAAAAATATTTTTTTTAAAGATAAAAGTAGTTTAAAGCAAATATATCATAGTTTTGAAAAGATATTTGAGCCCAAATTAAATTTTTACCAACTTTGAGTAATGTTTTTTAAGGTTTTTATTTTTGATAACAAAACTGTCAATTCGATTTTTCCAGATTTAAAAACGTTATTTTTCGTTGCACAAAATTATTTTGGATATGAAATCATTTAGTAGTCCTAAAATTTTTGACTTTTTTTTATAATAAGCACACACTCAAAGGGGATATTACTACCCTTATAATGCAGAGGCACAGTGTGAGCACTAGGAAGAGGAGAGAGGGTTTAAAAGGAGATGTTGGTTTTGAATTCCTGAATATTGCAATGAATGGGAAAGACAGAGCGTGGTAAGGCATTCCACATTCGCGTAGTACGGCTAAAGAACGAATATCTGTATTTGAAAGTACGGCTGAAGTTGGGCTCGAGGGTATACTGATGAGCATTCCTAGAAGGCCGAGTATTACGGTTGAACTGTTTAAGGGGAGGTATGCAACTGGTTATTTCACTAGAGCATAAGCTGTTAAAATAACGGTAAAAAAGGGTCAGATAAGAGACTTTACGACGATGTTCAAGCGAAGTAAATGAACTTATGATGTTATTATCATCTATCAATATAAATGCTCTACGTTCAATACTATCCAAGAGGCTTAAGTAAGTTGAAGGAGCGTCAGCCCAGAGATGGGAGTTCTACTCAAGCTTTGGACGTATGTAAGTCTTGTAGATAACAGCCAAATCAGAAGTAGTGAAATATTTCTTGCATCGTCTAAGGGAACCCAAACGCCTTTCGGCATTTTTGGCGACATTGCGTATGTGATCATTCCACAAGAGGTGGTACCGAGAATATAGAGTTGTTCAGTCTCATTGATGCAAGTGCCATCCCTGGATAATGGCAATGGTGTATATCTCGCTTTAACGATAGAAGACAGCATTGAGTTTTCGAAGCATTAAATTCCACGCGGGTTTTTCAATTCCCATTGAACAATGCTGTTTAGGTCGGAATTTAATGAGCTTATCATATTTTGTCCTTGCAGTTCCACATCCTATTGCCTCGAAACCAGCTCAGTCCCTAGCTAGCTGTCTCTAGTTTCCCCCGCCAAGTTGGTTGTGGTCTTCTCCCACCTGGGTGCGCCACCTGAGTCGCAGTCCCTCGGGATTGGATTCGACGACCTTCCGTGCTAGAGCGTTGATGTCCATTCGCTCTACATAACCTAGTCATCTAAGCTGTTGGACTTTAATTCTGTTAACTAGTTCAGTGTCGCTGTACAGCCCGTACAGTCCGTCGTTATATCTTCTCCTCCATTCTTCATCTATGGGACCAAAAATCACAAGAAGAATTTTTCTCTCGAAGCATCCTAAGACGTTCTCATCTTTCTTTGACAGGGTCCAGGCCTCAGCGCCATAAATGAGAACCGCGATGATGAATGTCTTATAGATGGTGATTTAAGATGCTCGAGAGAGGACTTTACTTCTTAATTGCCTTCTAAGTCCAATGAAGCAGCGATTTGCAAGAGTTATTTTTCGTTTAATTTCAGCGCTGGTGTCTATGGTGTCTGTGTTAATACCGGTGCCTAGGTAAACAAAGTCCTTAACTACCTCAAAGTTAAAGCTGTCCATGGTGACGTTTGTCCAAGACGTCGTTGTTCAATGTCCTTTTTTTATGAAAGCATATACTTGGTCTTGCTCTCATTGACCACTAAACCCATCTTCTTCGCTTCTGTCGCAATGCTCAAAAACGCGCCACTGACATCACGTTTTGATCTTCCAATAATGTCAATATCATCTGCGTGTCCGAGTAATTGGATGGACCTTTGGGAGATTGTGCCTCTTGTGTTGACGGTTGAGTTTTGCACAGTTCTTTCCAGAACGATGTTGAAGAAGTCGCATGACAGTACGTCGCCTTGTCTAAAACCTTTTTTGACATCAAATGCATCGGTAAGATCTTTTCCGACCTTGATAGAGTAGTGTGCATACTCCATCGTCATTCTGCAGAAACAGATAAGTTTGACAGAGATGCCAAAACTAGACATTGCTCGGTAGAGCTCTTCCCTATAGATGCTGTCATACCCGGTTTTAAAATCGATAAAGAGGTGGTGGGTATCGATTTGAAGTTCATGGGTTTTTTCCAAGATCTGCCGTAGTGTGAATATTTGGTCGATAGTGGACTTTCCTGGTCTGAAGCCACATTGATAAGGACCAATCAGGTTGTTGACGAATGGCTTCAGACAATCACATAATACGGCAGAGAGGATCTTATACGCAATTTTAAGGAGACTGATGCCTCTGTAGTTGGCGCAATTTAGAGGATCTGCTTTCTTATGTATCGGGCATACTATGCTGAGATTCCACTCATCGTTTATGCTTTCTTCCGACCATATTTTGCTGAAGAGTTGGTGCATGCTATCTACCAAGTCATCACCAGGTGCTTTGAATAGTTCGGCAGCGATGCCGTCAGCTCCAGCAGCTTTGTGTGACTTAAGTTAAGATATAGCTATCTTCACTTCGTCAAGGTCGGGTAGGCGGAATTGTTGATCTGCGTCGCCGAGGTTGAGTGGTTCTATATCCCTCACAGCGGAATTTGGTTCACCATCGCCGTTTTATAATTTGGGGAAGTGGTCTTTCCATATTCTCAACATAGACTGCGGTTCTACTAAGATGTTCCCTGATCGTCTTGACATGTTTCGGCTAGTGGCTGGTACCCCTGAGAGGTTTTTCTTACCTTTTGGTAAAATTAACGAACCCCATTCCTGTTGTGACATCCCTCTATCTCCTCGATCGCGCGCTTCTCATGCTCTCTTTTTTCCGTCTAAGAAGCCGATGTTTCTCTCTCCTCTTCTGCTCGTAGAGCTTGCGAGCAGCTTTAGTCCTTTAGTGCAGCGCCGTTTTGTATGCCTCTTGTTTCGCTGCGTGCGCTTGCCAGAAATCGTCCTTAAACCATTGGTTCGCTTTCATGGTTACCGTGTAAACCTAGCACTTCAGAGGCGGCATCTCTGATGGCTGCAAGGCAATTTTGCCACTGGTCTTAAATGTTTAATGCAGGGAGCATAATATTTCTTACAAGCTTATTAGAGACTCGATCGGAAAAGGAAAAGGACATGGCAGTCTCTTGCGATTGTAGCCGTCTTACGTGGAATCTTCTCACAGTACTTCCTTGTTTTGGCTTCGATCGGTATATCCGTAGCCGTACCTTGGCTACAACGAGGTAGTGGTCCGAGTCATTGTTGGCCTCTCGGAATGTTCGGATATCCTGGATACTGGAGAAGTGTCGTGCGTCGATCGCAATGTGGTCAATCTGGTTGACGGTTGATTGATCAGGAGATTTCCATGTCCCCTTGTGGATATTGAGATCTGTAAACTGCGTACTAGCTACCAGAACGTCTTGCCCCGCAGCGTAATTGATAAGCCTGAATCCATTGTCAGAGGTGGTGTCGTGCAGGCTGTACCTCCCGATTATGCCATCAAAGAAGTCTTCTCTTCCTAGCTTGGCATTAAAATCTCCTAAGACAATTTTAATGTCATAGCAGGGCACTGCTCATATGTCTTGTTTAAGAGGTCAAAGAATATGTCTTTGGTGTCTTCATCTTTCTCCTCTGTTGGTTCATTTGCTCATATTAGGCTTATGTTGGCGAATTTAGCCTTGATGCGGATTGTCGTGATGCGCTCGCTCACACTGTTGAAACTCAAGACCACCCAAATAGATGCTGTCTTTGTTCTCGGTAGCAGTCGCTGTAGTATATATCGCAGTCTTTTAGTTTGCGTTTGCCCGGTCTATCCCATCGCAATTCTTGAATGTCTGTTAAGGGACCTAACATTCCACGTACAGATCCGAAGTTGGTTGTCCTTATTTCGTTTGCGTGGGTTGTCAACAGTGAATTCGTCCGTATCGGAGGCTTGTTGGTGCTTCGCAACTTAAGGTATTTTTGTACGTGGCCAGGAAGTCACCCCGACCGCACAACCCCCAACATGGAGGGCCAGATCCTTAGTATAACTCAAAGGAAAGGGAG